>NC_134469.1:12039298-12064298 GCF_964194025.1 Convolutriloba macropyga | reverse complement strand
TTTTCCTCTATCAAACTGGCAACGGCATCAACTGTGTCCATTCTGTGCCTGAAAACAAATTGTCAGAGTAAGCAAATTTCAAAAAAAAGAATTCACAAATTCTTCAGTTTGAGAACAACAATTATCGCATCAAAAAATAGTGGGAGAGTACTATTTGGCAGATGGCCCGTTATTATTTTATCATTAATAGTTAGAACAACCAAATATAAGCTGTCTTTAATATTACTCCCTCAAAAATAGTAGTTTGAGAGTTTTAGATTTAGGTATTTATTTTAGTTTGATTGTTTTTCGCGCAGGTACGTACTCTCGTAATGCTTTCAAACAACCGGCTACTAATTAGCTTTAGGGGTAGCAAGTCTGGGGTTAAAAATTTTAGTGTCAAGGAATGAGGAGGGGGAGATAGTGGAGTTGAGATCAAACTGTGAAAGCGGTGGTCGAAAACTAGAAATCGTCTCTTCACACTATGAAATTGCACTATTTCAGCAGTTTTGACGTTTTACTAGATATGGATGCTAGGAAAGTTCTAAAAACAGTGTAAACCTGAAGTTGAGTTCTTAATATTTACCACTTAATCTCTATTTTCAACCGAAAACCTACATAAAAAATGGAGAATCGCACTTAAACGATCCAACTAATGTTTTTTTTTTCTAACGTTTTTGAGAAAAAAATTGTGTTTGCTGAAAAGGTCTTTGCGTAATTAAGCAAAAACTTTTCAGCAAACCCAATTTTTTCATCTTGTTAAAAGATTAAATGACAGCGATCCAAAAAAGGATTCAAATTTTGTTTTATAATCAGAGAATGAGTGCTAAAAACGGATTTTATAAACAGTTTGAGTTTTGCTAATGCCTCTCTTTGCTGTACTTATGTTGATGAGTGATCAATTTGAATTGACAAAAAGTAAAGAAACAAATAGTGTAGATTTAAACAAGTATACTTCTAGTTTTTTTCCGACATCGGAATAATTAGAAAATTTTTTACCTAACATATCTGCAACTTTAAGAAAAAACGTTATGATTTTAAGATTTTTTCCAAGCGAGCAGTGCACAGTTGTCAGTACCATACAAAAGGCCCTCACCAGGCATTCCAGAATCGTTAACTTGTTATAATTGCACTAATTTGTATAGATTGATCTCTCAAGATTCTGTTTCTTTCGTCAGAAAAATTGTAAGTTCTTAAATTGTACTTAAATTTTGTTGGAAGACATATTTTCTCATATTAACTTAGTAAGTATTCATAATATGTCCAAACTATTTTAAAATTCAGTAAATACCAACTGTCTTTGGTGATGTTTTTGCAGT
Source organism: Convolutriloba macropyga (assembly GCF_964194025.1). NCBI lineage: Eukaryota > Metazoa > Xenacoelomorpha > Acoela > Convolutidae > Convolutriloba > Convolutriloba macropyga. The sequence goes on along the minus strand of NC_134469.1, from coordinate 12,063,000 downwards.
TTCTCACAAATTGACTGTTCCTTTTTCCAACATGTACTAACTGTAGTAAACTACAATAAGATTTACCGCTGTTAGCAAAGAGCTAGCAAGTTCTCCCGTGATAACTAATTGTCTTTTTTTCGTATTAAGATTTGAATGTCGTTAGAATGTAACATACAAGTTCATGCATGATAGCATTTCCCTGCTCCAGAAAATGTTTTCTTCAAATATTTTCGTGCGTTTGAAATGAGTTAGACAAAAAGGCAAAAACGTTACTTTTTTTTACCGGTATAATTGGCTTCTTTATTCAAAAACGAGGGAAATCGTTGGCAAGCTCAATTTTTGATCGTAGGAATTCGTCTGTATGTCAGGTTTTGAATGTAGAAAAATGACAGCACGTTAGGTTTTAAACTAAGAAAACGGCCGGTATGTTTGGTTTCAAATCACAAAACAGTATCATGTATTTGTTTTCGCGGAGGTTGGTGGCAGAACAAATCAGCGCTGAAGTAGTCTAGATTCATTCTGTTTTTTTTTTGGATGGCCAGCCCTCTGTTCATGTGACAATTTGCACAAGCTAATCTTGATTTGTAGATAAAATTTACTGCATGAAAAAAAATATGTTCAGCGTAACTCCCACCAACAAGGTTTGCTTTATATGCAATTCGAAATTCCGCGTTGGTACGTGCGACTTTTAATTGCCGTACCAATAACCACTAAGCTAAATCGGCTTCGTGGTAATTACCAACAACCTAGCTTAAGAATAAGGAGCGTGTATAACACTATAGAAAAAACCAGCTGTAAGCAATAAAAGCATGGTATTATAGTGCTCCGACTTAAATTTGGTACATGAATAATTTTCAGTCAACACAGGATAAAATTAGCCTGGGCAAACTCTATGACCTCAATAATATAACCATAAAAATAAAAAACTGCGCATAAGAAATGCGATTTTTTTAACAGAATCCCCATAGTTCAACAAGTTTGTTAGATTGATGATCAAAAAAGCATCATATATGTTGAACTAGTTTCTTCAACGAGCTATTGATGAATATTCAAAGTAATTGCGCAGTAATTTGAATTTCTTCAGTGTAGTGGCTTCAAAACACATGCAAAGAGCGCGGTTTAAAAAAACTCAGATTTTTGTATAGACCTACCTTCGAAATCGAATATGCCACCAACCTTTTACTTTATTTTGGCAAAACATACAATATTTTTCTTGCCTTTGAAAACAATCATGAGATAGTTCTCTCATTTTTGTCTTTTTTATTTGATCATCTGGACTAGGGTCTCGTTTGCTTGTTAACATTTGACTAAAATCTCGTCAGTAGAAGATTTGAAAACTTTTGCCAGATCTACGTTCCTTTTGTTTACTGACTAAGAATTCAGTGCAGCAAGTACGATTTGGATTTAATCTTTTAGATTTAGTAAGATCAAACTGTCGTTACTACGCTTCATAAAAGATAGAAATTTAATTTGAAGTATATTAAAACCTTCTTGCCTTAAAGTTATTTGAATGTATCAGATATTGCAGAACCGGGGTGAGTTGGTAAAATTATCAACCGCTTCATCCAGAGAAAAATTGGTCATGATCAGACAATCCAGACCAAAATGTGGCCATGATTCAAAATTGTGCGAATTAGTGCGACTTTTCGCGACATAATTGAAAAAAAAACGTTTTTGTGTTTCAACTCTGCGGGACCCTGTGAAAATTTAGGAATCTGATTTGAAAGTACAACGACTCAAAATTTGGGCGACCATGATCCTACAAAAATTGGAGAAGACACATAATGAGCTATCAAAAGAAATTTTTAAAATTATTTCACTTGAACTGATTTTTCTATGATCGTTATAGGCATGAGAGATTATTTTGCGTTCAAATTGGTATTGCTTGGTTATAGAAGAAAATGGATGATTCACCCCAGTGTATCCATTCCGGGAAACCCTACCAGGAATAACGGGAATCTTAATTAACGTGCTTTCGACTAGTAAAATAGGATTTTGATTTCAATTATGTTTACGTTACCCGGCAATCTGTTATGCTCACTGTTCACAGAAAATTACCATAATTTCCCAGAACAAAAAGGCAAAAAACTTATTTTTTGAAAAGTTGCTGATTTCTTATAGTTCCCATTATGCAAACAAATGGAAAAATGAAAAAAAAAGTGGAAGTGCAAAAAAACCTTGCGATTGTCTTAGAAATTTTCAATTGATTATTAGCTTAGATAAAAAAAAACGTAAGAATTTTTCACTATAGAGAACCTATAGGGACAACGTGCTCTGATTCGCACGTAAAAAAACCTACTGAAGCCGTTGTAAATTTAACAAGTCATACTGCATTCCTTGCTCTCAACTCACTCTGAGTTTTCTACTTATGTACTTTTCTACTGCTCACTGCTTTTATTGTTAACTGCAATCTAGAAAGTTGAGACAGCTACTATACTGTATTTTTTTCAATAATCAAAATTTTGTCATAAATTAGGGAGTATTGTTGCTTTGATTATTCAAAATCATGGACGGTTAAGGTACTTGAAGTCTTTCAATTTTTTTCTGTCTGGTTGTTTGAGAACGTTTTGGGGTCAGCTAAATCGGTGCACATCACTAAAGGCGGGAAAAGCTACCTTCAGTTTCTACTGTAGTTGAAGTGATACCTAAATACACTCTATAAACATCAATAATCTAGCTTCTCGAATCCAACATTTAAAAAGTTTCTATCAATTGAACGTATTTAGGAACCTCTGCGATAACTGCACCCCAATTGGAGACGACATCATTTTCAGGTAGAATTAAGTTAGCTTTGAAAATTGCAGTTGATCTAAAATTAGTTTGTTTATTAATTATAAATTAACACTTATTCAGCTCGAGCTTTTTGCTTACGTAAAGAAAAAGGGTACTTCACTCCGATTCCAGCCTAACAATAGAAAAACCTAAAAATTTGGCTAATTTTTTTATAATATTCTTTTTAGGAGCCTCAACAATACCTGCATCACCCGTAGAAATAACGTTTTCTCAAGGTAATACAAACAGAAATTTTAACTGTGCAGTTAGTCTAATTGTAATTTAGGTTCGTGGTTCATTACCGTAACACATTTTGAATAATTTCTAAAATATTAAACGTATTTAGGAACCACGATAATACCTCCACCTCTATTACAGACGACCGTATTTCCAGGTAAAGTCAGCTGAAAACTTAATCTATGAATTTAATATAAGTTCAATTTCCGTTTTTAAATCAATCTGTCGTTAGGGCTTACTTCCATAACAATCTTGTTCAACTCGAGCGTTTTTGTTTACGTGGATTAAATCTGGTAAACTAAACTTCATTTCTAGCCTAATATTTGAAAAGTCTTATAATTTAGACGAACTTATTTTTATTATAGGAGCCACGACAATACCTGCACCACCCGTAGAGACAACGGTTTCTCAAGGTAATGCAAACAAAAATTTTAACTGTGCAGTTAGTCTAATTGTAATTTAGGTTCGGGTTTCATTAACGCATCACATTATGAATAATTTTTAAAATATTATACGTATTTAGGAACCACGATAATACCGGAATTAAAGACGGCCGTATTTCCAGGTAAAGTCACCTGAAAACTTTATCTCTGAAATTAATATAAATTTAATTTTCCTTTTTTATATCAATCTGTCGTTAGGGTTTACTTCCGTAACATTCTTTTCCTCTCTGTTCAACTTGAGCGTTTTTGTTTACGTAGAGAAAATTAGGTAAAATAAATTCCATTTCTAGCCTAATAATTGAAAAATTCCAATAATTTAGGCAAACTTATTTTTATTATAGGACTCTCGACAATACCTGAACCACCCATAGAAACAACTGCTTCTCAAGGTAAAGCAAACAGAAAGTTTGTACTGTATAGTTAGTCTATATTTTATTCAGGCTCGTGGGTCACTACCGTAACACTTTTCTTCTGTCAAATCGAGATTTACATTTTTTGAAGATAACTTGGTGTATTTTTTCGGCTCCTAGATTAACCTTGGAATAAAACTGACATTTAGGATGAGTTTTTATATTTATATTTAGGAACCACGATAATACTTGCACCTCCATTACAGACGACTGTATTTCCAGGTGCGGTCAGCTCGAGAGTTTTGATTACGTAGAGAAAATTTTGTGTATTGTTTTCCATTTCTAGCCTAGTATTAAAAAATTATAACAATGTGGACAAACTTTTACATATTACACGTTTTTAGGAGCCTCGTCATTACCTGCAACACCATCACCGACAACATATTTTCGAGGTAATGTCAACTGAATGTTTGAATTGTGCAGTTAACTTAAGTTTAGTCCAACTTCCGTGACATTTTCAATCAACTCCAATTTTTTTGTTTACGTAAAAAGGGGAGAATCTTTTATTTAGAAAACTTTTTTATCTAAAACGTAGAAAATTTTGTATTTATATTAAAATTTGTATTATATTTTGCTTCCAGCCTAACGTTCAAAATAATAATAGTTTGGACTATTTTTGTACATATTATACGTTTTTAGGAGCCTTGACGGTACCTGCACCCCCATTACAGACGAGTGTTATTCCAGGTAATGTTAACTGAAAGTTTGATCTATGCTGCCAATATAAGTTAATTTTACTTTTTTATATTAAATTTTCGCTGGTGTATCACGTCTGTAACATTCTGATTCAATTCGAGCTTTTAATTTGTGTAAAGAGTATTTGGTGATTTAAATTCCTCTCCTAGCCTAATATTCAAAACATCTAATCTTTTGGACAAACTTTTGTTTATTAAACGTATTTAGGAGCCTCGACGACGCCAGCACCACGATTACAGACAATCCTAATACCAGGTAATGTCAGTTGAAAGTTTGAACTGTGCAGTTAATATAAGTTTAGTTTAATTTTTCCTGTCTTGGTTCACCTCCGCAACTTTATAGTCGAACCGAGGTTTATGTTTACATAAAAAATAGTTTGCTGTTTCCGTAAGCCCATGAGCAGCGGAGATAGTTGTCTGCTGAAAGAAAATGGAGAATGATCCCTTTTGTCACCTTTTAAGCTAATTTGAGAGCTCTAAAGTTTAATTGGCGTAACCAGAGTAATTTTTACTGTGACACCGTCCTGTTGGTGTGCTTTAGACACCCGAGTCGAGGTTTGGTCAAAAAATAATGTAAGACTATAGCTGTGAATAGCGGTGAAAAAAACTTTTTTCACCGCAAAGCGCCCGCATCATTTAGCGTTGAATGCGGTGAATTTTTGCGATTTTTAGTGGTGAAAAAATTTTTTTCACCGCATTCACCGGATTTCTTACGAAAAAGAACCTGCTGTACACGGGTTCGAACCTCTGACCTCCTTCATGTCAACCACTTCTAATTCCACTGCGCCTTCTGCTACGTTCTCCAATGCTATTTCCTGTGAATTTAAGATAAGCGTTGAAAATAGCGGTGAATATTTGAAAGATTTGCAATTTCACCGTCCACCGTTAAAAATGAGTGATCGGATTGGAAAAAGTTTTCCACCGTTTAAAATTGAGGGTGAGGGTTTAAAATCGGAGCTTCCCTCTTAGTCCACCTTTATTTCACCATGATTCCACCTTTACTCTACCCGCAAATTCATTAACTGCACAGATCGCAATTTCCGCTTTTATTTCACCACATTTCCACCCCTAACCCACCCGTAAACTCCTAAAATGGACCACATTTCCCAAATTTACCACAATTGCACCCTTGTTCCGCACGTAAATTGATTAAGTGCACAGATTTCAATTTCCGCTTAAGGCTCTGATATTTCTACATAAATTGCTTTTCCGCGGTTTTTGAGGTAATGTGAGAGGTTATTGAAGATTTAAATCCTTGATTTCCCATAAGGATCATTAATGATTTCCTCGATTTCATGCAAGGATCATATATGGTTTCCTCGGTTTCATGCAAGGTTCATATATGATTTCCTCGGTTTCATGCAAGGATCATATATGATTTCCTTGGTTCCATGCAAGGATCGTACTAGGAACTACGTTATGATTTGTATGACATCATATATGATTCTTGCATGGAACCAAGGAAGCGGCGACCCGGGTTTATTTCACAGCAATTCCACCCTTATTCCAGAGGTGTCAATTGTGAAGCTCTTCTGGTATCAATTCAACCCAATTTTTACAACCTTCCAATCTGCTGCAAAACTATTTTGATTCTAAATGTCAGAGAGTATAGATACCAAGGGGATCAAGGTTGAAAATGCCAAACTGCATAATCTCCTTTGTGTGTACACTTTCGATTCTTTAAACTCTTGTGGACAAAACAAGACAAAGTCTTCTGATATGGCGTTCCAATTCTGACCGAAAACTCTTATGATCTGTCTGGCTACGTATTTGTCATCAGGTGGGACTCCGGTAGGTGCTTCTGGTCAGTTTTGAAACAAACTTAGTCAATCAGAAGCCTCAATTTTTCAGGCATTCTTTTTTCTGTGATGCGGTTTCTTTGGCTACTGCTGGTGCGGGCAAAACTTGGATGTAGTCATTTGGATGAAATTGTAATGGCATTCAAAGCCGATGAAAGTTTTTTTTATCGACAGCACACTTATAAAGCACATACATTTTCAAAAATTGCGTTTACATTATAAAGCAGGTACTTTCCTGTGACTGCAATTAGTTTATGACTTCATCATTATTAGGTAGCAACTAACACAATAACGAACAGGTAGCACAAGTAACACAATAGCAAACATGTATTAGGTAGCAAGTAACACAATGTGAGTATTCAGTTGAGATTAAAAAACACAGATTCGTTGTAATATTCAAGAAAAAAGACCAGCTGTAATATTCAATCATGCGTTTTGTGATGCAATAACATAGTGTTTTTCAATTATTAAAGATGTACCTTGTGAAAACTGTAAATGCTCACATTTATCATCCGTTCTAAACTCATCCACTCGCCGAACGGCAGTCTCACTGAAGTTTAAACAAATTTTTAAATGAGAATTGGTTTCCAAATTCTGGAAACAATTGATATTACCTTGAAAAATTTGTGATTTGTAAAAATTTATAAACAATTGAGTGTAAAGTAGATCAATTATAGTTTTCGACAACAAATAGGAAATCCCCAGTCCACCTATCCTAACGTTTAACACCTCATTTTAGTTAACTTTCACAAAATCAAGTGATATAGTTTCAGGTCAGCTTTTATCATTTTTACAACCTAAAGAAAAAATTTTGATTGTTAGTGAAATCAACCTTCAAATTCCGTTCTCAGCATAATTCCTATAATCTAAAACATCGTCCTATGACATGAAGTGTCGAAAAGGTCCGCATTTTAGATCTCAGCTATGTTTCATTTTAATAGTAAAAAACGATTAAAGATTCCGAGAGTAACCGTTTTTTCAATTGTTCGTTTCAGTTTCAGTTGCTTTGACCATTTTTTGCATGCTGTTGTTTTCAACAGTTCAAAATCAATAGATTGAAAAATTCGTTTATCAATGGTTAGTGGAAGACATGAACAATTGTACTTCTTGAAATGGAAAACTATCAATATGTATTTTTGTGAAATAATTGGGACCCTTTGATGAATGTATCTTTTTGCAATTAAAAGTTTCCTTCATTTGTTTTTGATCATAAACGTCAACGTCAATCAGAGACGGGAAGCGAAGTTTTAGCTATGTTAATTAATCTGTATGAGTGGGATATTCTGGCAGAATCGGCAAATGCAAGAGTTTATTTGATCACATAAAAGAAGACATTCGAAGTTTTTTTTTGTTTTTTTTTCAAAATATTCGTCAATGTAGGCCGTTCTTCTATGGATTTGTTGGTCTTAGTCCCAAAAAATTTCGAACGTTTGTTTAACAGTGAATGCCTTAAAACAAATCTTTTCTCATATTTTTTTGGCTGAAAACTGTTCTGTTCAACCAAACAGGTTATATCGGCGTGAAATTTGTGTCTTTTAGACACTATTTAATTCCCTGAAGCCAACTATATCAATTGTTGTGGTTAATTCAACAGATTTTCTTTTCTGCAAATTCACAAATTTCTGTGGATGTTGTTTTGTGTCAAAACACACAGAACATCATAGCCTTCATGGCGAGGTGAGAATTTTCCTATGAACTCGTGATGAAGGATTGCCTTACCTGGAACGCCGAGCGGTGGGGGGGGGGGGGACTGGTAATACTACCAAATACACGCTTCGGGTGCTCTCTAACGCCGTGATGATTAATTTTTGCATTTTTGGGCTTTAAAAATATCTCAAAAAATGTGGTATAATTTAGCAATTCGTTAATGTCTCCTAACGTGTTTTACCAAATTAGTTCAACTGAATGGCATGTTGTTGGTACTAAATTCGCCCTGAGTGCAGTCTTGGCTGCCTGCTAAAATTGTGCTGGTAAAAAGTTAATGAAAGACAAAACTGAGAAAAACCGATAACTGTGGTCACTGTGGATCAACCAACTGTTTTTTGATCTGAGCTCAACGGGAGCCGTATTTGAATCCCTGTAAATAGCGTTTGCTTCTTTCAGAAGTCTTTGAGAAATTGGCCAGGACATAAATCTCCTTTTGACGTATATGAGTCCGTTACGTTCGATCTGTTAGACCATAAAAACTTAGCCTCGAGAGTAAGTTAGTTACAGTCCTTTGATAATGTGATTTATACCCATACATATATTAAAAGTCATTTCGGGTAGTTAAGAAGGTCAACTTTAATTCTGCAGGTCTCATCTCCTGGCTTCTATTTGAATAGGTACGGTACATTGTTCATGCAAAATCGTCCCTAATAAAACACCAACTTTGATGATTCTTTGAAACAGAGATCCTCTCAGGTATTTCATTGCTCCAAATATGGTGCTGTTTTATTCAGCCAGTTTAGAAATATTGTCTGATAAATGTACCATAATTTGTAACCCATGAAACAGGAGACCCTCACGTGTAACTTTGTTGACGCTCTCGTAGACTTCACATAAGATCTGTGTGAATGTATTGCAAGACTTAATAGATTTTGTCAGTGATAAAGTGATCAACAAATTACGGTTAATTAGTTCTGGTCATTGAACAGTGTTAGTTCTGGACAAAATAATGTAGGCTTGTTGAGTCGCGCAAGTCAGTTCTGTTGGCCATTTGGTACCCATTGCTCGATCGTTATTTTTTGACTAGTAGAATTGTTCTGCCTAACGAGTTCAGAGAACTCAACAGGCATGCTTTCTAGCGGCTTGAAGTGTGATGCGATAACATTTGTGATGCGATAACATAGTGTTTTTCAATTATTAAAGATGTACCTTGTGAAAACTGTAAATGCTCACATTCATCATCCGTTCTAAACTCATCCATTGGCCGAACGGCAGTCTCAATGAAGTTTAAACAAATTTTTAAATGAGAATTGGTTTCCAAATTTTGGAAACAATTGATATTACCTTGAAAAATTTGTGATTTGTAAAAATATATAAGCAATTGAGTGTAAAGTAGATCAATTATAGTTTTCGACAACAAATAGAAAACCCCCAGTCCACCTATCCTAACGTTTAACACCTCATTTTAGTTAACTTTCACAAAATCAAGTGATATAGTTTCAAGTCAGCTTTTATCATTTTTACAACCTAAAGAAAAAATTTTGTTTGTTAGTGAAATCAAACTTCAAATTCCGTTCTCAGCATAATTCCTATAATTTATAACAACGTCCTATGACATGAAGTGTCGAAAAGGTCAGCATTTCAGATCTCAGCTATGTTTCATTTTAATAGTAAAAAACGATTAAAGATTCCGAGAGTAACGGTTTTTTCAATTGTTCGTTTCAGTTTCAGTTGCTTTGACCATTTTTTGCATGCTGTTGTTTTCAACAGTTCAAAATCAATAGATTGAAAAATTCGTTTATCAATGGTTAGTGGAAAACATGAACAATTGTACTTCTTGAAATGGCAAACTATCAATATGTATTTTTGTGAAATAATTGGGACCCTTTGATGAATGTATCTTTTTGCAATTAAAAGTTTCCTTCATTTGTTTTTGATCATAAACGTCAACGTCAATCAGAGACGGGAAGCGAAGTTTTAGCTATGTTAATTAATCTGTATGAGTGGGATATTCTGGCAGAATCGGCAAATGCAAGAGTTTATTTGATCACATAAAAGAAGACATTCGAAGTTTTTTTTGCTTTTTTCAAAATATTCGTCAATGTAGGCCGTTCTTCTATGGATTTGTTGGTCTTAGTCCCAAAAAATTTCGAACGTTTGTTTAACAGTGAATGCCTAAAAACAAATCTTTTCTCATATTTTTTTGGCTGAAAACTGTTCTGTTCAACCAAACAGGTTATATCGGCGTGAAATTTGTGTCTTTTAGACACTATTTAATTCCCTGAAGCCAACTATATCAAATGTTGTGGTTAATTCAACAGATTTTCTTTCTTGCAAATTCACAAATTTCTGTGGATGTTGTTTTGTGTCAAAACACACAGAACATCATAGCCTTCATGGCGAGGTGAGAATTTTCCTATGAACTCGTGATGAAGGATTGCCTTACCTGGAACGCCGAGCAGGGGGGGGACTGGTAATACTACCAAATACACGCTTCGGGTGCTCTCTAACGCCGTGATGATTAATTTCGGCATTTTTGGGCTTTAAAAATAGCTCAAAAAATGTGGCATAATTTAGCAATTCGTTAATGTCTCCTAACGTGTTTTACCAATTTAGTTCAACTGAATAGCATGTTGTTGGTACTAAATTCGCCCTGATTGCAGTCTTGGCTGCCTGCTAAAATTGTGCTGGTAAAAAGTTAATGAAAGACAAAACTGAGAAAAATCGATAACTGTGGTCACTGTGGATCAACCAACTGTTTTTTGATCTGAGCTCAACGGGAGCCGTATTTGAATCCCTGTAAATAGCGTTTGTTTCTTTCAGAAGTTTTTGAGAAATTGGCCTGGACATAAATCTCCTTTTGACGTATATCAGTCCGGTACGTTCGATCTGTTAGACCATAAAAACTTAGCCTCGAGAGTAAGTTAGTTACAGTCCTTTGATAATGTGATTTATACCCATACATATATTAAAAGTCATTTCGGGTAGTTAAGAAGGTCAACTTTAATTCTGCAGGTCTCATCTCCTGGCTTCTATTTGAATAGGTACGGTACATTGTTCATGCAAAATCGTCCCTAATAAAACACCAACTTTGATGATTCTTTGAAACAGAGATCCTCTCAGGTATTTCATTGCTCCAAATATGGTGCTGTTTTATTCAGCCAGTTTAGAAATATTGTCTGATAAATGTACCATAATTTGTAACCCATGAAACAGGAGACCCTCACGTGTAACTTTGTTGACGCTCTCGTAGACTTCACATAAGATCTGTGTGAATGTATTGCAAGACTTAATAGATTTTGTCAGTGATAATGTGATCAACAAATTACGGTTAATTAGTTCTGGTCATTGAACAGTGTTAGTTCTGGACAATATAATGTAGGCTTGTTGAGTCGCCCAAGTCAGTTCTGTTGGCCATTTGGTACCCATTGCTCGATCGTTATTTTCTTTGACTAGTAGAATTGTTCTGCCTAATGAGTTCAGAGAACTCAACAGGTATGCTTTCTAGCGGCTTGAAAAGACTTGAAAAAACTCTTTAGGTTGCCAATTTTTCTACGAGCAAGGGAAACGTCGCAGTTTTTTGTCTGAGTTGGGCTGCTTTTGCTAATAACTCTGTGTTTTGAGGGAGTATTAGCAGTTTGTTCAATGATTCTGACAGCTGAGTTCAAGTTGTTTTTGATGGTATACATGTCGTCTATCGTCGTTTTTAGAAAGTTGGTGGAAAATTCTTCAGTCCACCCTTAATTTTTGTCATTTTAATTCTCTTTTAACCTCAATTGTGTGTGTTGTCTATGATGTTTTTTATGAATATTTACAAAGCGCTTTTTCAGAAGTTGTTTGCTTTTTTTGTGATTATGGCTGTTTACGCCTCTACTTTCTAGGTTTAGTGCTCCTTTCCACTTCTTTGCAAGCTAGCTTGGCTCGCTGCCAATTTTTCCGGTCTGGGTTGCTCTGAATTTCAGACGTTCAATGTCGGTGCGGGGTTTGGTCCACTTTTTCCACATTGTGGGAAATTGTCAGAACAGCATGAAGGTTTGTTGAAAGTTTGCGCTAAACATGGATTTTAAACTTTGAGATTTGCTTTTTTCGCTAGCTGCAGATTTACTTTCCAGTCTGGTTTGCTCTCCATTGTAGAACTTCGGTTTTTGGACCAGTTTCGGTTCATTGCGGGCAGTTGGGTACATTTGCATTTGCATGAGATTCGTTGAAGGTTGCGTACAGTTTGACTTTCCAAAAGCCACCACTTGGAAAATACTGTCTTTATTGAGGGTAAACTTGTTCAAAGAAACATGTTCAAAGTTGAGAAGGAGACAAATACAATCCCTGAACTGAGGTACCAGCTGATTTTGACCAGAGTCTAAGGACTCGAAAAAAAATCTTTTTTTTTGAAAATTCTTACTTGTTTTGCTATTTTCATATTCCGATAGAATATTTGTATAATTTGTTGATACCAATGGTAAAGTTCAGTGAAGTACCATAAACATGGAAAATGAAAATATCTCAGATAAACAACACAGCGAACATTTGAACACTTTTTTGTGTTATTTTAGACAGAAACAGAAGTTATCTGATATTGGATCCAACTATTTCAAAAATAGTAATACGTCTAGTAGAGATAACCAACTGTTCCAAAACGTCAAAAAGCCTAAGGAAAATCAATGAGTGAAGAGAAACTCATAACAAAAAAGCCATAGATTGGCAAAATAAGCTAACTCACATAACTACGGTATAACCAAAAATACATAATCTTCTTTTGTGACCAAATCTATCGCTTATATGTACAATGTTAACACAGGAAAAATCATTTGAACTTCATATATCCACTTATGTTTCTCTAGGCGTTAACAAAGCAAATCAACTCGGAGGTTAACAATAAGAATATTTGTTAACAATCAAACAAATTGCTTTTGTTGAAGAACTTTGGAAGCTCAAATAAATTTTGTAAGATTAAACATTGCAAATAACTGGTGCTCTCAAATATATTTTTAAAAATGAGAACACCAAAATCGAGATTATTAGGTCTCAGGTCGAGAACGCAACACGAAAATACTTAAAATTTCATTTTAATTTTGAAAAAGCAATATTTGTTCTAAAATGGTTTGGTACGTGAATTCACCAAAATTGTGGAATCAAATTTGCTAGCGGGTGTTTACTTGAGGGACAATTGTCATTTGGAAATTGCAGTGGAGAAAAGCCAGAAGAAATAAAATATTTTTCTTCACTATCACTTTTCTGTATATTGTTAGGTCTCAACGAGTAAAGCAGGACTCAATAACAGCAATAAAAATTGCTGACTTCCCAATTAATCTTGTAGAGATCCAGCACGACTTTGAGTAGGCTGAGTCGGCTGCTAACAACAACACACGAGTCAGCCTATAAACATAAGATGAAAACAACTGTTGTTCCGGAAATAATAGGGAAGCATTTGACAGTTCTTTTTTGAAAGAGTTATCTAGAAAAAAATTGAGGAGATCAACGCTTCAACAAATCGACGTTCAAAAAAATGACGTTAAATTGAATTGTTTTTGGATGCGAGCCTTTTATCTATGATTGAAGTTGATCCCAGTCGTTCTTTTAACCATCTAATAATCGACTTCTCTTTGGTTCGAATTAATATAAGAAGGGAAAACAAGTGACAATTTCTGCTAACCTGATACAGGTTCTCAGGAGTTTGCAGATTCAAAAAAAACTTGAGGTAAAAGAGCGTCAAACCGTTGGAAATAATATAAAAGTGCCGAAACCTAAGGAAAAAAACTGATCAAAAGTCTTTGCTTCTGAACAAGTTGGCAGTGCAAATTATTGACAAAAAAGTTTCTCGTACAGTTAAGTCTCAAAAGATAATTGCGTTTTTCCATTCATAGTTTTATATAGAGAATTAGAAGCTTGAAAACATGCTGTCTGCTGGTAGGCTAAAATTATAAAAGGACCGTGAAAATCCGGAAAAAACTGTCAGAAGCCAAGTATATTGTTTTTGAAAGTAGTCTACAGGTCGCTAAACAACCTTGCTGCTTAAGGGGAGGTTTTTGGTTTGCCAGAAGCCAGTGCCTCACCCTCGCCAAAAAATAAAGAGTTTTTGCAGATCATAAGGTGTATACAATTTTGAAGCTGCAAAACAAAACTTCAAAAGACTGAAAGTTTGAAAACCATTTTTAGTCTGTCGATGTTCCTTTTTGGGATAAATTTCCAAAGATAGAATTGATACCCTGCATTGTCTCCTGTTTGCAGTTGGTGTATTTGGTTTTAGATACATTGTCCGCTCTCTTCAAAAATTTTTTTATAATCCATTTTTTAAAGAACGCAAAAACGGGTATGGAGTAGCACTTTATTGAACTATCATAAAGTCTATACATTCAACTCCTCTATGCTAACAGTTTTTTCTGTTTCCTTTCTTTATTAGCCCCATTTTTTTTGTTGTCCTCCCCAAAATTTTAAGAGCACTATATTAGTATTTCAAAATATAGCTTTTTTGAAAAAGCTTCAAAAACCACAAGAGCAGAATTGGATTTAATTTCGTAAGCTTGTAGAAAACGTGTTAATCCTCCCAGCTCACTAAATGATATACAAATCTGATTTGATGGCTTTTGAAGCCTTATCAAATATGATAAACAACGAAAAAGGAATAACAGAACAACTATAATTTGGACCGCTCAAGGAAAACACTAGGCGGCTAATATAGAAAACACCTTGAAGATCTTGGAAATGGAGTTTATTGATTTTATGGTGGTTCAATAAGTGTTACTTTAAAGCTGTTTGTGCGTACTCTGAAAAATGAATGATGCAAAGTTTTTGAAGAAAGGTGACTATCTCAAGAAATGGGTGAACACCAACAATTTAGGAGGCTAAAGAAAAGCTTGATTCGACTCAAGCATCGGTTTTGTGCCCGAAGACTTTTCCTTGGAGCATGTTTCTTAAGAGTATTCTTCTACAAAATAAGCCCAAAGCCTTCGATAGTAGAAAACACTCAAGAATGATGAGTTTCCGTTCACCGCCCAAACATTTCTCCAAGACGGGATTTTCCAAAATAAAAAGAAACCGTGAAAGATTGCAAAAATTGCATCTGTTAATAGATTTGAAAAAAGGCCGGACAAAAACCAGAAAAACTGTCAGAAGTTGAGTACATTGTTTGAAAGTAATGTACACGTTGTTGTACAACTATCTAGGAAAGGCTTCTATTTTTTGAAAGGCCATTGGGCCAACCTTGTCAAAATTGCGAGATTTTTTTTTGAGATTAACTTGGAGTTATCAATATTTGGTCTTTTGATGCAGCTTTTTTGGATATATTTTCAAAGGAAATTTATATCGTACATTGCCTCTTGATTGAGTTGGGTATAGTAACACGTTTTCTACGAGCTCACGCAATGGATTCCAAGTCTGCTCAAGTGGCTTTTGAAACTTTTCAAAGATGATAAATTTTGAAAAACAAACATTAGTGAGTGTAGAGTAGAGGACAGATAAAACAAAAAAAATTGGAGGGCTATCATAAAAACACTGAAAAGAGCAAGAAGTTCAAGTTGATAGCACTTATTGGGGTTCAGTAAGTGCTATTGCATTGCTTTTGGTGCTTGTGTTTTCAGTGCAAACTTTTCCAAAGCAAACAACAAGCACCGATTTACAGAAGAAGTTTTAGCTGATTAAAAATGTCCATTACGCGCGACCGTTGTAATTATATAACCTACTTTCGGCATGATAATAAAGGCCAAAAATTCTGTGGAAAAATTATGCATCTAAGCTAGTTGCTTTTAAACATGACGAGGATAGACATTGTGGTCGAATCAAATATGTAAAGCTCTGAGGGTCTTGTTATTTAGTCATTTTGAATTATTGATTGTATTCTGCTCGGCAAACAAACTGCAGATCAGTACGCAGATTGAGTGTCAAGTGATTCAATCACCATCGCCTTGTTTCAAGGTCAGCGTGGTCATTGCAATATATTGTTTTCATACAGTTCTTGAACGGACGTCAATTAACATTGTAATTGCATAGTTTCAATAACAGCAAATCCTAGTTTTAATTCCGGTTCAACAGATCAATAATACGGCAGTGGGCTGTGTTTCTCGCTAGATCTGGGTTTAGAACTTGTTACGATACAACTTGCAGAGCACTACGATCGACCCACAGTAAAACAATTAGTACAAACTGCCGCTCCTGAACTAATAAGGATAATAGAGGTACGTACAAAACACAAATTGGCCTTTAAAAAGACATTACGCGAAACTGATAAGAAACAAACCAGAAAATTGTCGTCCGAGAAGACTTTGAATAGGGGGCTTCTCTGTCTACCCGGAAGAACGAAGAGGATAGGATGTTTTCATCTTTACCTAGGCGAAAAACCAACGCAAAGAGAATGAAGAAATTGATGACAAACCGCTCCTGTTCACAAAAAAATATAAAAATCTACACCACGGACCAACAGAAATTGTTTCACTGAGTTTCAGCGTGTCCCGAGAACAACTTGTAGGCTTTTTAAAAAAATTAACAAGATCTAAAACAAAAAACACTTCTTTTCATCCATCATCTACGCTGCGTCTTGCAATGTCTTATTCATTCGCCTGTGCCGATCTTCCAGTTTCTATTAAGAGCTCAATGTTGGACCCCTTTGATTCAAAACAATTTTTGCTTCAATTTGTGCGTGCTTTTGAAGAACAATTTTGCCCGCCAACAAATAAAGATAAGCCAGAGTTGCAGTTCAAATTTTAAGCGACAAATAATGAAATAAGTGGAATCTTAGCCTATCTAAACAACATTTTACTCAAAACTGAGGTTTAATTTGTTGATTAAAAAATCACAACACAAAGCAGCTGTTCAGAAGAAAAAATTGAAGGCACAGGTGGTCATAATTTTTTGCAAATAACCTTGCCAATAGTTTTTGTTAAAATGTGGAAATTTTCTTGAATGACCTCATGGTTTCTTCGTTCAGCAAATTTCACACCTAGTGGTTCAGTTTGCATCCAATTAGGTGGCAAACCTCAGTTACGATCTGACATCCAAGCGCAACAGGCCCAATTGTATAGCTGCGAACCAGATTCTTCAGATTTAAACGATTTGAAAAATGGTAATTTCTCCAAAGCAACGTGAAATGTTAAATTCAGGGCGTAGCTTTCACATTTTTTGACACAATTCCTGTCAATTTGACGTTGACAATTACTTCATATCTGAAGTCAGTTTTCGAACCACACTGACACGAAAGTTGGACATAATCAAAGTGCTACAATCCGAAGTTTGCCTGAATGCTTTTAGATGCGGAAAACTCTTTAACAGGGAACTACACGTCTAAACTTTTCAGTTTTGAGGACTTTGATTTGAGTTCTGTGAAGATAACACAGGAAGGATTACAATTGTTTGGTACACCAATTGATACTTTCCAGAGCCACGTGCGCCTCTACTACACAACAGTGAGCGCCTTTGTTCATGCTGCTGTCAGAGGCCGTGTAGTTACTCTCGAATTTTTCGCCAATGCTTTTTTGTTTTTTTTAAAAGAGACTGGAACTGATCGCCATTTACGGGACAGGACAAAAATTTACCGGTGCGCTGATGGGCGTCGAATTTTTTTTCAAACCAACCTTTCAATCAAGCTATTAGAGTCATACTTGCGGCTCAACTTCGATCTGCCGATGTAATTAATTATAATAGAAAAGTTATCAAAAGCTCATAAATCTACAATGGTTGAAAATAGTGACATGTACCTTTACGTCACTCAACACTCTGAGCCTTGGCTGTTATTCTGCTGACAATATCCGCTTCTTTCAGAAAAACAAATTTGTTATTGTTAATTATCAAACAGTATAGTTTTAGTAAACATTGGATTTGGATCGCGCACAATAGTGGAGAACTACTTTTCTAAAACAATTTCATACGAAACCTTCACGATGTCCTCCCAAGTATTATCAAAAGACTTCAAAAGCACTGCAAAAGAAACACAAACAAATGCGTCAAATTTATTGAAATTCGTTTCTTGTGTATGCAGCTGGCAATAAATGAATTGCTTGCATTGTACTGTTCATATGTTGCTCACTGTATCTATCCAACGTCCCGATGCTTTTCCTTTTTTATAGATGACGTTGGTTAGCTTAAATTTGCTACATTTTTTGCTAATCTTTTGCAACATGTGAGTCTTTGAAAAGATTTTTCTGCCATAATGAGTTCGAGGTGATTCGATAGGCAGACAAAAACAAATGACTCAGGGAAAAAGCTTGTACACCTAAAACTGTCTACAAATTATTCAGAGAGTCAAGAACCAACTGAGTTTTCACCTCTGCGTCTGACGTTTTATCGATTTCTCAAACGTCAAAAGTTATGCAAGTGATATCTCAATCCCTCCAACGCGGCAGTTAAAATACACGTTAGTGACGAATTCGCTCTAGTATTGGAAATTAGTAGTGATCAAAGCTGCCAGGAAGTGAAGAGTGACGATGAGGAGCCAACCACAATGAACAGGAGGCTTAGATGAAGACCTCTTTCTCGAGGCTCCAAGGTAAAGTAGATTCCGATCCAGTAAAAATGATGATAATAGCATGACCCTAGAGAAGAAGTAGCGAATACGAGGCCTTTGAGCACTCAATTATTGGGTTTTTTGCCATCTTTTATGAGTCGGGGACAAAAAGTTTCTAAGATAGGACGCGGTTTTTCTCGGCCGTCCTTTAGGTGGTTATGACGGTGATCATGACCGTTTGCTGCATAAAGCCGCCAGAAATCTGGACTTTTGTGTCATCGCTTGTCTCTCTGGTTGAAAGAGCCATTCATCCGTCGAATGAATTACTTGAAAGAATCACAATGTCCAAAAATCCAACTCTTTAATTTGCGAAAATTGAGGCTGCTCAAGTAAATTTCATATCTTCTCATATGCCTCACATAATACAAAGAGAGGAAACAGTTCGATACGAGAAGAACGAGACAGGTGACTAAAGCAGTTTTAATCCATTTGGGTTTTTGGAAACATTTTTAAGTTGACATTTCAGGTCACAGATTCATTTATGAAATTTTCTGCTTGTTTTTGCAGCAAACGTTGGATGAATTTCAAATTATCTTGAGGTAGGCAGATGAACTTGGCGGCTTTTAAGTAGAGGAAACTGAAAGAACTGGTAAAGACCATGCCCGCCACTATTGCATCGTCTCGAACAGGGCAAAACTCTTAAAAACAACAGCCGCATAAAGCACGTGCAACATGCAAGAGGAATTATGAGGCAATTGCAGCTCCATGTTGAAAATCGAGCCACCTTTCAGCAAATGACGCGAGAGAGTAAAATTAATTTTCAAAGATGTTAGAGTTCGGCAGTACCTCAGAATTGTGGCTGCATGTGAGATGTACTCAAGGTTGTTGAACCTGACGTGGTTTCAAAACGTGTCAAGTTAGCTTACGGGTCACAGGAAACTGCAGAAGAGCTGCAATGAAGAGTTAAAGATTGGAGAACCTCAGAAAATTAAAAGCGGGCTGCAAGTTGATAATCGTGGCAAAAACTGTCCGGCGAGTGCAGGCAAACAGTTGCTCTGTTTATGTACCCAATATTTGAGCTGACCACAAAAAACGGTTTCTTGGTTGTACATGCCCTGTCTAAGCATTGCAGATTTGCTGGGTCGTAGGCTCTATTAAAGTTTTCTCTTTATTACTGAAAATGTTTTGCTCTAAGCGTTTTGATCGAATTGTGTTAGAAAAACGTTTCTTTCGAAAAAAAATCAAGCAAACTGCCCCTTTCTAAAACAAGCTGCAATTCACAGGTTTTGTTTTTGTTTATAAGCACGCAGCCAACTCGATATTTGCGCGTAGATATCTTAACATGTAGCCAATGGCGCGTCAGACATTGTAAAATATTATGAGTCTTGCTGGTGTGGAAATGCCGACAATAAAATTTTGAAAGACATTTACCAGAGTGGGCGGTGGATGTCTTGGTTTTGAGCCTGCCTGTCCTTGGTGTGAATTATGAAAAAAACCTCTAGTAGTTTCTCTTCAGCATGAACTTTGTATGATTTTTAAAAGTTAGTTTTTTTATTTTTAGTGTCTTTAGTAATCCGGTTATAGAGACAATCACACTAGCATCGAAAACCCATTTATATATATTGTATAGTGTTGTATAACGTTGATGTGTAGTGTAACGGCAATGAAGCGGTGGATGCTAACAATTGCGCAACAGTGATAGAGGCACTGGCAAAAAACTGCAGTGATGTCAAGTTCGCGGTAACTCAGGCTCTGTGGAGGAACTGTCTGAAGTTGGCTCAAAAATGAAGAAATCGGTTAATTTAATGATATCATCTTGAGGATAAATTGCATTACTGGGCGAAAAGTACGTACGAGGGTAAAATCTACATAAGTATTTGACGAGGAGACTAACGGTTTGCCTCAATTTTGTAATATATAAACCAGGCGAAATGAGGACAATATTATTTTTTGTTTTTTAAAGTAAGTCGTGTCTATAATTGGAATAATTTAATCGGCGGGTAGCTTTTGAAAACCGAAAGAGAACACATATGCTGATTGGGTGCCAACTATCACCCTATCGGCATATGTGTTCCTGTATTGGAGCAAAAACGAACAGTTTTACATCACTTTGCATCCGTTCTACGCTGGTTGAACCAAGTCTCCTTTTTTGTTTTACAATCTCCAGCTCCAAGTGCTGAAATTATATATCAGCAACTAGTATTTAAATGTGCAAAAATTGTCTTAAATTTGATCTCTTTGCCTAGTTTTGACTGAAAACGGTTCAAAATTTTGTTTTCCAAGCTGATTGAGCACGGTTTTTCTAATAATATCATTTTTTACACCTCTTTTACATGTTACACCTCTTTTATGTTAAATTTCTGATGTCCCAGTGTGGCCCTCTTGCGTCATATTCTATCGAAACGTTACCGAAATTTTTGGTCATTTGAAATTTCAAATTAAATTTACTTTTAATATACTGTTAAAGACTTGAAATTGTACTGAAAATGTTTTGGTGTTTTAGATAGACTAAAATTTAAATTCTATCAGTAATCGAACGGACCCCGAGTTCGCTATGGCGGGTTACCTTGTACGAGTATCATTTTAATACACATTTTACTTGTTAGATTTCTCATAACGAGGAAGAAGTAATTTTGATCATGACGTGAAATAAAAAATTATTTTACTCGTGCAAAAATAACATGTTTAGCCTGAGGTGAGCTTTGGAGATTTAAGAAAAAAACATTTTTTACATATTTTTGCTTAATTAATATTAAACTTCTTCGCTCGAAAGATTACAATAACTATAAGGCGTAATCTGTAAGTCCATGTATTGTATCTTTACTTACAGATCAGCTCCATTTTTGTCATGAGAGTTGTCTCAAAAATTGTACTTTTGTCTGATATGTTTAGCTGGTGTATAGAGCTTCACCGCATGTTTGAAGCCAATATACAGTTTGTGATTGTTTTCGCAATTATTAAACCAAATGGTCCGTGTGTACAAAAGAATATCAAATCTAACTAATTCTTCTTTTAATAAGCAGCAAGCAAACTCACTGATAAGTTTCAAATCTATCTATCAACAAGAACGCCAGAATAATGAATCAGGTTTACACGTGGACGCTGTTCCTGCTTGTGACTGGTAAGTTAGCTCTATCAATGATTTCCCGAAAATTAACATTAAATCTGTGTTCAAAGATTTCCCCTGTTGGCAACCTATTTCTGAAAATCCCAGCGCAATAACCTTAAAAAATGTGGTGGAATGTAATATAATGTGGAGCAAAAATGAAATATAGTAGAAATGCGCTGAAAAACAAGCATGAAAAAAATTCTAACAAAAACACACATACACGCGCGCACAAACGCACACGCACACACACACACACACGAAAACACACATACACAAGCAAAGACACACAGTGACGTCTTAACAAAAAGATGTACCAAAATGTAGAAATTTCAACGAATGTGATTGGTTTACAAATTTAAAACACTGTACCTTTATGCGTTCAATTGGCCTAAATTGGATATAGTCTAATGCTAGATTATAAATTTTACCGCATCTGACCATGCCTCGCGGGCCATCTATCACAACCGAACGTGAGACCAGTTTCCCCCCAAAAAATATAATTATTCTATTTCGGCTTATCGCCATTTCAGAGCAATTATACGTTAACGCGCATATCCTAATTTAAAACATGGAGAATTTGTTGAGCAATCAGCCAATCACAAAACAATATTCCTGTTTTCTCAATTGTGATTGGCCAGCAGTAAAATTTCTATATTTTGGTACGTCTGCCATTTTCACTAGCGCCAAGTCACATATACACACTGACTCACACACACACACACACACACACACACACACACACACACACACACACACACACACACATATATATATATATATATATATATATATATATATATATATATGCATGATTCTTCTTGATTGCACGAAAAAAAGTAGCGACATTGTCCATTGTCTATATCATCAGCTGGATTATATATATATATATATATATATATATATATATATATATATATATATGTGTGTGTGTGTATTGCTATATATATATATATATATACAGCAATACATATATATATATATATATATATATATATATATATATATATATATAATCCAGCTGGTGATATAGAACATGGCTGGCTCTACATTTTTTCGTGGAATCAAGAAGAATCATGCACAGAAAACGAAGGGATATTTCTTCTCTAGCCGTTATTATTTGACATCGTTCAAAAACGCAAATAAATTGCAATATCACGGGTGTTTTGAGGTTATTTTCCGGTATTCTTGTTGAAGTTCAAAAAAGTGAACTAAAACAAAACCAACACTATAATCTGTGAAATTTCTTGTGTGGCCTTCAAACAGATTTTGCAAGTTTTTATTTTTTTTAATCACTAGGGTATGCCTTTTTTATTCCTATGTGCGCCCCATCATCAACTAATTTGTGTGCAACTTTGAGTAATTTTTAGAATTATTGTATAAATTGCCCTGACCTTTCATATAATTATCTCAAAATTTTTTCGGAAGATTAAGCTGATAAGCGCGAGAAGCTTGCTGAAGACTAGACACTTTTCCCTAATTTTACGATATTTTTCTTAATTCTACAAGTTTTGATTAATTTATTTTGCAGGCTCTCGAACGAAGTACATTGAAAATCTTGGATTTCTAAGCTCAGTTTTCAAAGAAAGTAAATAATTAAAATTTGAAATTTGATGTCAGAAATCAGGGCCAACTGGTGTTGCAAAATTAGGAGCTCTCCCTTAATTTTTCCATATGAAGAGGACTCATTCTTTAAAATCTGCTATCATAAATCTCTTAGGCCTGCATGTGTTATGAAAATCTGTCTATCCGTTGACAATCGGAAATTTTATCTTTAACTCCCATCCCAATCATTATATTTGTTTTCTGTGATTAAATGAATAGCAATACATTTAAAATTTAATACAGAACGTCACGCGCTTAAAAAATGCCTCTTGAGCTGAAGCGCACACATCAGTGTTTCTTCAGTTTTCATTTCAATAATTTTCCATGAAAAAAAGTAGCCATGTTGAAGGGATAATCCAATCTTCCAATTTAAAAAATCAACATGGGATAGAATATAGTTGTGCCGGAGTTTTTTCATTTTTTATCTCAAAACAGTTGGAGCAGGAAAACGTTTCTTTTTTTCCAGGAAAACAAGGAGGGTCGGTAAAGTGTGCTTGCACCTAAATTTCCGACCCAGCTCATCTAATAATCATAGTTCTGAATCATTACTGATATAAGAATTGCAATTTGACGTGCC
>NC_134469.1:12031798-12034298 GCF_964194025.1 Convolutriloba macropyga | reverse complement strand
CTATCTATCTATCTATCTATCTATCTATCTATCTATCTATCTATCTATCTATCTATCTATCTATCTATCTATCTATCTATCTATCTATCTATCTATCTATCTATCTATCTATCTATCTATCTATCTATCTATCTATCTATCTATCATCTATCTATCTATCTATCTATCTATCTATCTATCTATCTATCTATCTATCTATCTATCTATCTATCTATCTATCTATCTATCTATCTATCTATCTACTATCTATCTATCTATCTATCTATCTATCTATCTATCTATCTATCTATCTATCTATCTATCTATCTATCTATCTATCTATCTATCTATCTAATCTATCTATCTATCTATCTATCTATCTATCTATCTATCTATCTATCTATCTATCTATCTATCTATCTATCTATCTATCTATCTATCTATCTATCTATCTATCTATCTATCTATCTATCTATCTATCTATCTATCTATCTATCTATCTATCTATCTATCTATCTATCTATCTATCTATCTATCTATCTATCTATCTATCTATCTATCTATCTATCTATCTATCTATCTATCTATCTATCTATCTATCTATCTATCTATCTATCTATCTATCTATCTATCTATCTATCTATCTATCTATCTATCTATCTATCTATCTATCTATCTATCTATCTATCTATCTATCTATCTATCTATCTATCTATCTATCTATCTATCTATCTATCTATCTATCTATCTATCTATCTATCTATCTATCTATCTATCTATCTATCTATCTATCTATCTATCTATCTATCTATCTATCTATCTATCTATCTATCTATCTATCTATCTATCTATCTATCTATCTATCTATCTATCTATCTATCTATCTATCTATCTATCTATCTATCTATCTATCTATCTATCTATCTATCTATCTATCTATCTATCTATCTATCTATCTATCTATCTATCTATCTATCTATCTATCTATCTATCTATCTATCTATCTATCTATCTATCTATCTATCTATCTATCTATCTATCTATCTATCTATCTATCTATCTATCTATCTATCTATCTATCTATCTATCTATCTATCTATCTATCTATCTATCTATCTATCTATCTATCTATCTATCTATCTATCTATCTATCTATCTATCTATCTATCTATCTATCTATCTATCTATCTATCTATCTATCTATCTATCTATCTATCTATCTATCTATCTATCTATCTATCTATCTATCTATCTATCTATCTATCTATCTATCTATCTATCTATCTATCTATCTATCTATCTATCTATCTATCTATCTATCTATCTATCTATCTATCTATCTATCTATCTATCTATCTATCTATCTATCTATCTATCTATCTATCTATCTATCTATCTATCTATCTATCTATCTATCTATCTATCTATCTATCTATCTATCTATCTATCTATCTATCTATCTATCTATCTATCTATCTATCTATCTATCTATCTATCTATCTATCTATCTATCTATCTATCTATCTATCTATCTATCTATCTATCTATCTATCTATCTATCTATCTATCTATCTATCTATCTATCTATCTATCTATCTATCTATCTATCTATCTATCTATCTATCTATCTATCTATCTATCTATCTATCTATCTATCTATCTATCTATCTATCTATCTATCTATCTATCTATCTATCTATCTATCTATCTATCTATCTATCTATCTATCTATCTATCTATCTATCTATCTATCTATCTATCTATCTATCTATCTATCTATCTATCTATCTATCTATCTATCTATCTATCTATCTATCTATCTATCTATCTATCTTATCTATCTATCTATCTATCTATCTATCTATCTATCTATCTATCTATCTATCTATCTATCTATCTATCTATCTATCTATCTATCTATCTATCTATCTATCTATCTATCTATCTATCTATCTATCTATCTATCTATCTATCTATCTATCTATCTATCTATCTATCTATCTATCTATCTATCTATCTATCTATCTATCTATCTATCTATCTATCTATCTATCTATCTATCTATCTATCTATCTATCTATCTATCTATCTATCTATCTATCTATCTATCTATCTATCTATCTATCTATCTATCTATCTATCTATCTATCTATCTATCTATCTATCTATCTATCTATCTATCTATCTATCTATCTATCTATCTATCTATCTATCTATCTATCTATCTATCTATCTATCTATCTATCTATCTATCTATCTATCTATCTATCTATCTATCTATCTATCTATCTATCTATCTATCTATCTATCTATCTATCTATCTATCTATCTATCTATCTATCTATCTATCTATCTATCTATCTATCTATCTATCTATCTATCTATCTATCTATCTATCTATCTATCTATCTATCTATCTATCTATCTATCTATCTATCTATCTATCTATCTATCTATCTATCTATCTATCTATCTATCTATCTATCTATCTATCTATCTATCTATCTATCTATCTATCTAT
>NC_134469.1:11972526-12029098 GCF_964194025.1 Convolutriloba macropyga | reverse complement strand
TTATATCTTTGAAATATCTTTCAGCCGCAAATAAATCAATTGGCTAAAATGGACTGAACAACAAGTTGAGCATATATTATCCACTCTCTCAAAAAGTGGGGGGTCGGATCAACAACTCACATTTACATAAGAAACTAGTTCCAGAAATTAAAAATGGTTCTCAGTAGCCAAAGAAAAATATAAAAATGCTGTTCAAGAAACCACTTTCAGCTCCATAATTTGAACAGCTCTCGAAGATTAACCGAAACCTATGATTTCTGAATTTTATTTGTAATTACCTGAGGCCCAATTCAAAGACTTATTTGTTCTTGTGAACAATGATGTGTTATCGCAAAAATGCTAAATGTCCTCTTAATCTGCAAATAGTATGCAGCGGAAAATTAATCGAATTGAATTAATCGAAAGGGGCTTTTCTGATTTCTGTCTAACTTTCATTAGTAAATTGGAAAGACTTAATTCGAAACATCTGTTAATTGGAAA
This sequence comes from Convolutriloba macropyga, assembly GCF_964194025.1. Lineage (NCBI taxonomy): Eukaryota > Metazoa > Xenacoelomorpha > Acoela > Convolutidae > Convolutriloba > Convolutriloba macropyga. Next base: position 12,028,618 of record NC_134469.1, on the reverse strand, counting down.
GATTTATTTATAGTAAGGAAACTAGTAACTTATGACGCGGAATGAAGTGATGAAAGATTATCCCAAGTTTTAACACAAGCCCCAAAAACACGCTTTGTGAAAAGTGAGAGCACGTATATCCAATTTTGAAGCAAATTTGAACTAAATTAGCATAGCTTAACTCGCTTCCACACAAACAACACTAATCTTAGAACATGGATCAATAAAAAGCCCGGCATAATAGAGTATGTATACTCAATTTTTCGGACATTGGCCGCGTAAAATAGGCGAGCCAATTGACTGCATGCAGTACTTTGAAACACTATTTTCACAAAATCGAGAAAGCAATTAAAGGCAGCGGTAAAGTCGTCAACAACTTTATACACTTTACTGGTGGATATTTCTGAGCCTCTACGAGAGTAAATTACAAGCGTAGTCCAACCTTTACTTTGGTTCATATAGTCATTGATTACTTCCGGCTGCAATTTTCCATTTTTCCACAGTTAAAGGAATATAATTTATATAAATAACAATATCTGCGTTTCCGATGCTTACACTTTAGTAGTAGTAGTAAAAGACTTGAATTACCTTTTAAGGGATACAAAAGTAGCTAAACAAAATGTACACAAAACGGATGTCATGGAACAAACAAAACAAACATAGCTGGCAGATTGCCCGAAAATAGCCGCAATACATTTGTAGATCGGCAGTCTAAAAAAAACAGTAAAAAAGAGAGACCAAAAAAATTCGTCTTTTCATTGAAGGCTGATGTTATATTTTGATTAAAAAATCTGTATAAGTTATTGCTGCCTCTATTAGCTGATCTCAAATAACCTTCATTTAGAGTGACACACACCCATTTGACCTTATCTCTCTGAATTAAAGTAAATAAAAGTCAATTTCAAAGTGAGGAAGTCATTTTTGAGAGTGAGGTAAGTCAAGTGTGACCAAAAATTTAATCACGCGCATGAACAAAAAACTCGCTCCACTAAGAGCGAACAATGACGTCACACATGCAATTTACTTGAAATTGCATGAACGAATGAACAAAAAGTGGCTGTGACGTCATATGGTCGTAACAAAAATAATGACGACGAAATAAAAAAAACCAAGAGAAGGCCAATAATAGCCCCAGCTATCGCTGTGCGGCTATTAAAAACGATAAAACCTAAATTTTATGCTATAGAGTTGCTGCATCTACAGCGGATCTTCCAAGAGCATGAATTACTATAGTCAAATTTTTGGTCTCTCAGTTTCATTAATCCTTTCCTTATGTCAGAATTGGAAACTGATTGTGATAACAAGAAAAGTTTTAGTCCTAGGACATCTGCTGCATCATTCACTACTCTTTCGCTCCCGAAGAAAAACGACTTCTCCGTTAAAGTCTTCTTACAGCGCGAGACTAATGACCTTTCATGATCCCCAGCGCGCAAACACACGTTCTTCGTCATTAATGCATAAAAATAAAAATGTCAATTAAATTAAAGAGCTTCTTTCCTCTTCTTCGACTGTTACGCAGTTTCATGTCAATTAGGTTTGAATCACAGACTTTAATCTTAATCCTTAAGAATTTGATCTCAAAATAAAACAAAAGCTCGTGATCAAATAAGACAAAATTATGATCGCTTAGTACGGATCACGTTGAAATTTATTGTTGCTTTTAATGAATAAGTAATCTAGAACTGCTGTTGGTAACTGTGAGTCAAAAGTTAATTACAGCAACAGCTGCAACCGCTAGCGACATTTACCGTCTGCTAAAATTTTCGGATCTATTCTACCCACCTTCACACCCCTGGTTTTTTATTACCACCCCACTCACAATTAAAGTAATGTTATACAGCACATGCGCCTGGTGCGTAAAAGTTATATGACCCATAAGCTGGGGGGGGGGGGGGGGTAGATCTATATTTTCGTGACTGTTCTGATTTGTAAAATTAGACTTACATATCGGAACGCGATGAGTGATTCCCATCTTTCTCCAATGACTTACTGCTACATCAATTATCTGGAATGAATAATGATTCTAAGGATAACTACAACACTGAAGGCTATGATTTGTCAATCGCACACGTTTTCTGTTGCTGAAAGTTAGCATAATTATGCTCAAAAACGATACAGAGGCTCAGTCGATGAAGCAAGTTCTTTCAATTATACATTCCACTATGTTCAATATTTTTTCAAAACATTTCAAAAAGGTTCAACCAAATGCTCAAAAAAGTATTGCTTTTTCTGAAGAATGATCTCGTCTAAATCTTGAAAACAAAACTTGAAAAAAGGGAATAAATAGAAAATGTTGAGTGGAAAAATTATTGCTGAATAACAAAATAACGAAGTTAAAACCGAAAGACCTGTAATTCTACAATCAATTGATCGCATATGCTTAAAAACAGCTGAAAAGAGTTTAAACACAAAGAATCACTATGTATGGCTTGATCAACTAAAATACCCCTCAATCCTGTCAAACATTGAATCTATTCGAAGGATTTTTTATTGACAAAGACGTTACTATCTACAATAATTCTTCCATTGGTTTCCAACTTTTCAGCAACACAAAAGTATTACCTTGATGAAAGAAGATGAAACAAATAAGTTTTCAATGTACCAAACAGGCAATACAAACCAAATGCCATCTTGCTTTCTTTTTTATAAAGTGTCAATAACATTCTATGCTAATGTCCAACAAAGGCCAATTAATACTATCCTGATTTTGGATTACTTATTTTTAAAAAATCAATGATAGCTGTTGGGCAATACTATTGTGGAGAAACTGTGATTGCTTAATCTTCAAATTCAAAAGCACGGCTTCATAATTTTCATAGAGCGCATACTAGTATTAAACATTTAAAACCTAAAAGTAAGCTGACTAAATTCAATAAAAAACGCTTATTTTTCAAAGTGTACACATGATTTTAAAAGCATCAAATGGTCCTCAAAAATTATTAGGACTTGACTGTCTTCCTACAATTCTAACAAACATAGCTGGCAGATTGCCAGAAAATAGCCGCAATAGCTTTGTAGATCTGCAGTCTAAAAAAACAGTAAAAAAGACAGACCAAAAAAATCTTTACATTGAAGTCTGATAAGTTATAAATTGATTAAAAATCTGTATACGTTTTTGCTGCCTCTATTAGCTGCTCTCAGATAACCTTCATCTAGAGTGACACACACCAATTTGACCTTATCTCTTTGAAATAAAGTAAATAAAAGTCAATTTCAAAGTGAGGAAGTCATTTTTGAGGGTGAGGAAAGTCAAGTGTGACCAAAAATTTTTAATCACGCAAGTGAACAAAAAAACTCGCTTCACTAAGAGCGAAAACTGACGTCACGCACGCACTTCAGTTGAAATTGCATGAACGAATGAACAAAAAGCAGATTTGATGTGGTTGTGACGTCATATGGTCGTAACAAAAATCGCGACGAAATAAAAAAAATCAAGAGAAGGCCAATAATGGCCCCAGCTATTGCTGTGCGGCTATTAAAAAAGTTCACCAGTACTTGTGAAGATTATAATTTCAACGCAACATACTAGATTCAATGCGAGCTCCACTGAACATAAAAATTTAAATCAATATGATCTTTTTTACCTCGATCATCGCTTAAATTGAATCCTCAATCGAACTTAGATAAACCACTTTCCTGAGTGATGTAAGTAAAAATTACTTATTTAGCTTTTGGTTCAAAGGCCTGATGAAACTCAACTTGGCAGATCAGGCTCCGGTCAGCTAGTCACCTAAACAAGCAATATACTCCATTATTTAATTGGATCATTATTTAATAAACAAGATGTTAAAAGAGAATATCCGAAGCCTTTTCGACAATTCAAAATTAGATCTTGAAATACTTACTGCGAGATACGTAAGAAACAATAAGAACAATGCATACCCGAAAAATCGGTAAAACACGAAGAAACGAGCAATAAAATCTTTTTATATATAGAACACCCTTCGCAAGTTTCGCCGTCCCAATAACTGTCCTCCAAGACCCCGCCGACACCAGCCACTCAAACAACAATAAAAATCCGCAAAAGGAAAACAATCAAACTAATAAACCTTGCCTACTAACGTCGGGAGAATTGCTCTCAAAGAACTGGCTAGCGGTTGGCTTCGGTAGTGATGCCAGCATTAGGGGAGAGGGTTTGAGCGGAGTGGGGTGAGGCCAAACGTAAGGTGGGGTCAAGGGATGAGGGTTGGCAGTGCCAACGATTGACGGTGGGAGTGACTGAAGGGGTTAAACTTTTAATATTAAGAGCCGCCATTCACAGCATGAATTTGACTCCTTAAAACAGTTTTGGTGAATCACATTCTTGGAGACTGGTAAGGCTCTAAGCGAACCTAATGCCCTCAGGGCGTTACCTGTTTATCCCGTTTTTGAGGATGAAAAGTCAATTGGGTCATACCAAAAATCGGTCAAACAAAAAAACCGCACCAAAAGAACCACAGGACTAATATAATTGATTCAAACTTCGTTTGAGGGCAATTGAAAAACTCAAATATCTCTAATTCAGTAACACCGAAATACGGATTTCTTGTCGCCTATATTGAGCGGACTATAATCAGAGCCAACTGTCACGAGAAACTGATTTGAGCTGATATAACTTCTTGATGAAAGAAAATTATATTACAAAAACCAAGACATACTGAAAGGCGAAATTGCCACAGATAAATATCAATACAACCCCAATTTTCACTGAAATTTAAAAGCAGGGATATGATTCCATTATTAACTAACAATTAAGTTGAAAAAAGGAGGCTAGGCAATGTGCAGACGTTCAATGTTCCGACCCACCTCATTCCCAATCTCAGCTCATTTTTGTCGTCAACAGAGGAGAAATTCAGCTTTCCAAAAGTGACAAACCTCGAGAAAAAAAATTCTTTGACAATGATCCTTATCCAGAACAAAAAAAACAAATACCAAGAGTACAAAATATACATATGGTCATGCCGAGACAGTGAATTACTTTCAAATTTTCATCGCGATCTAAGATCGGAAAGATTTTCAGGTACTGAAAACAAAAGCTGACATGATCTATATGAGTGCAACTCTCATCACTAGAATGAGGTTGAAAAGAAGAAAACGTGAACGATCTCAAAACTGTATGTATCCTACGATCAAGGCTTCTTTTTTGTTATTGCTTGAAGCCACTCAGATCAAAGCAGTCAAAAATTGAAGAAAGATTCCAGCCTTAATACGCTATTTAAAAAGGAGAAAATTTCAATTAGAAAACTGCCTTTTCAAACAGACTGACAAATTAAACAGGGGTTGGTCTTCCATTTTCCATCACTATTCTGTTTTCAGTTTGGAATAAAAACGAAAAAAAAGAATTCAAAGAGAATTAAGAGACAGTCGAAATGACATGGCGAATGAACAAAAAGTATTTGTTCGTCTTCAATTTATTGTTTCCTAACCAAAAATTCGATCAAAGTTCCAGATGTTGAAAAAATCAAGAGAACAGCCAATAATATCAATAAGGAAAACCTGAAAAATATGAAATTGGAAAAAAAATTGATAAGTTTGAAAACCATGGAAAATTTGTCTCATTGTTTTAAACCTGGGGCGTAATAAAACTGAGAATTGGTTCAAGCTTAAAACGCTTCTTGAGAAGTAGACTTTAGATGCGTATAATAGATAACCGTTGCAAAAAAACTTAACTAAGTTTGTAGAATACAAAACGGAAAAAGACGTAAAATGTGTGAGCAAACAATTGGTTTAACTAGCAGGTCTGCCGTTTTTTTAATTTTCTCCAAATCATGGTCAACGATTAAAAAAAATACTTTTGCTCCGGATATTAAGGATATTAATTGATTCGCAATAGTTTGCAAGCTCAACGAGAAAGAAGCACGCCTTTGGTGACTTGCTATCAACTCTGCAACGCTAAATAAAAATACTAAAGAGGATGAAAAATTGTTTTTAATGTCGGAAAACTTGAAATCCGGAAGATTATGCGATGTTAGTTTTCACTACAATTAAATAATTAATTATAACTATCGCCATAGAATAGCCAAAGAAGCATTAGCAAATGGTAAAAAATGCGCTCGAATAATCCATTTAGGCGACAAACAATTGAAAACTTTGAAAACCTATTTTGAGAACCAACATTTTAAAACCTTTCTAAGACAGTCAGAGAAATTAAAAAGATGAGTGATCAATGCTTATGATAAAACTAAAGGCCATATCGATCCAAAATTGTAAGCATAAGATTAGATTTAACATAAGATTGGATCAGTTTGACTGAAAATTATTTTAAAAAATTGTTCAAAACCTTTAGCTTTTTAGAAAAAATGAAATAGATACCCAAATACACACGTTTTTAAAAAACTACGTTTCAAAAAACTCCGTTTTGACTAGCTTAGGTTTACAATCAGCTTGCTCGCAAAATTATTGAAAAGAAAACTTTAGCACACAATTTCAGCGCAAACTTTAAGTCCCAAAAAACTTCTTTAAAGCAATTAAATGTGAGAAATTTCTATGTGAGTGAGTTGGCATTGCTTTTGCGCTTTTCTATTTGATTTGTTTGAAGAGATAAGATGTTAATTTTGATTATACGGGTGAGCAACAAAATTATTCGCCATCGTAATTTAAAATAAATTAAAACACAAATCAAAGAGTGGCAATTAATGACATAGCCGGCTAATTGTCAGAAAATAGCCGCCGTTGACCCACTTGAAGCACATTGGGATTGAAACAAAAAAAGAAAAATTAGGAGCAAAATTGACCGAATTTTTCTGTGTCAAAATTTTATTTGGTGAGCCAATTCTGTATATTCCGTTAGATTCTAATGTACACTTAATTGAGCAACTAAACTGATCACTATTAAACATAATACTAATGCCAGTTAGCAATCGCTTAAATGAACCTTGATAACCGAATGGACTATGACTTAATGACAGGAGTTTATATACTTACCCCCTTTCTCTTGATTTTGCTCTTTTGTCTTTGACATTAATCACTGCAATAGGTAATTCAATAACTGAACGAAGTTGAAATCCATTTAGTTGAAACATGGCGTGAGGTAAGTCAGAAGTCAAGCGTAAAAATCGTGACTTCTTTAAAACGAAAAACTTGATCAAAAGGCAAAGCGAATTAAAAAACATAGCAGGACAAGTCCTCTGGAGGTACTCTACCTGACCAGCAGATAAATTGAACAATGCCAGACAAAACAAACTAAATCATCAAAAAAGTGAGGAACTACAACAATCAAACAAATTAAAAAAATATACTCATTGCTAAAACTCTTGAAGCTTTTACCCCCGAAGGCAAAATTTGACTACTTTAAAAAAATCTGTTCAAAACAAATTTTGTCTCTGAAATCGGTCCAGTATTATACCTAAAAGACCTGATAAAATTCATTGGTCTTCAAGATCGATTCACTCAGTAAATGGCAAAAATTTAAAAAAATTAAATCAAGTGCAAATTCTAATGAAATGTTGCTAAAAATTGTTATATTATTATCTTCAGAACCATTTCGTGTCTCCAGAGGCTATCCACTAACCCAATTCAAAGCCTTAAAAAATCATTGACTCATAAAGATCGACAAATTAGGTGGAAGACAATAAATTAAAACAAAAATTTCGAATTTTATTGAAAAATTAAACTTCGTTCTACTAAAATGATGAAAACCATTCCTTTGCCCCTAGCCTGAAAATGCCAGAAAAATTCCAAAAAAATTGAAATCAATTGCAAATTCTAATCAAATAATGCTTAAAATTATGATATTCATATCTTCAGAGCCAATTCTGTATCTCCAGAGGCTATCCAGTAACCACAGACCAAGCCTTAAAAAACTCACTGGCTCATAAAGATCGATAAATTAGGTAGAAAATAATTTAAAATGAAAATTTCGAATTTTATCAAAAATTTAAAGTTCGTTCTATTAAAATGTTGAAAACTATTCCATTACCCCTAGCAACTATGTAGCAGCAGAATATCAAGCGCTGGAGAAGGTAACCTGGTTAGTGAGGCAAGAAAAACTGAACAAAAGAAAAAATTTTAAAATATTGAAAATTGCAAATTTTATCAAAAAAAATTTTAAAATTCGAAATGTTAATTTGTTGGAAACAATTCCATTGACAATAACAACCAACCAGTTAATTTTTATCGGACCGTGGAATAGGATATCGGGCCCATGAGGCTGGTCAAAAATCAAAAATTTACAAAGACTTACAAAAATATGAAAAAAATTGCAGATCTTATTTCAAAAAATGCTAAATTTAAGACATTTTAATGTTGGAAACCATTCCATTGTCACTATAAACCACGCACTGTCCTAATATTAAACCTTGAAGATTCGCTGGCCCCTGAGGCTGGAAAAACTCAAAGAATGACAAAAACTTGAGAAAAATAGCAAAAATTGGTATCAATTTGCGTGTTTCTATTTGAACCAAAACGTATGGCTCATAAAATGGACATAACAAGTAATTTGTCCCCCAAAAGTCCTTCATCAACCCTTAAAAACTTTAACCTAAGTTAATTAGTCTTAGGTTGAAAATTTGAAAGGTTGATGAAGGTCTTTTGCGAGATAAAATTACTTGTTATGACCATTTTATGAGCTCTATGTTTTGGAACAAACAGAAAAACCTCAAAACAAAAAATTGCACCATTTTGGACTCAAAAACTCCTCAAAATGACCTTTTAACCTTAAATTAAGATCATGCCAACAGTTGGACCACTCTAAGCACTTCAACGACTACTAAAGCCCACTTTGAGCCTCTACGGAAAGTTAATGACCGCTGGGCTTTACCTGTTTATCCGGTTTTGAAAGATCAAAGTTAAAAAAAGTTATTAAAAATGCAAAAATTAGAATCATTTTGTGTGTTTCTGTTTGTACCAAAACTTATAGCTCATAAAATGGTCATAACAAGTAATTTTGTCCCGCAAAAGTCCTTCATCAACCTTTAGAAACTTCAACTTAAGACTAATTAACTTAGGTTGAAGTTTTTCAGGGTTGATGAAGGTCTTTTGCGACATAAAATTACTTGTTATGACCATTTTATGAGCTATATGGTTTGGTCCAAACAGAAAAACCACAAAACGAAAAATAGCACCATTTTGAGCTCTAAAACTCCTAAAAATTGACCTTTAACCGTAAATTAAGGTCATCCCAAAAGTTGCACCACTCTAAGCACTTCAACAACTACTAACACCCAACTTAAGCTTCTGCTGAAAGTTAATGACCGCTGGGCTTAACCTGTTTATCCCGTTTTGAAAGATCAGAGTCAAAGAAAAATGTATTAAAATTGCAAAAATTAGTATCATTTTGCGTGTTTCTGTTAGTACCGAAACATATAGCTCATAAAATGGTCAAAACAAGTAATTTTGTCTCGCAAAACACCTTCATTAACTTTTAAAAACTTCAACCTCAGACTAATTAAACACAAAAATCAAAAAATCCCAAAAAATGCAAAATTGCACCATTTTGAGCTCAAAAACTCCTCAAAATGACCTTTTAACCTTAAATTAAGGTAATCCCAACAGCTGCACCACTCTAAGCATTTGAGGGACTACTGAAGCCCACTAATGGTCTCAAAGGAGACTTAATGCACACCATCTTAAAACAAAGCGTACCAATACAATCCAAATTCTTTGGATTGTAAAAAGGAAAGCACCTAAATAATAGCCTTTGAGAGGCTGACGGCGGCTATTAATTACAAGGACCATAAAATTAACCAAAAATCATCCAAAACGGCAACACTGCTACTTTACGGCCTTAGACCACTGACAGGCACGGCAATTTAATTCTGAGGCGCCAGTAAAATAGAATTTTTCGCGGGTGCAGAAAAATTCTGTTCAAGGAGGGGTTCGCACCACGGTCTCCAATGTGAAGCATTACCCACTCCGCTATCATTCCCCTTGTGACAGCTTATTAAAAAATCGCTTTGGTTTTAGCAATAGACAATCTATCAATAAGAGCAATTTACGTCAAGCAAAAATCACGAAGTTAAACGTGAAAAAGTCATTCGAGAAGTGAAATCAGAAGATCAAAACAGTCAAAGGAAATTTTTGCATTAAAAAAGACACGAGCCTTTACAATAATCACTTCAAACTTCTTTCAAGAACAGTTAAAACTAAAACCAATGACAATTTTGGAAATTACAGCAGAAAGCGAATGAAAAAATCTGGGAATGTGAACAAACAGCAAATTCACCCGAATGCTAACAAACCACTGTAGCTCCTCAAAACAGAATAAATTCGGAAAAACCCTCCAATGAAAATATCCAACGCTTGACGGGCTTTAATAACACCTCACGTCTCAACGTAAAATACATCAATTGGAAAGAAATTTACAGAAAAAAAACAGGTTGACCATATAGTTCCCCCAGCACGAAGTCCGATGGGAGCCATTGAAAAGACGTTTGACGTTCGCCAAAAAAATTACCAAAAATGTTGACTGCTTTCATTAATTATTATGATAGCAAATTCTACAAGCGTAACGAAATCCACCCCAAGTGACAACGAAAGCCAAATGTTGTGTCGTTCGCATTATAGCTCTCCAGTTGACTGGGGCTAGAGCATGTACCCCCATCCCTCCATTACCTTAAATATATAAGGGGGGCTATAATTTTGTGAGGGAGGGGGCGCTGTAATGGGAAAGACCCAAAATATCATTCTACGTTCAAATGTACATGATCCTATTTAAAAAATAGTTCAGAGAATATTTATTTCCAACTACTAATTATTTTTACTACAATTATAAAAGCAAATTTAAAATAGATCAACAGCTTTATCTTAATATTCTTCAACTATAGCTTGCAATGCTCAAGCTAAAATCTTACATAATGCAATGCAAAGTCTAGCTTCAATAAAAGTGAGTGAATTCTGTTCCGAGAAAAATAATAGATGAATATCTAAAGTTGAGTGATAATTTGATTAACAAACGCCCCCTAAAACCAAACGCATTATAGCTGTGACATGTAAATTATCATCTAATTGATATAGCTCCAATCAAGCTCGTGAGCCATTAACTAATTTTGAGAATCATATTTCAGGCGCAAAAAATTCTCTCAACTTTAGTTAAAAAGTTTTAATCTTGATTGTACCAGAATAGAAATGCAAAATCAGCTTAAAGGTTACTCAGAGTAAAATGAAACTAACGCGAAAGCAGTGCTTTCGACACTAAGGCTTGAAGACAGAAAGATGAAATTATTTCAGAGAAGTTTCACAGAGTTTTATCCGAACTACTTTCATGAATGATAACATGAGACAGTTCTAGAGTTTTGGAGATTGTTTGTCCTTCATTCGCTGTTCCCTCAACACACGCATACTATTCACAACTTGGGTCCTGTCGGAATCAACTTGAGTATATTCGACCTCTTTCCTTTTGGAATCCGGAGTCGATGTTAGGGATCCTGGTTTGGTGTGATCCAAAGATCTGGACGTTTGGAGCCTGGGTTGAATAGGCGACGCTGTATCTGGCTTTGCAATCTCAGCAGCCGATGCAAAGTTGAATGTGTTGATGTTTGTGTACTGGGTACCACCAGGACCCAAGAACACTTGCGGCATGTTATGATACGCAGGGCTGTCCGGGGCCAGTTCAGTATAATTTATCTCTTTTTGAGACCACTGGAACTTGTTGTTGTTATTGATGAGCGTTGGTCCGGCAGAACCAGGAAGGCTTGACGATATTCTGCTTTTATGATTAAACGAAGAGCCGGGAGTACTTGAGACGCTGTCCGGAAGTTGCGACACACTTTCGGCATCTGACGCAGAGTTTGAAGAATTGACGCTATCGTGACTGATTCGACTTGGTGACGGTGGCATGTCCAAACCGATCGGTTGCGCACTTTCAAAGAAGATCGGCATTTCATCTCTCTTCTTGCTAAACGAAGTCACGGGACTCAAAGGAATCGAGGAGTAAACCTCATTGAGCTGGCGGTTTCGACTACCCTGTGGATTGCAAGCAGTCAGACTCAAAATACCCGGACCTTTATTTCGGCGACTTTCGGACAAACTTCGATGACTATTAGAAGTAGCGTTGCTAGCAAAATGAGTAGTATTAGGGACGGGAGGAGAGCTAACATTTGCCTGCTGAGGTTTAGCTGAGCGGTCAACTGGGGGTGGTCTAGCTTGATCTTGCAATCTTTCAAGGCCGTCAATTTCATCTCGGGGTGACTTTTTGACGTCGACTTGAGGCTTATCTGGCAGAAGGTTGAGATAGTGCTCGTGCTTCCCCTTGACACCACCATTCGCCTGAAGCATACATAAAAAAATTCATCAAAATGAAGGTCGGGCGAATTGCTCTCAAACGACCTTAGCGCGGTTGGCTTCGTCAGTAGCTAGGCACGGTTTAGTGAGGCTAGCTTTAGCTTAATTGAAGGGGCGTAAGTGAGCGCAGCGGGGGGGGGGGGTCACCGGGGGACTGATGGTGTGGCAACAGGGGGGGGGGGGGGGGGGTGGGTCAATCTCTCAGAACAGCCCTTCGCACCATAAGTATAAGTCTCCAAAACAGATTCTGTGAATCGCATACATGAAGACTAGTGAGCTGAAAGTCTCTAAGGGCACTTACTAATTTAATTGCTACAAACTTCGTTTGAGAGCAATTAATAATTAAGCTGAGATAACTGCCGAATTTTTCCATCAACTTGAAAACGGATAGGATCAAGAAATTTATAGAGCCGTAAAAAAGCTTCCATTTGCCGAAAAGAACCTTGGTTTGCCACTGCACTGAACGCAAACCTTTTAAGCATATTTTTGGACACTTTTTCTCTCAGTCATCATGGAAAATAATTCACAAACCTGCGCTTGATAAGGATCCTGAGCACCATTAACGCCGTTGATATTCTGAAGAGGCGGGGCAAAGGATGACTTTAGAATAGGAGCTTCGTTTGGAGACGGTAGCATCCCGTATCCACCATATTCGGCCATGTAGCCTCCACCTCCATCTGTTGCAGTACTTGCATAAGTAGGACCATAAATGTCGCTTTGATCGCCGAAGTTATTATTTACATTTCTCTGGTTGTTATTACTCCTAACAGGTTGCATACTGACGGAGCCATAAATTTGGTTGTTCAATCTAGAATTTGGATCAGTATCGAAGTATTCGGTAGCCGCTGATGCATGATACTGGGCTTCTCTGCCGTATTCGGCATTTGGTGATGTATCTCCAAGAGTTTCGTAAGGCGCTGCCAAACTGCAGCTATTTTGGACTCGATGTGCCAAGTCAATAGACATGTTACTTCGTGCCGGCGCGTCCTGTTGGTAGTAGTTGGGATTTGAAGGCATCGGTTGAGTTGGTGAAGTCGCTCTACGTGCAGCATTTTGGTCAGCAAAGGCATCATTGTATTCGGTGTCTGGAGATTGCATTTCAGATGCAGTCATTCTATCATTCAATTGAAGCTGGTCGCGTATGGTCGCTGGTGAGATGCTACTTGTAGCAGCAAAGCCACATGATTCACAGATCTTGGCCACCCATTCTTTCATTTCGTTCTCTTTTTTACTCAGAAGGAAGTACGTTCTTCGAGGTGTCACAATACTGAATGAGAACATTTTCTCGAAGCCTTTCAAGGTATGGCCGGACTCCAGCGTTAGACAGGTAGCCATGTCAATTGAACCCTTCATTTCATCCAGAGCTGTTACATAATACAGACTTAACGTGAAATTCAGATATACAAATACATGTTAGATCAAATTGGCTTTTGCAATAGAGCCCCGCCAATAAGAAACAGCCGCACCACTGCAGTAATTGGCGGGGCTATCTCTACGTCCTGGGTTTACTAATATGGTGCTTTTGGAAATTAGTCCTAGCCCATTAATCTTAGTTGCTCCAGAGATTTAATTATATTTCATCAATTATATTTCATGTTTTTGTTCACAAAGCGTTTTTAAGACCGTCATTACCTAATTTGATTTTTTTAAACAAGACATTCTGGCTGCAAAAATTGTGAATAATAGTGAACTTACAAAAGTAGAATACAAGATTTGCAAATAATTTTTCGAATAGACATTTATGCAAGGACACTAACCTTTCGATTTATTATTAGTTCGATAATATCTTAGATGTATCGATCCATCGGCTTTTCGGTACAATGTGAAGTAGCGGTCCCTCCAACTTCTTCTTTTACGCATTTGATCTTCCGGAGGACTTTTCTTCAAAACTCCACAGTGAAGTAATCCCTGCGAGTCCCCTGCGTACATTTTTAGAGCTTATTTACATGACCTCTGAAAGCAGCTTACTGTTACCATGAGCTACGGCTAATTTGAAATTCCGGCAATGGATGTTGGGATTATCTCCCCGTATATTCATTCATAATGCTATTGCCGTGTCTCTACAGATGCAGAGTAAGCACACATGTTACGCCTCAGGATAAAAGCTGCAAGCGTTATTTCTTGAGGTACAAAAAATTTCCAAAAGACTGTCACAAACTGTAAAGTGAGCTAAAGCGAACCTCATTTTTCTCTTCAATTGAATATTTCATAAACTTGCCATAAACCTTACTCTTGGTTGATAAAGTTGATTCACACTTATGATGGTGCGACTGGGTGCCAAAAGTTTTCAGAGCACATGAGTTATTTTTTAAAAAGCCGCAATCAACAGAAGTGAAATGGAGAGAAATTGACGTCTTCAATTCTTCCCTGTCAAAGAATACTACGTAATGCAATTTAAAAAGTTATTTTGTCTGTGATTCAATTTGTCAAGCTACAAGTTTTGAAAACAACCCATCTCGACTTTTCTCAGTTCTAAGTTTAGGTAATACGAAAACTTCAGAGGTTCTGTTTTCCGCATTTGAGACTGGGAAAGCGGCTTAATAACAATCAAATGTACGAGGCAAATTCTCCATCTGAGAGTGAGAATCTTAAAAAATTGTTAACTTGGGGCATTGAAAATAACTGATGAAAAATTATCAGAGAAGAGTTAGAATAAGGCAAATTGTGGAAAATGAATTGCCAAACCAAAAATGACGCCAAATTGAGCCTTCAAAATTTTGTGACGGTGAGATCTCTCCGTTCTGGAAAAAAATTATTTAACAGCAAAGGGTGATCTAAAAGTTCCTCACGAAAGTTTTAGAACTCGTTATAGATTACTGAAATGTTGTTGTTGTTGATGTACATTCTGTCTGGTGACTGACGGGCATCTCTCCCTTTCCGTGTTTGTTAAAATATCGCCCTCGAGTTCCTGCACCTGTTACAATCACAGACGATTTGCCAGCTGCAGCTATTTGTTTCTAAAAAGTTTTCATCGACAAATTTCCACATGATCTTCAATATTCGTTTTTTCAGACCAATCATTTTCGTGAAGTTTATTTGCTTTTCGAGTCTGTTGAATATGCGGGCCGTTCTAAACATAAATTCGTTTCTCGCTTTTTCAGTTCTACTTTTCAATGTCTTAAACAGTTCGTGAGCTCTTCCAATTTGCTTCCCTCTCAGGAAGCGTAAGTTCCCTAACTTCATTAGATTTCAGTTTTTTAGCAGTAAAATGTCATTCAGTTGCAGATACATAGGAAGAGGCAGAAGATTTAAGAGTTTTAATTGAATTAGCTGGTTTGAATAACTCGTACAAACTGAGAAAAACATTCATTCCTGGAGAATTAATGAGTTTTCCCCTGCATTATAACTTGTTAGCATCTGATTGCTCGACATCGATGTAGCAGATGCAGTTTAACAATTCAGTTTAAACTAATTTGTTGAACAATTCCAATAACCAATGAATTCTGCTGCTACGAAAACTATTGTATAATCAAACGCTTTTCCAAACCAAATATTCATTTTTAGTACTACAGTTACGGGTTCTATTAAACAGGGCCTCAACAAATTGCTCCAACTCCAGATGGTAGTTAAACTCATCTAAGATCTGCCAATGCGAAAACTGTTTCCTTCCTCTCTCCATTCAATACGTTCGTGTTAATGAGAGAAACTGCCTTACCGTACTCCGTCATGCCTTTGGTAACTGTTAAAAATCACTGACCAACGTAGATGGAGTTGCAATCAATACACATGAAATCATAAGTATTATTGGAAATAATTTATCAAAGCTCAACATGAGGATAGGTGAAAATGTATAGTGTTAAGAACGTTTGAAGAGGATGAAAATGAGAGATCTTTCATTTCAAATAAATTTTCTCTATAAACGAGCGTTTTCCATTTGCTCGTTTATCAATTCTAAGTTTGTCCATACCGTCTCCGACAACGAGTACCTAAATCTACGAGCTGAATCAAAATGCACAATTCTTCAAATTCTGTAAATCTAAGACTTAATTTTGAAAATTTGTTAGTTACAAATCGAATTCATTATTTCAAGATGCTCAAATTCTCAGAAGTTTTCAAGATATTGACCTAATATTTCCTTTTCTGCTTTCAGATTTGCAATATCTTAATTCTTTTTGTTATTTTTGCCTGGAAAGGATAAATTAGGGTCCGACAAATAAATTTTGCAAATACAATTTATATCCCTCAATTTTAATAGTTTGGCCGAAGTTTTCTTCGATCTTTTCCGTTTGCGCCCCCCTCGCTATTTGGGTCCATATTATTTGCAACCCCTGGACGGACATGCTAAATTTTTACTTAATGACTTATTTTGTTGTTGTTGCGAATTCACATCTGAGTAGTAGGGACGATATCCCAATCTTCACTCTTTACTCTGCACTTGTTGCAGTCACAGAAGATGCGCCAAGGGCAGCTCTTGCTTTTCACAAAACATTCGTTGAAGAACTTCCATACTTTCTCAATTATACGATTTTTTCAGAACTGCATATACGAAAACAAATTCACATCTCGCTTTCTCTGTTCTCTTTTTTTCTTCAATTAAATATATCAGCAACTCGTATTCATCTCAACAACTTCTGGTAGATCACTGGAGTTTTCTTCAGAGTACTGCTTTCGGAGCAGTAGGAAACCTTTCAATTGCATGAACATCGTTAGTGGCAGCAGATTTAGCTTCTTCAGTTATGTTGCAAAGTCGGAGTTCTCGCCTGTCCCGTCAGCCACTTCAGCGATTTCTTCGAAACAATTCCAAATTCTCGATGTCACTCTTTAGAGTTGACGCACCTGCCAATGCATACAGAAATTGACAAGGACTCACAATTCTCGCATTTCCGTACTAAGGTCAAGAATCTTGCCCTTTAATATCATCTCCTCTTTCCCGCCTCTGAATGAAACTTTACGCATTTTTCTATCATCAGGTCATTCGGTTCTCTTAAAGCCAACACTGCTATCGACTGCCGGTCAGCTTGGATTTCTTCTACCGATAAGAAGAATTTTCAAAACATCCAAAAAACAAAATGCTGCGAGAACCACAATAGTCCGGAGGACCGTTGATAAATATGCGAAACAAGAGAGGACACAGGAGCTATCCTTGAGGTTCAAAGCTTGTGACTTCTGATTCCAATGACATTATTCACTGCAACAAACTCTCTTTATTTTGTCGAATAGTCAATTAGCACCTCTTTGAAGCTCTCGCTAACACAAATTTGATTCATTTCATCCAAGAATTCCAAGCGAGGCATCCGATCGAAGACTTTAGAGAAATCTAATTATGAGGCCATGATCTCTTCTGATTTGTTTCGTTTCAAGGCCTCATTTATCTTCACTAAATATCTGAACATGTTTTTGCTTTTCAAAACCACGCTGAACTGCAACAAAATGCCTGGAAATTAATCGTACAATGGCTCGTATTAACACACTTCTTTCGGACCTTTCTGTCTTTCTCCAGCATAGACTGTCCTATAGTTTTCAACCCGTTTCCCTACCCTGTGCTTTTTAAATTGTCGTTACCGCGGTTACCTTCCGGTTTTCCACACTCTCTAAAGGTTCCTAAACAATTTATGTAGAGCTTTGCTGGTTTGCCGAAGTGTTTTTGAGGGGATATTAGAGGGTAATTATTTGGTCCCCTCGTGTTCGTTACATCTAACAAAAATATGATCACATGAAAATTGGATTTTGAGATAATGAAGTTCTTTCACGTCGGGCTTTTATTTTTGAAGTCTTCGATAAAAAAGATCAGGGTTTGAGGTGAAACTCAGTCAGCATGTTTGCTTCATCGATCTCCGATCCACTGATCCATTGATTGAGTTCACTTCGTCATTTGTTGGCACTGAATTTTTACTCTTGATCTTCTTTAAATCGTCTCACCCTCCATGAATATGGAAACATTTTGTGAGGTGTCGTGATTTTATTTCAGTCGCCCAAATCGTTTCATCGGTTTGACCAAGGCTTTTTCCATATTTTTCTGTTTTTCAGAAACTATATTCAGAATTTTTTCCCTTGTTCTTACGGATCCTTCTTAGCGCATGCACTTGTCAACTGTGACGTCTTCAGCGTACCTAATTTCTGACAGAAATGACAAGTGCTCTACTATGGATAAACTTAGCTCTCTCAATTCCTTTGAAGCAGTCATTGCAGAGTAGCACACCGTTCTCTGCAAGATCAATCATGCCAATAATTGCTACTTGCGACAAAACAGCTCAGACAGACAAAACGTTACAGGTGTATCTCCGGTTAGTAGGAAAAGCAGCCGTAGGTTTCTCTATTTTGGGCTATAAAATTTTTTGAAAATTTGGGTGTTTTTGCACATTATTTTAATCCTTAATTTAGCACATGATGAGAAACAAACGGTTGTAGAAAAAAACTGGAAATTGAATTCCAGGCAGTAAAAATAACACAGTTGCAAGAAAACAATTTCCTCTTGTTTATTCGCTGGCTATTAGTTGGTTTCTGCTTCTTGCACTAGGTTGCTTGAACTCTGAGGTCGTTGTCGTGCAGAGATTAAAAAATTTGTGCTTTAGGTCCATCTGAAGATGAAATTCGCTGTTCTTGTCAACTGTGACGTCGTCTTTCATCTTTTTGGTCGAGATGAGTGAAGTTTTTAATGACGTCAAGAATAACAAAGCTCAAGAATACAACAGTTGAGCTATGTTTGCTGTGTTCTGGCGCTGGCAGTAGACAACTTTTTTGACGTAAAATTCCATCTTTTTTATTTCTTCAATTAACTTGTCTGGTGATAGCGGTAGAGGAGTTGATCTCCAAAGTGGTTTTGTCAGAATGTTGTTTAAAGCGTCGTGCAAAACGATGATCTCTTACTCCAGTTCTTAGATCTCCTCGACCTGATATGGCAAAAATGTCTTCCCTCCCTTTCCCGAATTGCGCTGGCTCAAACCATTTTTTTCATGATGACGTGAGCCCGGTTTCACTTTCTTTTCAATCTATCTCACATATTTTGACTGCAAGGTTTTCTCTACTGCAAGGTTTCTACAACTGGTTGGTTTCCATTTCAGTTGTCGCTTCTATAACAAAAGTCCATGCAGAAATTTTGACTTGCTTAGTTTGATCCAGGCTTGGAGACTTTGTCAAAAACGGGTTTTATGTCGAAAGCATGCTCCGACGATCGCTCCAAATTGTTGATAAAATCTTAACTCTTCTAGTCGACATTCTTATGACATATTGACTCGAAATTTTTTCTTCCTATGTTCTCGTTCAAATTCGGTAGAGAGCAATATAAAGTAGAATTGGAAATCTATAGGCTGTCTCAACATATTTATTTCAGATTTCTACAAAACTCGGTTTCTTCAATATCACTGCTATGAGTGTCTCAATGTGTATCTGAGAACTAAAAACCCCAGTGTATGATCACAGGACTGCTACCTGACGTGTAGTTGATAATCAGAAGGAAATCTTTGTCTTCACACCTGCATTTGATTTATTTCGATAGTTTTTAGGGGCTACAACGCTCACTTTATGTATACGCAAACTTATCTTAGAGAATTTAAATGAATCTGGCAGTTCTTCCCGGAAATGCTACGACCGCACAATGTTCTTGAAAATTATTAAATCTCAACCATAGACAACGTTACTCGCTTTTTCCTTTGAACTTGATCTATCGATTGTATACTCTGACAGCAGTAATTTAGAAGACAAGATATCCTCGATGAACCTCGTCTCGCAAAGGCAAACCACAGTGTAGTTTTAATGATAATTATTTTTGCTAACTAATTTCTCTTCTCGAAAAGTGCTAGGGTTCTTGTAGTTCCCTAAGAAGGCTTTTAGACCCTAGTCATGATTGCTAAGCTTTTGAACTTGCACTCTCGGCTACTCCCGCTTTTCATCCTTCATTGAGCAGGTTGAAATTCCTGATCTTTATCTTCTCTCTTGGCACTCCTTCACTATTAGATTCTAGTCTCTTTCACTATTAGATTTTCAAGCTTTGGTTCCTCGCAACTTTTTTGCAACGGGATCATCTTTTTTCTCTTATTATTTGTTGCGTGATCAACCTGACATCATGGTCAGAAGAAACTGTGACTAGCAGATTTCTTGGTTTTTTCTAAATTCATTAATATGGCCAAAACTTGTTGCGTTATGTTTGGCTTTAACCACTTGAATTCTATAATTGAGTTGACTTCGTTCTTCGTTGGATCAAATTTCTCACTCTTTTTTGTCTGTTCTGAGCCCCCTGGATTTAAATATATAATTTGATGACGTGATTTTTTAGTTTTCCAGATCGTGCCATCGGCTTGATTTAGTCAATTTCAATTTTCTCCAAATCTTCAGCAACTTTTTCATAAAAGTTCTCCCCATCCTATAAAAAATGTTCTTAGCGCATCGTTTCTCTTCATTTCAACATGGTTTGTCAGCTTGTCTTCCAGCTGTTCGAAGTTCTCAGTCGTGTCAAGCCTACCTAACTCCTGATTCAGGCTGACAAGTGCGCTACTGCGGATGAACTCATCTTTTTTTTACACAGTCAATGCAGAGTACCATAGCGTTTACCCCACGCTCCTCGTTGCCATTTTTTGCCATTTGTCGGCAACGCAAATTAAACGGAGTTCAAGTGAATCTGCCATCTCATAGCAACTCAGTCGTAGATTTCGCCATTCTGAGTCATACTCACTTTGCAAGTGTTGCTAATTTTTTAGCATATTTATTCCTTGGGTTAGCTTAGGATTGGACACAAACGGTTAAAGAATGGACGGTTAAAAACTGGAAACTGAACTGCAGGCAGTAAAACTTACACTTGTTGCAAAAAGACATTCTAGACTTGTTTGCTGCTCGCTGCTTTTCCTTTGGCTTCTGCATTTTGCAATAGGTCGCTTCAAATCTTTAAAGTCGTTGTATTGCAGATATCAAGAAAAATTGTGCTCTAGATTCAACTCAAGATAACGCTAGCTGTATAACCCTCTCATTTTTGAAGAATTCATTTAAAGACTCGTTCACAATTTTAGATGTCTACTCACCTTGGTACTGCCTCTCAACCCAAAAAAATGTTACTCTTTTTTGAAAAAGTGGCGTCAGCTAACTTTGGAGTTTCGAGTCTAATATCAATACAAAAACTTGAAAGTTTTGAACTGCATAATAGGGCCACTTTATATCAATAGAATAGGCAATTTTTTTACAAGATATTAAAAATTTGTTTGCTAATGTTCCCGTCTTGGAAGCCATTGAAGATGCCCTGAGTTGTCTTTATTCAAGTGTCACCACACCAGTGTACCCCTCAAGATCAACACCTAAGCTCCTACTGAAACTGCAGACAAAAATTTTTCCTTAAAAGTAATTATAGCTGGTACTGTAAAAAAAACGGTTGGCAATGGGGGCTTCTCTTGAAGTTGTCTTGTTCAAAATATGGAGAACAAACTTCTGAAGATAAACTTTGTACTGAGAACGAGATGAGCTCTGAAGAATCCAAAACTGCAGAACAGAAAGGCCCTGAACGTCACAAAATATGGACCGGTGTAGCAAAACATATGAGAGCAAAAAACGTGAAAATGGATATCACATTAAATGCCAAGATATCAGTGAGGATCAGTACCTTAAAATGGGGATGTTGTCTGCAAAGGTTTTCAAACTAAAAAAATCCAACTGAACACGAAACCAGAAAACAAAAACTCTTTGAAGGAGATCTGGTTTGACATTGTTTGAAGAGTAAAAGAGGACCCCAAAGATTTTCTTCAATTAGGAATTGACTTGCATGATAGTTACCTGTATACGACAGTCTACGTTAACGAAAAGATAAAAACCTCCTTGAAATGGAATAAAAAGCCCACAATACCAGGAAGAACTGCGAGCCTCCGTAACTGAGCTCTACTCCGGCATCAATGTTTTAGTACAGGTCTCTATCCATAGTCTTTTTTGATCTACAGGAAACTGGCAAAGTTCGATGAAGCCCTTAAAGTCAACGAAAAAATATGGAAGGAAAACTGAATATCCGGAACTTTAAATCAGACAATTGGACAAATCCTAAGTAACTCCAATAGACCACAAGAAACATAGAGGAAAGACGGTTAAATTTAAGCTAATTGGAAAAATATGCTCACATTTTAGAGGTCAATTAAGCATTATAATAAAAGAAAAGTTGCGAAAAAGATATGTTGACCTAAACAAATAATGATCTAAGAAAAAATCTCTTTTTGATCAACAATTAAATTGCAAATGGTACAAGAATTAAATTGTAATGCATGCAATTCGAACAATATTCGGCAGAAATGAAGACATAAAACCACGGGGACGGCGTAGCATTAAAATTCTCAGAACCATTCTTATACAAAACAAACGCCATTGCTGAACAAGCGTGAGCAGCACCAAAACCAGGCGCTTATATTAAAGTTTAAGCCAGCAGTAGTCTTGTCGCCTAATTTTAAGACTAGGTTGTAGCGATAATTTCGAGAAGAGGTTGTAGCGAATTCAAGCGTTGAAATGTTCCAACCCTAACCGGAACGATAAAAAGTCGCAGAAGTCTTTCAAACGATAAAAAGATCATGAAATCAACTTTAATATCTAAAAAAAACCTAAATAAGAGCTGAAAAAATTTTAAAAAAATTTTTGTTTGAAAAAAATTTTGCACAAAAAAAACAAATTTAAGATAATAAACTCTTTCTGCGGAAAAAAACTAAAGTTACACAAAATTTTGGAGTCATTTACTTCGAAACTGAAGCAGCAGATACAGGCTAACATTTTTTATTTTTCATTGATCTTGAAAAATTCAATAAAAAATCTGCAGTTGGAAATGAAGGAGACTCGTTTTATTGTTCACAAACATAACACCTATCAAATTTCAGCTCTGAGTGGTAGCTGCTCTGATATAAGACTTTCTAAGGTGAAAAAAAGTAAACAATTGAGTCATAGAATTCACCTCCTTAACGCGGGGTAAAACAATTTTCTGGTCCAGTGCCATCTCAGTACGCCTTCTTGAAGAATTTTGAATTTCTTAAATCTATCAAAAAATGGATTTATTAAAACAAACAATTATCTGAGCTGAATATAAAAAACGTGGACAGCTCCTATAAAAAAAGTTCTTACCGCATCGTTTCTCTTCATTTCAACATGGTTGGTCAGCTTGTCTTACAGCTGTTCGAAGTTCTCAGTCGTGTCAAGCCTACCTAACTCCTGATTCAGGCTGACAAGTGCGCTACTGCGGATGAACTCATCTTTTTTTACACAGTCAATGCATAGTACCATAGCGTTTACCCCACGCTCCTCGTTTGCCATTTTTTGCCATTTGTCGGCAGCGCAAATTAAACGGAGTTCAAGTGAATCTGCCATCTCATAGCAACTCAGTCGTAGATTTCGCCATTCTGAGTCATACTCTCTTTGCAAGTGTTGCTTATTTTTTCGCATATTTATTCCTTGGGTTAGCTTAGGATTGGACACAAACGGTTAAAGAATGGACTAAAAACTGGAAACTGAACTGCAGGCAGTAAAACTTACACTTGTTGCAAAAAGACATTCTAGACTTGTTTGCTGCTCGCTGCTTTTCCTTTGGCTTCTGCATTTTGCAATAGGTCGCTTCAAATCTTTAAAGTCGTTGTATTGCAGATATCAAGAAAAATTGTGCTCTAGATTCAACTCAAGATAACGCTTGCTGTATAACCCTCTCATTTTTGAAGAATTCATTTAAAGACTCGTTCACAATTTTAGATGTCTACTCACCTTGGTACTGCCTCTCAACCCAAAAAAATGTTACTCTTTTTTGAAAAAGTGGCGTCAGCTAACTTTGGAGTTTCGAGTCTAATATCAATACAAAAACTTGAAAGTTTTGAACTGCATAATAGGGCCACTTTATATCAATAGAATAGGCAATTTTTTTACAAGATATTAAAAATTTGTTTGCTAATGTTCCCGTCTTGGAAGCCATTGAAGATGCCCTGAGTTGTCTTTATTCAAGTGTCACCACACCAGTGTACCCCTCAAGATCAACACCTAAGCTCCTACTGAAACTGCAGACAAAAATTTTTCCTTAAAAGTAATTATAGCTGGTACTGTAAAAAAAAAACGGTTGGCAATGGGGGCTTCTCTTGAAGTTGTCTTGTTCACAATATGGAGAACAAACTTCTGAAGATAAACTTTGTACTGAGAACGAGATGAGCTCTGAAGAATCCAAAACTGCAGAACAGAAATGCCCTGATCGTCATAAAATTTGGTCCCGAGCAGCAAAATATTTGAATGCAAAAAATGTGAAAATTGATATCACATTAAATGTCAAGATATCAGTGAGGATCAGTACCTTAAAATGGGGATGTTGTCTGCAAAGGTTTTTAAACTAAAAAAATTCAACTGAACACGAAACCAGAAAACAAAAACTCTTTGAAGGAGATCTGGTTTGACATTGTTTGAAGAGTAAAAGAGGACCCCAAAGATTTTCTTCAATTAGGAATTGACTTGCATGATAGTTACCTGTATACGACAGTCTACGTTAACGAAAAGATAAAAACCTCCTTGAAATGGAATAAAAAGCCCACAATACCAGGAAGAACTGCGAGCCTCCGTAACTGAGCTCTACTCCGGGGCATCAATGTTTTAGTACAGGTCTCAATCCATAGTCTTTTTTGATCTACAGGAAACTGGAAAAGTTCGATAAAGCCCTTAAAGTCAACGAAAACTTATGAAGGAAAACTGAATATCCGGAATATTAAATCAGACAATTGGACAAATCCTAAGTAACTCAATTAGACAACAAGAAACATAGCGGAAAGACGGTTAAATTTAAGCTAATTGGAAAAATATGCTCACATTTTAGAGGTCAATTAAGCATTATACTAAAAAAAAAATTGCGAAAAAGATATGTTGACCTAAACATATAATGATCTAAGAAAAAGTAACTCAAAGCCTGCTTTCCATCATTAAAATCCCATTTTGATCAACAATTAAATCGCAAATGGTACAAGAATTAAATTGTAATGCATGCAATTCGAACAATGTTCGGCAGAAATGAAGACATAAAACCACGGGGACGGCGTAGCATTAAAATTCAGCACCAAAACCAGGCGCTTACATTGAAGTTTAAGCCAGCAGTAGTCTTGTCGCCTAATTTTAAGACTGGGTTGTAGCGATAATTTCAAGAAGAGGTTGTAGCGAATTCAAGCGTTGAAATGTTCCAACCCTAACCGGAACGATAAAAAGTCGCAGAAGTCTTTCAAACGATAAAAAGATCATGAAATCAACTTTAATATCTAAAAAAAACTAAATAAGAGCTGAAAAAATTTTAAAAATTTTTGTTTTGAAAGAAAACATTCTTGAAAAAAATTTGGCACAAAAAAACAAATTTAAGATAATCAACTCTTTCTGCGGAAAAAAACTGAAGTTACACAAAATTTTGGAGTCATTTACTTCGAAACTGAAGCAGCAGATACAGGCTAACATTTTTTATTTTTCATTGTTCTTGAAAAATTCAATAAAAATTCTGCAGTTGGAAATGAAGGAGACTCGTTTTATTGTTCACAAACATAACACCTATCGAATATCAGCTCTGAGTGGTAGCTGCTCTGACATAAGACTTTCTAAGGTGAAAAAAAGTAAACAATTGAGTCATAGAATTCACCTCCTTAACGCGGGGTAAATCAATTTTCTGGACCAGTACCATCTCAGTACAACGTCTTCCAGAAGAATTTTGAATTTCTTAAATCTATCAACAAATGGATTTATTAAAACAAACAATCATCTGAGATGAAAAAAAAACGTGGACAACTTCTGAAAACAAAGAAGTAATGGCAGTTCTAAATGAGTGAAAAACGTGTCTTCTCAAACAGCAGTTCTCACTGAGGCAACAACTTTGCGCCGTTTAAGTGTCTTCCAGACTCGAATGCAAACTATGGAGCTCCTAACGAGAGCGAAGCTGATTTGCAAAAATAGGACAGCTACGCTGGCATTATTTCTTTTCAAAAGACATTGAAAAGAAATAATGCCAGCGTAGCTCTCCTATTCTTGAATGGAGAGCTTCCGTGCCAGTTCAATCAGCGCTATCAAAGCTGATAGTCCAGCTCCAACACGACAAAACGACAAGCAGGGAAATCGTTGATTGTTCAGCAACAATTTTCTTTGTTTTTATCTGTCCTTTTTTTTCAAAAGGTTCATGATAATTGTGGAATTTGCTATTGCTTGCTTCGGAAGAAGATGAGGTATGATCTCAACATCATGACAGAGATCATCAGCCTTAGCATATATTTGCAACGGAGTTGGGGAGTTCATAATGTCTCATGTGGGTGTATTCTTCAATCGAAAAACGACAGGCATGTGCCGCAATGCTTTTTTTATTGCATTTTTACCGGGTCCCAAAAATAGCGAAGGGAAATGACAACACAACACCCACTCTATCTTAGTTAAAAAAGTTATTGGTTCAATTGCATAGCGTTCAACCAGATTGATGCTTCTTTTTTCAAGTTGAGTCCAGTGAGTTAATCCCATTGTTATTCAATTTGTTCTTAGTTGTCCTTTTATTTGATTTCATATGAAGTTCGTTCTTTCCAAATGAAACAATTTCAATGAGAGAGACTGCTTTGCAATTGTCCCGTGCCATTAAACTATCTGTTCAAAAATCCTCAAAAACAGTTTACTTCCGTCCTACACTCTAACGTTAAAAACCACATTGCAGTTTTGTCCCCAAAGCTCGCTATAAATATACGTGAATCGTTCATTGATTTATGACTAGAAAAACATTTTTGAAAAAGATGAGATGAAAATTTCTGAAACATAACAATTAATCATCGTTTCATTAAATTGAAAATTACCGATCTACAAACAGAATTAAACATCAACTGATCAAGATGATTTAAATTTAAAAAAAAAGGTTTCTTCTGCTGATTTTGTCGGAAACAATAATGAGTCAAAACTGAATGGAAATAAAGTCGTGAAATTTTATCAGTTATAAATATTTCATCTCAATTTAAGATCTTTTTCAATAGAATTAAATAGATTAATGTATGCTTGAACAATGGCATCAAAGAATCAAAGAGTTAACTCTACTAAGACATCAGTCAAATGCGGCCAATGCAAGAAAGGAGTCAAAGAGGATGACGGTTCTGCGATTGGGTGCGAAAGTTGTCAACTTTGGTTTCACGGTACCTGTGCTCATCTCTCCGAGGAGGAAGTTAAATGGCTTGGAGCTAAACGCAACTGTGTGTGGCTTTGTGACTCGTGTGTCGAGCAGAATGACAACATCTTCACTTCTTCAAAAACCGAAGCTAAGTTGAATGGCTTATTTGATTCTTTAAGTAACAAGTTTACATCATCAATTGCAGAACTAATTCCTAAAGCTGTTAAAGAGTCTGTTACTAGTCATTTGTACGATGACGTAAAGAAAGCTATTAATGACACCTTACCATCCTACGCTGACATTAGTTCAGGTCGCTCAAACGCTCAGTACAAAAATCCTGATCTGCAGTTTATTATAAATGGTGTTACTGAATCTGAAGACTCGTACTTGAAGCAAATCGAGAAGGACTCGATGGAAGTCAAAAACATAATATTGCATATTGGGTTAGCTTGCGACGGCAATGTAAGAGGTGTTAGACGACTTGGCAAAAAAGTCAATCCCCTGAACAAACAAAAGCGAAACTGCCGTCCTATACTTATCACAACCTCAAATCCGTTTTCCTTCAGAATTGCTTTGCTAGAAGTCACTACCTGCGAAATTTTGTAAAACCTGTATACATAAAGAAGTTTCTGACATCCAGTGAAAGACAGAAGGAGAAAGATGTCCTCGGGAAACGCTTCCATATGATTCATCGGGAAGGAAAAAATAAAGAAGACTTTCGGATAAAGAATATAAAACTTTTTTATGAAGGGCGTGAAGTCGAAATGAGCAGTGATTGACTAACAGAAGCCAACTGCTTGCTTCTCAATTGTCAATCAATTTGCAGCTTGGATAAATGTCAAGAATTGGTTAGAATAATGACAACAGCATCAATTTCGTTAATATTTTTAACTGAAACATGGCTCTCTGAAAGCATTTCTGATTCAGAAATATTACTCGGATCTAATTTCAATGTTGTGGCACGTTCCGATCGCAGCAAATGGGAACACGGAGGTGTTCTCATTGCTGCTTCTCATTCCATCCAAACACAAATAATTGATGTTAAATTACCACAATATCCTTTCTCTGTTGCGTGTGGTCTTCTAGATAGCATACCGTCGTTTTTCATATTGATATACAAACCCCCAGTCGGATATCCATGTCACTTGAACATTGAATGGCTCACTGATTGCCTAAATGAATACCTTGCGAAAATCAAATGTTTAGTCAGCAACTATTCGCCTACGACAACAGTTAATATTTATGTGCTCGGTGATTTTAATCATCCCGGTATCAATTGGGAAACTTTTACATCGATTAACTCTCGCGAAGTTGAATTTTTAGATTTACTTGACGAACTTAATTTGAATCAATTTGTTAGCGGTTCCACTCACAAAGGTCACAACACGTTGGATCTTATCTTTTTTAATGTGGATCAATTACCTGTTACTATTGGAACCAAACTTTTTTCCGATCATTACCCGATCTTCTTTTCTTGTAACTTCGATCTGATTGATGCTAAATGTAAATCAGGTTTTTCACGCTCGTCATTCAATGCGCAAGCTTTCAACTTTTATCTTTCTGACTTGTTCAAATTTTTAAGTTTCAACGATATCAAGACTTTGGACTATCATGAGCACTGGTATTTTTATCTGCATGAAAGTTTTAGTCAAAGTGTTAAGATGAAAAAAAGCTAAGCGACGTAATGCGCCAATATTTTTCTCCTCGCATACAATGCATCTTCTGAATCAGAAAGAGACTAACCTCCGTAGGCTTACAAAAAACTGGACACTTCTGCTCTCACTAAAACAAAGAGAATTTGATAAATCACTTAACGAGTCAATTGAATTGGACAAGCAAATTTTCATTGAAAAATTCAACCTATCATGTTCTTCTCACTGTTTTAGGCTGCTGAGAACACTTGGCTTCAGTAAGTCTTTACCTTCTGTTATGTCCTATAGCGGAGTTCCTCTGTCCTCTAGCTCCGAGATCGCAAATGGTTTTAATACGTTCTTTGGTTCCGTTTTTTCTCCCAAAATTAAATACGATGTGCCAGCATCTTATGAATTTTTGCCAGAGTTGTGTATAGACAACGTAACGGTTTCAGAAACAGAGATAAGAACCTTATTATTGCGCTGTGATGATTCGAGCTCTATGGGTGCTGATAATATTCCCTCATTCGTTCTTCGTGAGTGTGCAACTATTTTATCTCCAGCAGTTCAACAACTCTTTTACTGGGTTACCAAAAATTGCACCTGGCCTTCGTTATGGAAGGTATCGTATATTACGCCCTTACCTAAAACGGGACCACTGAACCTGGTTGAGAACTATCGTCCAATAAGTATTTTATGTAAAGTTTCGTTGTTATTCGAACGTATTTTGTTTGATTTTATTTATCAAAAGGTGAGGTTTTTAATTTGCAAACAGCAACACGGATTCATGAAATTACGGAGCACTGTAACTCAATTGACTGATTACTTAGATATTGTTTATAAATCTCCAGACATAAGCTCTCCTGCACTTTCAGTTTATTTTGACATCAGGAAGGCCTTTGACACTGTTCCTCATCACTTATTGCTATCTAAACTTCAAGTTCTTGGCTTCTGTCCAGTTTTTTTGTTACTTTTTGAGTCTTATCTTTCTGATCGCTTACAGTGCGTCAAAGTGAATGAAATTTTCTCTTCTTTCTGTAATGTGACATCAGGTGTACCACAAGGCAGTGTCATCGGACCACTTCTTTTTCTGTTATTTATCAATGATATGCCAAATGTAATCTCACATGGATCGTATTTTCTGTACGCTGATGATTTGAAAATTTTCACATGCTGCGAGTCACAACGTATACAACAGGACCTTAACGCCTTACAGCAGTGGTCAGTTTCAAATGGCTTGAATTTTCATCCGTCCAAATGTGAAATTTTATCTTTCAATTTTGACCGTTCGCAAGTATTAAAACTTGGTGAGACAGAACTGGATTATATTGACTATATTGAAGACCTTGGCTTCACCATATCGAGTAATTTGAGCTGGCAACGTCATATTGATACAAAATTAGCTAAATGCAAAAAGATTTTCTATTTCATAAAGCGAAACGTGCCTTTCACGATATCAGCAAGGAGGAAACTTTTATTGTATCAAAACCTCGTCCTCTCCATCCTTCTTTATGGTTGTTCTGTATGGCAGCCTTCCATAACCTATATGCGCAAGCTGGAGAAATTTCAATCAAGAGTTTTCGGATGGATTAATTCTGATCGCGATTATGTTTCTAATCTTCAAAGATTTTCTTTCTTACCAGTTTGCTACCAGAAGATTGAGTCGGACATAGTCCTGCTTTGGAAAATGATCAATAAACAAGCCGAGGTGGAGGGTGAAACACCATGTAGTTCTTTCAACACAAGGTCATCGACTCTTGGATTGTTTAGCGTGCCTAAAACGCAGAAGTTCTGCTCCGAAGATAACTTTTTTGTCAGGGCCACCAAATGTGCAAATGAACTGCTAAAGCTAATGTTATTAAATTCGATATGCCGCTGGGCATATTTCGTACTAAATTACATTTTTTTCTAGTTGAAAAACTTACTCATTTTAACATTGATTTCTCTTGTTCTTATTTTGTAAAATGTTTTTGTAAAAATTGTCGCTCTTAATTTCTCCTGATGCCTGGACTAAATGATCTCCTCACTCCTGTTTTGGAATTGAGTCTTTTACTACTACTACTACTACTACTACTACTACTACTACTACTACTACTACTACTACTACTACTACTACTACTACTTTTAATTATAAACTAAATCTATTCCGTAAAAACACTTAGTCAAAATTTAGGTAGCCGATAAAAAAGCAAAAAAGGGACACAAGGAGAATAATATAGAAGAAGAATCGACAAACATGAATTGAAGGCAACCTGAAGCTTTCAAACTCTTTTGTCTAATAAGGTCTGTTTGTTTTGACAGAAATATTTAGGTCTCGAAATAAATGTCAACTTGAGATTTTTTTTGAGCACCTTGCCTTGGAGTTCAAAGTTTTCTGCAAGGTTATAAAATGCACAAGTAACAAACTCGTCTGAATATTTTTTTAAATATTGATAGCTTCTAACCAAATTATTTTGCTTTATTCTACAAAATGCTCCATCAGAGTAATCTATGTTTTGAAGTTTTGTAAAATTAGTGAAACTGTTGGCTTCTTTGGTAAAAAACAAAAAGATTGAACCTATTCATAGAAACTAAATATCAGATGCAAGGAAATACATTTATCAAAAGTTGACATTAAAATTGCCCAGCATGATTTATGATTTGCTGTTGTAAATTCAATACGTGTTTCAGTTAACCTTTCAAATCTGCTGGACTACTATTACGTAATATTTCTCATCTTGCGGGAAAAGGCATTTTTTGAATAACATTAAAATCCGTAGCTCCATTGTTGTCCATTCAAGCTAGGAGTGAGAATTTGCTATTTGAATGTAAAAAAATTTGGAGCACAAAATCTTGTTGGTTGTTCATTGAAGCGTTGCCAGTTTATTGCTTTGTAAGAGCGGCCAAATTTTTGGTAAAATCTTTTATTGACCTCTGCAAAAATCAGTAGAAGAATCAATTTACAAAAGATAGAGCCAAAAAAGAGATTTGGCCTCCTACTTTTTTTAGTAAGTAAGTTAGTCTTTTATAGTTAGAGAAACAATATGTTCAAGAGACTCGTAATTTTGATAAATTTTAGCTTTGTAACTTAAAAAAACGATATTTTGCTGATTTTTTGACGTTCTTCTGATTTTGAGCAAAAGCTCTTTATAACCATTGATAATTTGATGTTAATTACCAAACTGAATGGCCATCAAAATTTTGGTTGAGACTTTGAATAGAATCTCACAAACGACAAAACGAGCAAAAACCTCCAGCAAGATTTTCTTGTGACATTCTATTCAAATTCCTAACAACAATTTTTGATAACCACTCAGTTTGGTACTAAATTTTTACACATTATCAATGGTAATTCAAGACTTTTTGGTCAAAATCAGAGCAATGACTGGTTGCTTTCGTTTTTTTGATTTACACAGTTAAGATCATGATTCTTATTGTTGATAGCAATGACACAAACTGTTTCTCTAACACAAGTAGACTAACCAACTAACTAAAATCTTAGCAGGCCAACTTTCTTTCTTTGTTAGTTGTATCTCGAGTAAATTGATTCTTCTGCAGATTTGTGCGAAAGACAATGAAAAATTTATCTAAAAATAGGCCGCTCATAGAGAGGATTAAGAAGACAAAGCGTCAATGATCAGGCAATATGATTTTCTGCACCAATTGTTTTTAAAGTTAATTGCAAATTCTCATGACTAGAATTAAACGAGTCTTGACAACTATAACCAGAATAAAAAGAGCCTCCTTGATTGAAAAATTGTTATCAGAATTTCTTGTGAGCTCCATAACAGACGTAGAATTCTGTCTAGATTTTTCTTTGTTTTTAAACAAAATTTTCTTTTTTCTGTATAAAAGAAATAAATTCCCCTCTCTGGTGCCTTCAGTGCTCTTTTGAATGCTTCCACCTGGACAGTTCAGTAAAAAACAGAATAATTTTTTCAGACTCTCTTAGCTGCTTTTGTATTGATAACAATTTAATAAAAAGTAAGAACAATTATTGTATTCATGCACTTTTGCCGAGCCATGGGTTTTTTGCAAACTCATATTTGTTCTGATTCTCTCACTAATTTCCCGCTGATCAGACATCCTTTCAAACAATGTTGTGAAGGGTTCTTTATTGGTTGCTGTGTGTTGCTCGTCAGCTCATTATAGTTCTTCACAACATAGACAAAATGAAAATTAATTATAGACCTGAAAAATTATTTCAAAAAAGTTGTCTTTCTCAAAAGATAAAAGTTTGACACTTTATCAATTGGTAAGATCAGAAAGACAATAAATAAACCCAGGGTGATTTTACCTAAAAAAACATCCTATTACCTTAACTGTTCAGTCAAATTAGGTTTTCACAAAATCACCTTAACAAACCCTAACTTTACTAGAACTTTACCTGAAAAGTTAATGTCTTTCAACCTTGAGAAAACTCTAAATTTTACTCTAATTTGCCTTAAAATTACTTTAAAAAATTACTTTTACATTAGCCTAGAAGTCTCCCTAACATTCTCTTGACCAAGCCAGAAATTTTTTAAAATTAGGGTAAGTTAGTGTAAACAATAAAAAAAAGTTCTAGTAAAATTGAGAAAAAATTTACAGACACAGTTATCGGTAATTAATTTAGGTATTTTTAAGGGATGTTAGGATTCGGATCCTTGAGGTCGCTGTTGTGCAGGTATTAAAAAAATGTGCTCTAGATCCAACTGAAGATAAAGCTTGCTGTATAAGGACCCTCTCAATTTTGAAGAGTTCATTTAAAGACTCGTTTAGATGTCTACCCACTTGGTACCGCCTCTCAACCCTAAAAATGTTACTCTTTTTTGAAAAACTGCCGGCAGCTAACTTTGGAGTTTCGAGTCTAATACCAATACAAAATTTTGAAAGTTTTGAACTACTTAATAGGGCCATTTTAATTCAATAAAATAGGCAATTTTTTTTTCTAGATAATAAAAATTTGTTTGCTAATGTTCCCGTCTTGGAAGCCATTGAAGATGCCCTGAGTTATTTTTACTCAAATTTAACCACACCAGTGTACCCCTCAAGATCAACACCTAAGCTCCTACTGAAACTGCAGACAAAAATTTTTCCTTAAAATTAATTATATCTGGTACTGTAAAAAAAACGGTTGGCAATGGGGGCTTCTCTAGAAGTTGTCTTGTTCAAAATATGGAGAACAAACTTCTGAAGATAAACTTTGTACTGAGAACGAGATGAGCTCTGAAGAATCCAAAACTGCAGAACAGAAATGCCCTGATCGTCATAAAATTTGGTCCCGAGCAGCAAAATATTTGAATGCAAAAAATGTGAAAATTGATATCACATTAAATGTCGAGATATCAGTGAGGATCAGTACATTAAAATGGGGATGTTGTCTGGAAAAATTTTCAAACTAAAAAAATCCAACTGAAAACAAAACTAGAAAACAAAAACTATTTGAAGGAGATCTGGTTTGACATTGTTTGAACAGTAAAAGAGGATCCCAAAGACTTTCTTCAACTAGGAAATGAATTGCATGATAGTTACCTGGATATGGCGTTCTACGTAGCGAACAGATAAAAACCTCCTTGAAATGGAATCAAAATTCCACAATACCAGGAAGAACTGCTAGCCTTCGTAACTGAGCTCTACTCCGGCATCAATGTTTTAGTACAGGGCTCTATCCATAGTCTTTTTGATCTACAGGAAACTGGTGAAACTTCGATGAAGCCCTTAAAATCAACGAAAACATATGAAGGAAAAATGAATATCGGGAAATTTAATTCAGGCAATTGCACAAATCCTAAGTAACTTCAATAGACCACAAAAAGCATAGCGGAAAGACGGTTAATTTTCAGCTAAATGGAAAAATATGCTCAGATTTTAGAGGTTCATTTTGGCATTACACTAAGAGAAAAGCTGCGAAAAACCGATGTTACAGTGATATGAACAAAAAGCTAACTCAAAACCTGCATGCCATCATTAAAATCTATTTTTGATCAACAATTAAATCGCAAGGGGTACAAGAATTAAATTGTAATGCATGAAGTTCGAACAATATTCAGCAGAAACGAAGAAATAAAACCACCGGACGGCGCAGCATTCACAATTAGACACACAAATATAGTGCAACGCGCCAAAAAAGCCAATGTTTTCAAACCCATTCTTATACAAAACAAACGCCATTGCTGAACATGCATGAACAGCACCAAAGCCAGGCGCTTACATTAAAATTTTAGCCAGCAGTAGTCATGTTGCCTAATTTTAAGACTAGGTTGTAGCGATAATTTGAAGATTAGGTTGTAGCGAATCAAAGCATTGAAATGTTCCAAACCCTAACCGAAACGGTAAAAAGTCGCAGAAGTCTTTCAAATGATAAAATGATCATGATTTCAACTTTAAGATCTAAAAAAACTAAATAAGAGCTGAAAAAATTTCCAAAACTTTTGTTTTGAAAGAAAACATTCTTGAAAAAAATTTGGCACGAAAAAAACAAATTTAAGATAATCAACTCTTTCTGCGGAAAAAAACTGAAGTTACACAAAATTTACACTGAAGTTACAAATTCTAACGAGAGCGAAGCTGATTTATGTCCTTAGAAAAGAAATAATGCCGGCTTAGATGCCTCTTTTTGCATGGAGAGCTTCCGTTCCAGTTGAATCAGCGCTATCGAAGCTGATAGTCCAGCTCCAACTCTGCAGAAAACGACAAGCAGGTAAATCTTTGATTGTTGAGCGTCAATTATTCATTGTTTTTATTTGTACTTTTTTTCAAAAGATTCATGATAATTGTGGGATACGCTATTGCTTGCTTCGGCTGAAGATGAGGTATGATCTCAACATCATGATGTCTCATGTGGGTGTTTTCTTCAATCAAACAACGACAGGCATGTGCCACAGTGCTTTTTCATTGCATTTTTACTGGGTCCCAAAAATAGCGAAGGGAAATGACAACACAACACCCACTGTATCTTAGTTAAAAAAGTTATTGCTTCAATTGCATAGCGATCAACCAGCTCGATGCTTCTTTTTTCAAGTTGAGTCCAGTATGTGAATCCCATTGTTATTCAATTTTCTCTCAGTTGTCCTCTTATTCGATTTCACATGAAGTTACTTTTTTCCAAATGAAACAATTTCAATGAGAGAGACCGCTTTGCAATGGTCCCGTGCCATTAAACTAATTGTTCAAAAATCATCAAAAACAGTGGACTTCCATCGTACACTCTAACGTTAAAAAACCACAATACAATATTGTCTCCCAAGGTCGTCCTAAAATTACGTGAAACCTTCCTTGATTTATGACTAGAAAAACACTTTTGAAGAAGATGAGAAGAAAGTTTCTGAGACATAACAATTAATCACCTTTTCATTAAATTGAAAATAATCGAGCTACAAACAGATTTAAACATCAACTGATCAAGATGATTCAAATTTAAAAAACACGTTTCTTCAGCTGATTTTGTGGGAAACAATCAGGAGTCAAAACTGAATGGAAACAAAGTCGTGAAGTTTTATATATTATACATATTACATCTCAATTTAAGATATTTTTGATTATAAACTAAATCTTTTCCGTAAAAACGCTTAGTCAAAATTTAGGAAGCCGATGAAAAAATCAGAAAAGTGACACAAGGAGAATAATATAGAAAAAGAATCGACAAACTTGAATTGAAGGCAACCTGAAGCTTTCAAACTCTTTTGTCTAATAAGGTCTGTTCGTTTTGAAAGAAATAATTAGATCTCCAAATAAATGTCAACTTGAGACTTTTTTTGAGCACTTTGTAGCTCAAAACTTTCTGCCGCAGGTTATAAAATGCGCAAGTAACAAACTCATATCAACATTTTTTAAAATTTGATAGATTCTAACGATTTTTTTTGCTTTATTGAATACGTTATGGAGTTTGACGTAGCCTTAAAGATGAGTCCATGTTGATTATTGTTTAAAGCTCATCTTTAGGTTTATAGTATGAGCCACTCAAACCTATCTCTTGAGCCACAATATTCTACAAAATGCTCCACCGGGTAAACTATGTTTTGAAGTTTTGTAATTTTAGTGAAGATTGAACCTACAAAAAACAAAAAGATTGAACCTATTCATAGAAACTAAGTATATCAGGTGCAAGGGAATACTTTTATCGAAAACAGACTTTAAAATTGGCCAGCGTGATTTATGATTTGCTGTTGTAAATTCAATACTTGTTTCAGTTAACCTTTCAAATCTGCTGGACAACTTTTGCGTAATATTTCCCTTATTGCCAAAAAAGCCTTTTTTTGATTAACAGTACAATCCGTAGCTCCCTTATTGTCCATACAAACTAGAAGTGAGAAGTTGCTATTTGAATGTAAAAACATTCGCACAAAATCTTATTGGTAGTTCATTGAAGCGTTTTCAGTTTATTGCTCTGTAAGAGCGGCCAATTTATTGGTAAAATCTTTTTTGACCTCTGCAAAAATCAGTAGAGGAATCCATTCACTAAAGATTGAACAAACAAGGAAAATTTGCCTAAATTTTAGTTAGTCATTTAGTCTATAATAGTTAGAGAATGAATATGTGTCATTAGTATAAACATCAAAAAAGAGACTCGTGATTTTGAAAAATCTTAGCTGTGTAACCTAAAAAAAGAAGGCAATCAGCTGTTGTTCTGATTTTGATCAAAAGCTCTTTAATAACCATTGATAATGTGTAGAAGTTTAGTACCAAACTGAATGACTATCAAAAATGTGGTTGAGACTTTGAATAGAATCTCACAAACGGCAAGTCGAGCAAAAACCTTCAGTGAGATTCTCTTGTGGCATTCTCTTGAAATTTGTAGTCACGATTTTTGATGACCACTCAGTTTAGTAATAAATCCTTACACATTGTCAATGGTAGTTAAAGAGTTTTTGGTCAAAATCAGAGCAATGACTCGCTGTCTTTAATTTTTGATTAATACAGCTAAGATCATGATTCTATCTTTTGATTGTTTATACCAATGACAAAAATTGTTTCTCTAACAGTAGGAGACTAACCAACTAACTAAAATTTAGGAGGCCAACTTTCTTTCTGTGTTAACTCTATCTCAAGCAAATTGATTTTTCTGCAGATTTTTGCAAAAAGTTTACCTAAACATTGGCCACTCAGAAAGAGGATTAAGAAAACAAAGCATCAATGATCAAGCAATATGATTTTGTGCTCCAATTGTTTTCAAAGTTAATTAGCAAATTCTCACGACTAGAATTAATTGAGTCTTGATAACTATAACCAGAATAAAAAGGGCCTCCTTGATTGAAAATTTGTTATCAGAATTTCTTGTGAGCTCCATAACACACGTAGAATTCTGTCTAGATTTTTCTTTGTTTTGAAACAAAATTTTCTCTTTTCTGTATAAAAGAAATGAATTCCCCTCTCTGGCGCCTTCAGTGCTCTTTTGAAAGCTTCTACTTGAACAGTTCAGTAAAAAAAAGAATAATTTTTTCAGACTCTCTTAGCTGCTTTTGTATTGATAACAATTTAGTAAAACGCAAAAAACTAAGAACAATTATCGTGTTCATGCACTTTTGCCGAGCCATGGGTTTTCTGCAAACCCATGTTTGTTCTGATTCTCTCACTAATTTCCCGCCAATCAGACATCCTTTCAGTCAATGTTGTGAACGGTTCGTTATCGATCGTTGTTCTTTGCTCGTCATTTCATTATAGTTCTTCCCCATATAGCCACAATGGAAATTAATTATAGACATGACAAATTTTTTTCAAAAAAGTTGTCTTTCTCAAATAATAAAAGTCTGACACTTTATCAATCGGTAAGGTCAGTAAGACACTAAAAAAACCCAAGGTAATTTTACCCAAAAAAAACATCCTATTACCTCAACTGTTCAGTCAAACTTGCTTCCCCAAAATCACCTGAACAAACCCTAGCTTTACTAGAACTTTACCTGAAAAATTAAGTTCTTTCAACCTTAAAAAAACTCTAAATTTTACTCTAATTTAAAATTACTTTAAATAATTTCTTTAACATTACCCTAAAAGTCTTCCTAACATTCTCTTAACCAAGCCAGAAATTTATTTTAAAATTAGGGTAAGTTAGGGTAAACAATAAAAGTAAGTTCTAGTAAAATTGGGTAAAATTTACAGACACAGTTATTGGTAATTAATTAAAGTAATTTTAAGGGCCGTTAGGGCAGTATTAAGGTCTTCTTTAAGGTAGGTAGGCCTCAAATTTTCAGGTAAAGATCAGGTAAATTGGATAAAACCTGCTGGAGTTAAGGCAAGTAAAGGTAAATTCAGGTAGGGCAATTCTATCTTAACCAGTTAAGGTTTTAAAATTTAAGGTTAAATTACCTTAAAAGGCGCAAAAGTCAAGTAAATGCAACCATGTCGGAAATATTTTCTCCAGTCAATTTATGAACCAAATATTGAGAAAATCGTTTGCAGTATGCTGTAATTTTTAAGTGAGTCTCGTGAACTTTTACCTGAACTCAAGTTAAATTAACTCAATAAACTTTACCTTAACTTTACATTATCAACTGTTTACCTTAGCTCTGTAAAAAACCATAAATCTGTAAATGCGACAGGTCCTGAGATGGTGAAGCACAACGCCCATTAGCGATCTGCTGCAGCGCACTGAAGTTCCGCAACTTTGTTGATTCTTTTTTGTCAGGTTATTTGTCACCCGCAGATACAAAATTTAAATTGGGAGTTAGTATTTTGCTTTTTTGGCTCGAAATGCTGTTTTTATAACTCATACCACACGATCATGTTACTTTCCTTTCTCGACTACTCCCTGATCAAATTAAAGAAATTTTTTTATTGTTCTGGTTGACAGACAGGCCAGGAAACGATGTTAAATGAAGCAGATAGGTTTTGTTGCTCTTATGAAGAATGGTGTTCTGCTCTGCGTTGTGAGTTTGCCGCCAGATTAAATGTAAAGCAACATTTGTAACAAATGTCCTCGAATCATTGTTACAAACATTATCAAATAGTCTTTCACTAAAACGGACCCTTGTCAGTTTAAATTAAAGTTGACTAAAAATGAAATAAAATTATCTTAAAGTTAATTTACATTGCCTTCGACTAAGTATATCTAATTATTCGAGTTGAATAAAATTAAAGCTGAAAATTTTCTAAAATTATGTATCTGGCATCTCATTTCGAAAACTGTTATTCACAAGTCAACTCGTTGACTTAAAGTCCATGAAAAATCCGGATTGTTTCGAGCTGTGCTTTTATTTCACCTTTTATTTATAGAGAACTTCACGCTTCTCTATTTCTTAGGTTTTTTGGAGCATATAATTGAATAATGTTATTTTTTAATCTACAAAAAAAATTAAAATGGTAAAATTTTGTGTTGGATACTCCCTGATGAACTGAAACTATTTTTAAATGCTTCTTTTTTGTAGTGATTTCAGTTATCAGCTCACTTAGTTCTATTAGTTGCTACAGTTTGGGCTTGAAATGCTTAATGATCATTTTTTGCGTTTAGTTAGCAATTAACTGTTCCTTTCGCATAGTTCACGCAACCATTTGTTCTTAGTAAAAAAAACATAACTTTGATTTATCAATTAAAACTCTAACGGTCATATCTAAGCAAAAATGAATTTGTAATTTTAATGTAGTTTGTTTACAGAATTGAACAAACTTTGCGGATTGTTTTTAACACAGAGCATTGTGTCATCACAAGTCTCAGAATCACCTTCAGAATCATGTGTTTTCAGACCAATGTGATCAAAATAATCTTTCTTGGAGTCATATTTGGTATTGTTTATATTCGGTATCGTAGGGGTTGACAAAATGCATAAAACAAATTATAGCTTCTCTTTACGCCCAATACTTTAGGGCCATGCCAATAAATCATCCTTCACAATTTCAGCAGTTATCCATTTGAATGTCGATTTTACATTGGTTTTTTTTTTCAATTTATGTGGTTCCCGAGGCTTCATCTAAAAAATAGACAGTACTGCAGTGTTTGCGCAAATCGCTACCTGGTTTTTCTGAAAACCTCATTGAATCTCAAAAAAAACAACAGGAACTATTTGCGCTTGAAAATGATTCACTATTGGTCGCTGTAAGTTGTCACCCGCACATATTAATGACAACGGACTGAAAATGCCTTTATCAACGACGGTTTTTGTTTGTAGAAATTTTACGCACCGAGGCAGTCTCTCAATGTCCTCTTTAAAGTAAAGGGCAAATTTTCTATTTTTGCTTCCTTGGTATTTTGAACAATTCGATAATAGAAAGTTGGTTTAAAATGTGGCAGGTATGGAAAAGATAGGCACACAAAAAACCCAATATTTTTCGCCACTAATCTAACCTTAATTAATGGGAATTAGTGTGTAATGAGTATTCCACTCCTATTTATTGGGGAAAAGAGTGGCATAGTGTAATTTTAAAAAATTACACGGTTTTTACATTTTTTTCTCCACTCTTTAAACACTCTTTGCAAATAGTGCAATTGAGGGTGGACTGGTAAAAGATTACGCTTTTACACAAAAATCATTATAACCAAACTGAAGCTTCTGATTCAAGTAAAAGTTGGCACAATTGATAATGCACAAAGTGAAGGAAACATGCTGGATAGAAGAAGGATGGGGATCACACCCCACTGCCTCCTTCATCTTTTATTTTTTAAAATTAAACTTTGATAATTACACTATTCCACCTTTGATCAAGCGGAGGAAATGATGGTGTATTTTTTTAATTTTTAAACTCATCGCACTATTTTTCCCCGCATATTTATAGAAAATTGTCGGTCCGGGAAAAAAATAGGCTTTTGAATTATTTCTGAAAATATTATCGTTTGCATTTTGAAGCTCATATTAAATGCGCTTTAAACTGCTTCTTCATGTTTTCATCACAAAGCACAATATTCTTTTCACGTACTCAGACTAAGAAACCATTATTCCATCGGATTTAATCATAAACATGATTTTTGAGTTTGATTTGTTCATTTGGGATTCAGTTCTTCTTAAGCATAAAACGTAAAATCTTTAAAACATTTAAAGTCAGTCCCAGGGCAGATTAAGATAAAGTCCAAAACTCTTGCAATTCTTCGAAAGTCCCACCGTTGCAACTCTACAATGAAGCTGAAAACGTCATAAACATACCTTTCAACCATTCTGTTGAATACTATCTTATAAGTCCGCAGCACATAGTTGAATTTTTATAGCAAACAATCTTTCCTATCTCAGCCAGAACAAAAAATGCAGTCCTTTTCAAAGATTCCAACAACATGAATCATGAAGTTCAAGAGACAGGTGAGTTTGTTTCCAGCTATGCCATTCAATCAAATTTTTCCACCGGTTTGTTCAGAGAAATAAGACAAGACATTGGTCACCGGAGAAAACATTAACAATTAGACGCGTCACATCTTGAGAATTATGCAGAGCATCAGACTAGTGAAACTCGATCTCCTCGATTGTTCCGCAAGTTACATGAACTTGATCTTCTTCTACGAAGGCTCCAAGAAAGCAGTAATAGACAGCAATTAGTTGACAAACAGTTTAAGATTATATTACCTTACGTAAGCAGTTAGAAGAGAAGTTTCGAAGACGCTAAATTTCACCACAGTTACCGACGATAACTTCAATAAGGCAATAGAAACTTCTGCAGAACCAATATTACAACTTAAAAAAATTGACGTCAGCCCACTTCCATGGAATAGTCTCACGTGGAGAAGTTAAAATAAAAATTTAATTTGCAGGTAATTCATCTAAATGGTGCACAGGTAAGCAAGTTCGTAGGAAACCGGGCAGATAACTTTAAACTGCACATGGACTTATCTGCACTCTGTTCAGGTGATTTACCCATAAATTATTCAGAGTGCATATGGTGATTATCCATCAGTCGCCGATCTATGAAGAAGCTGATCTTGCATCCCTGGGCTGATTTTCTCTCAACATGCTGATCTATCCATCAAGCTGACCACAATGCTTACAGTTCTT
The DNA here is from genome assembly GCF_964194025.1 of Convolutriloba macropyga. Classification (NCBI taxonomy): domain Eukaryota; kingdom Metazoa; phylum Xenacoelomorpha; order Acoela; family Convolutidae; genus Convolutriloba; species Convolutriloba macropyga. Next base: position 11,985,926 of record NC_134469.1, on the reverse strand, counting down.
TAGTGGTTTGCACCGATGACATCTCGTCCAAGGAACAAGAGGAAAGATAGCGACAAAAACTACTATTATCGACATCTCGTACACACAATTGCGACGATAACAACAAAAAGGAGGATAATGGAATTTTTTACACAATTTGCTAACCATACCGACAAAAACGACTATTATTGACAGTTTTTCCATAAAAACCTATGAAATGAAAAAATGAAAAAAAGCGACGGAAAAATACCCGTCGTGCGACAGCTTTGTTACTATTTCTCGACACGCGTTAATGTTCCAAGATGAGGTGTGCAACCAAAGCCAGCTCTGATAAGACTTTCACCCCCAACCGGGGATAGCCGACCCTCGATATCGAAGTCGGCTCTGGTCGGACCAATTTGAGTCTCGCACTTGGGTGGTCCACTGGGGCTACCCCGACGGACACCTTTAACTGTTGAGGTGTCAGTAATCATTGGTATAAAACACTATTTTCAGAAAAGAAGACATCAATTTATGTGTATGCCAAAGCTCAACAGTGATTTAATTACCAAAACTGTTTACCATCTTTTTTGATGTTCATCAGGCAAAATTGGGAAGTGCTCTTCAAAGCATAATTGAAGCCAAGTTATTATCCTGGCACATCCTGGCTTCAATTTTATTGATGAGTGCTTTCCTATTTTGCTCGATATTTCCGGATTACATCCTACAGTAGTTGAGGAGGCATACCCATGGGCAGCAGTCTTCGGTGGGCTTGCCGTGCATGCTCTAAAAATGAAGTTTTTTGTTTATTCGGCCATTTTGGCCTAATTTTTGTCGTTTTTTTCGGATATTTCTGACGTTTCTTCGGCATTTTTCCGGCGTTTTCCCGGCTAGTTTCGACGTTTTTCTTCTACTATTTTTGAAGTTTCTTTGGCCAATTTTAGACATTTTTCCGGCTGTTCTTGACATTTTTTCGGCTCATTTTAAAAGTTTTAGGGCATTTTTTGCCTTCCTGACCAAGACTTGGATTAAGACTTGCCAAGTCTCGGCCAAGATTTCCAAAAGATTACATAACTGTTACTGAACTGATTTTATGTTGGGTTGCTTTCTCTTAGGCTTATTTTGCATTCACGGAAATTTTTGCATTTGTTCGTGTCTTGCGGGCCTCGGCTAAAATTCTGATTCAATTTCAATTTCGGCTAATATTCACGGCCCCACTCTCAAAAAAGGTTTTATAGTACTCCTAATTTAGCAATTGAAAAAGTTGAGAGAGTGTGTCAGGTGCATTTCCAGGGCGGAGGATGTCATTTTTATCCCATAAAAGCCTTTTTTTTAAACGTAACACATTTTTTGTATCAGATTATCTAAATTTTTTCATGGTTTCAACGGGGAACTAAAATTGTCTTGATAACTATTTTGTGACTTTAATTTTAATATAAAGAGATTTTGATTTCTCTTTTAGAAGTTAATTCGATTACATTAATGAAAAACTGGAGAAATGCAATTAAATTTCAATTGAATTTCCTATTTTATGATTGCACGATTGTCGTTGTTCTCATCGTAACCACGGCAAGATTAAAACAGTTTTCGGACTTAAATCTTGGATTACCAGCAATTCCAATTAAATGAGTTAATTATGAATGAATATGAGCAATTTTTGATGATAAACTGATTGAGTAAAAAACTGCTCTGCTCAATTTGAGAAATTTTGACTGGTTGTTAGCCACGAAAACACTTTAATTTAAATATTGTGCACTATACATAAACTAGGGCGTTCCCTGGCTGCACTGCGCGTCTTAAATTGCCCTGATCAGACCATTTCGATGGCACACCTGAAAAATTTGCACTCGAAATTACAGAGAAATGTTGAGCACAGGAGTGCACTCGAGTTTGATCAGAGGCAGCTTCAAGCGCGCCTGGGTCTGATCATAAGCAGCGTCGAGAGCAGCTAGGCTTGATTTTAAACGTTTCGAGCGCTAACGGTTCGAGCAGTAAAAGGTAATAACAAAGCAGCGTTTTGGCCAAAGACTCATCTAAAGCTCGATCGATGCCCTGATCGGAAACAAAGGTCCAGCTGGTAGCAAACACCAGTTTCTTTTACAATTTTCATTTGTTGAAAAAACAGTTTTTATCCTCTATTTTTTCTGCACTTCAGCACAACTCCAGGCATTTTTCGGAAGCTTTCAATAAGAAAAGGGTTTCGTTATAAGGTTTAAAAGTTTTTAAAATTTAGGGTTCTTGTCAAAATTTGTTCTGATTAAAAAAAATTTTGGATTTGACGTCAATTTTTAGCCTTATGTCACTCAGCAGCATGTCTATTCTGGTAAATGTTAACTTGCTCAAAAATTAACCCCGGCACTGAGTCTAATTTAGTTTTGCAACAGCACAGCTTTTTTGTTCACTTTTGTCGTGGAGAAGAGCAACTTCGAACTTTCAAGCCAAAAGGAATGCTAGACATCAATGGGGTTCACTTGGTTGCCTACAATGGTAGGCGCACCATTGCTCTGCACAACCGAGACCGTGCTAGATCTTGTTCGTCAGATCTTCATCAAATCTATTTCAACAAGACTTGAATTAAGACTGGCCAAGTCTTGGCAAAGATTTCTGAAAGATTACATAACCGTTGCTGAGCTGATTTTTGTTGGGTTGCTTTCTCTTCGGCTTACTTTGCGATCACGGAAATTTTTGCGTTTGGTCGTGTCTTGCGGGCCTCGGCTAAAATTCTGATTCAATTTCAATTTCGGCTGATATTCACGGCCCCAATCTCAAAAAAGGATTTTTAGTACTCCTAATTCCCCAATTGAAAAAGTTGAGAGAGTGTCAGGTGCATTTACAGAGCGGAGGATGTCATTCTTATCCCATAAATGATAAAAGCCCCTTTTTTAACGTACACAACTTTTGTATCAGATTATCTGAAACATTTCATGGTTTCAATGGGAAACTAAAATGGTTTTGATAACAATTTTTACGACTTTAATTTTTATTTAATAAGATTTTTATCTCTCAATTAGAAACTAATTCGATTACATTAATGAAAACAGGAGAAATGCAATTAAATTTCAATGGTTTTCCTAATTTATGGTTGCACGATTGTCGTTGTTCTCATCGTAACCACAGTAGGATAAAACAATTTTCGAACTCAAATCTTGGATTAATAGCAAATACATTTGAATGAATTAATTATGAATGAATATGAGCAATTTTTGATGATAAACTGAATGAGTAATAAACTGCTCTGCTCTATTTGAGAAAATTTGACTAGTTGTTAGCTTTGAAAACGCTCTAGTTTAAGTATTGTGCATTATACTTAAATTAGGGCGTTCCCAGGTTGCGGTATGCGGTTGAAATTGCCCTGATCAGACCATTTCTGGGACCTGATCACACCTGATCGTTTTGCACTCAAAGTTACAGGGAAATTGTGAGCACAGAGCGCACTCGAGTTTGATCTGAGGCAGCTTCAACCGCGCTTGGGTCTGATCATAAACAGCTTCGAGCACAGCTGGTTCTGATTTTAAGAGTTTCGAGCGCTTACGGTCCGAGCGGTAAGAGGCAACAATAAAGCAGATTTTTGACCAGAGACTCATCTAAGGTCCGATCGATGCTCTGATCGGAAACAAAAGGTGCAGCTGATAGCAAACCCAAGTTTGTTTTATAATTTTTGTTCATTTTAAATATTTTTTATCCTCAATTTTCTCCGCACTCCAACACAACTCCAGGCATTACTCAACAAGTTTTCAACAAGAAAAGGGTTTTGTTATAAGGTTTAAAAATTTTTAAATTATAGGGTTCTTGTCAAAAGTTGTCGTGATTAGAAAGATTTTTTAGGATTTAACGTCAATTTTTAGCCTGATGTCACTCAGCAGCATGTCTATTCTGGTAAATGTTAACTTGGTCGAAAATTAACCCCGACTTTGAGTCTAAATGAGTTTCGCAACAGTACAGGTTTGTTGTTCACTTTTATCGTGGAGAAGAGCAACTTCCCACTTTCAAGTCAAACGGAATGCTAGACATCCATGGGGTTCACTTAGTTGCCTACAATGGTGGAGGGCACCATTGCTCCGCACAACCAAAACCGTGCTAAAAGCTTGTTCGTCAGTTCTTGGTCAAATTTGTTTCACCCTCTTGAAAGAATTTTAATACAAGGATGCAACTAATACATTGGAGATGGCGCACATGCTTCACTTTACTTATCTGTCACCCGTTGATGCAACTGAACATTGTTTTTAACGGGGTTTACAAAAGATTGGTGCGCATTTGATTCAGAAGAGGAGAAAATTTTTGGGATTCTCAGTTGATACTTTGGTCGTGCTTGTACTCGTGGTTGTTCACAAAAATTAGAAAACTGTCGCAACGATTAGCTATATCTGCAATTTGCGAACGGCCACTATGTTCTCAGCCAGAGCCCCTTGAGAGCAGCACTTCTCCACTTTAACACATACAGTCAAAGAAGAGGTTCTGAATTAGTTAACGCTCTTTCGATGACTGGTGGAAACTTGCGGACAGTTTTCACTTAAGATCTCACTCTATGTGAGAGATGACCTGTGGCGCAAATTTTGACGATCTTTATGTGTGGACCACAAGGTGACCATGATTTTATTAGAGAATACGCTACAAGTATGCGCGAGAGCTTGCCTCTAATGTTTTTGAAAGATTGATGCAACTGTTATTTTAATAAACTTGAAACTGTTTGCTCTGATCAGCGACCACTTTGAGCGCTTTTTTAAAAAATATTTGTAATTTTTATCTGAGAGATGGCTCTGTCATGAAGCAACACTCGTCCAAAAGTCCGATGGCTGATATCATAGATAAGGTTCCAGTTGAGCTCAAATCTCAGTTTATTTTAGAATATTGCTAACTTTTTAGAATTCTTTTATCGTCAATTTTTCCTCGCACTCCAACACAACTCCAGAAATTCCTTGGAATTTATCAATAAGAAAAGGGCTTTTTTGTAAGGTGTAAATATTTTTAAGTTATAAGGTTCATGCAAATTTTGTCATGATTTTTAGGAATTTTAGGAGTTGACATCAGCTTTTCAGCGCTGTGTCACTCAGCAGCCTGACTATCCTGGTAAATGTTAACTAGCCCAAAAATTGATCCCCGCTCGGAGTCTAATTGATTTTCACAACAGCTCTAACTCTAATTAAAGTTTGTTTTTCACGTTCACAAGTATGCTTCTAATGTTTTTGAAAGATTGACGCAACTGTTATCTTATATGCTTGAAACTGTTTGCTTCTGAGCGGTATTCCAAGATTTTGTTTAAGGACCAAAAAATTATGTTGTATGTATAAAGCAACTTAAGAAAAAATATAGTCCGGAAAATATCAGAATTTTGGGTGATGTGTAACATTTTTTCAATTTTAGCGTACTGTTAAAGTTGGGTAATGTTATTGTTGGAGCTCAAGTTTTGTTACCAACCTACTTAGCGTGACCAACAAATTTTGGTCCCAATACCACTGTGAAATGAAAATTTTTGAGGCCTTCGGTTGTTTTATAACAACCCCATCCCAGTCCCGTCGGCCAATCAAGTGAGATTAGGCTCGCAGCGCATCTCATCTTCAATCTGTTCAATCTTTGGAGCAAATTAAAAATAGAAGATTCACAGATTTGTTTATTAAAATCAATAGACAGTACAACATATATTAAAATGAGAATGAAATATGTGGTATTCAGCTCATATGATGTAGTTATGAAACAGGTTATCAGATTGTTAAAAGTAAGTTTGATAATGTATGTATTGTTAAAACTGGGAAAATAATTGTTAAAACTATGCTGCAGGCAATTTGTGTCGTTACCCGGGTTGCCACCGCTTAGCAATAATTCAAAGATCAAATTTGATTTCATAGATATCAGAAGCTACATCCTTTTCAGTGAATACCGGGATATCATGTATGATCCATGTACGATAAATGACTGAGACCTGGATTTTTGTCTGAAACTGCGATCATTCCGAATTGGCTGACAGTGTGTTTAGCCGACAATGTGTTTAGCCGACAACCAAAAATGAGAAATTATGCGGACAATCCAATTAGAAAAGTTGGAGGAAGTAAAGTTGTTTTTACCATCATGACAAAAATTTTTGGGCCACGCTTAAGTACATCATGCAAAACTTAGCCAACCTAAAAACCAGCTGTCGGAAAACATTAAGCTAAAGTTTTTCATAGGCTGTTTGGTCCTTCCCACCACGGTTTTTTCACGATGTTGAATTTCCATTACAGAACGTCAAACTTATAAGACATTGAACCTTTGATATTTTATTAGTTTGCAGAACTTAGGAGCTGATCTTGAGCATACTGACTATGTAAATAAAAGGAATGAAATTGAGCGTTTTTTTGGGAGTGGAATTTGTCTTTATTGGTTAAGTGAACAAAAGAGAGACTAGCTTTGCAAAGTGATCAAGTTGTCAAAAACAGTCAAAATGGAACTCAGAGGTCATTAAAATAAATAATTCAAATATGTTCAGAGCAAATAAAAAGAAGAATCGATGAGCATGGGAAAAATAATGATATTTACATAAAAATTCCCCCACACTCAAAAATTGTCCCCCTAAAGACCATTTTGCGATAAATTATCAGTGTTTTGAGAATAGAATAGGTATGTTAGCTAGAAGAAATAACTGTATAAAGGAAGGGAAAAAACAACAAGTGTGCTTTGAAAGATTTTTGGGTCAATTTTTCTTCATTTTCCAAGAAAAAGGAGTTTTGTTTGTCCCTAATGATTACCCATAGCACGAGGAATATAATACAAAGAAACACAGATAAATGCAATCGTGCGAATTGCAAGGACAAATGTAATCGTACTATTTTTATTGTGCGAAGTAAAAGCGTATTGTATGTGTATTGTGTGTTTAGCCGACAATGTGTTTAGCCGACAACCAAAAGAAATTATGCGGACAATCTAATTAGAAAAGTTGGAAGAAGTAAAGTTGTTTTTACCATCATGACAAAAATTTTTGGGCCACGCTTAAGTACATCATGCAAAAATTAGCCAACCTAAAAACCAGCTGTCGGAAAACATTAAGCTAAACTTTTTAATAGGCTGTTTGGTCCTTCCCACCACGGTTTTTTCACGATGTTGAATTTCCATTACAGAACGTCAAACTTATAAGACATTGAACCTTTGATATTTTATTAGTTTGCAGAACTTAGGAGCTGATCTTGAGCATACTGACTATGTAAAAAAAAGGAATGAACTTGAGCGATTTTTTTGGAATGGAATTTGTCTTTATTTGTTAAGTTAACAAAAGAGAGACTAGCTTTGCAAAGTGATCAAGTTGTCAAAAACAGTCAAAATGGAACTCAGAGGTCATTAAAATAAATAATTCAAGTATGTTTAGAGCAAATAAAAAGAAGTATACAGGAGCATGGAAAAAATAATGATATTTATATAAAAATTCCCCCAAACTCCAAAATTGTCCCCCTAAAAACCATTTTGCGATAAATTATCAGTGTTTTGAGAAAAGATTGAATAGATATGTTAGCTAGAAGAAATAATTGTATAAAGGAAGATAAAAAACAACAATTGTGCTGTGAAAGATTTTTGGGTCAATTTTGCTGCATTTTTCCAAAAAAAAAGATTTTTGTTTGCTCCTAATTATTACCCACAGCATGGGAAACAGAAAACAAACAACGATAAACGTAATTTTTGCTATTTTTTTGTGCGAAAAAAGCGTATTGTATGGTAAAAATTACACTTTTTGACCAAATATTTTTGATTTTGCGAATTGTCGGAGCAAGGACTTTTATTGATTAAGAACCTATACTTGGATGGTGTATGACTTATAGGCACACCGGCACACCAACTAAACGGGCCCCTAGTCCCCTGACAAATTTAAGCAGAACAGAAGGCTGGTTCAAGGGACATGCATGAAAAAATGAAAAGAAAATGAAAACGAATTGGAAAATGTTTATTTTCTTTTTATTGCAATGCTTTTTTGGATCCAAGGCCAGTAATCCCTTATGAGGAGAAATACTTTGAGTTTTGTTTCAGAAGCAATTTTATTTTTGCAGGAAAAAATGGTAGAGATTTTGGGATTTAACGCAATTAATTGTTTGAGTTCTTATATTCAAATTTTGTCAGTGAGGTCCAAATTATTGAGGAGAAAAAGGGAAGATCAAAGGTTCTTTTTGAAACCTAAGCTAGAATGCAGTAACTGTTAAACAATTTTGGTTTTTCTACAGTGCATGGACTCAGGAACACAAAGGTTGAGTGACGGGAATTCTGATAGCAATAAACTAATTTCGTGAAAAAATAAGCGTCTCAACTTTTGCGACCCGTGCCTCAAGTCCTCAAAACTCCAATTCCTCCAATCCGATTGACTTCAAAATTTAACTGGTGACTATTTGGCCAATGCAAATGCATTAAAAAAAATAGCAAGCTCTTTCCGGTAAACCAAAGATACTGATTCTGCTTTTAAAACAATCAAAAAAGAGGCGACAACTGACTTTTTTATGCACTTTCATGAAGGAAGACACGTTTTCAAAACTCAAAATATCCACTTGAAAACCACATTCAAACATGAAGAACGCAATTTAGTTACTGTTCAAGTTCGAAGTTGTCACAATGACGAATATTCTCCAAAGTGAAAGGCAGAAAGATCTAAAGCCTCCATGATTTCTCGACCATTGTGATCATAAGGAGAATTGTTGAAAATTGAATAAAAACAAACATTGTTACTTCGTAATGGGAAACAAAGAACCCTTAAGACAACTCAGTCATTACCATAGCTGTTAAAACATAAAAACCAGCATGCATGAATTGAGATTAAGTGGCATGAAACGTGAGTTTTTCTGAGTGCTGAAACTAGCAATATAATGAAGCCACGGAGCTGCGCTCATCTTGAGCAAACATTTATATAAGATAAATTTATCTGGTGACTGAACTTCTACGCCCAAGACTGCATTTATTTCAAGGTCAAAATTTTCTAAAAAGAACGACAAGTTACATTTTGCTGATAAAAGTCTGATAAGATTGAGTATCCTTAAGCACAAGAAAAACCATCAGACGCTAGAGAGAGAGTCTGAGAGATAGAGAGAGGCTTACGAGGCTGAAGAACAGTGGTTCGTGCGTCCAATTTGTGAGTGAGACAGCTCAATTGGAGCAGTGGGCTCTCAGAGTGAGGAAAATTAGTTGTTTAAAGAGTTTTTTGCGAAAGAACATAACTTCGTAGTCGCAGTACACCAACTAAACGTAGGCACACCGGCACACCAACTAAACGGGCCTAGCCCCCAGACAAATTTAAGCAGAACATAAGGCTGGTTCAAGAAACATGCATGAAAAAATGAAAGGAAAAAGAAAACGAATTGGAAAATGTTTACTTTCTTTTTATTGCAATGCTTTTTTGGATCCAAGGCCAGTAATCCCTTATGAGGAGAAATACTTTGAGTTTTGTTTCAAAAGCAATTTTATTTTTGCAGGAAAAAAATGGTAGAGATTTTGGGATTTAACGCAATTAATTTGTTTTAGTTTTTATATTCAAATTTTGTCAGTGAGGTCGAACTTATTAGGAAGAATTTGGGAAGATCAACGAGTCTTATTAAAACCTAAGCTAGGAAACAGTAAGTGGAAAATAGTTTTGGTAAATTTGAAATGCGTGAACTCAGTAGTGTCATAGAAAAACAGCAACTAAAGTATTGGAAGACCAAAAAGATTTCAACCGGAATTTTTAGTAGAAATAATGAGTTATGATATAACTTTGATAATTGAAGTCTGAAGAACAGACAAATTGCTAGATAAAACTCTTGCTGAAACTCAATTGAAGCAAACAGAAGAACACAAGGGTTGTGCGGGAGGTATTTTGATAGCGATAAACTAATTTCTTGAAAACATAATTCCTGAATTTTTGCGACCCCCACTCAAGTCCTCAAAACTCCACTTCCTCAAGTCCGATTGACTTAAAAATTTGAATTGGCGACTTTTTCTATCATTGCACATGCACTTAGAAAAAGAGCGAGCCCTTTCCGGTAACCCAAAGCTGCTTACTCTGCTTTTAAAACAAACAAAAAAGAGGCGATAACCGACTTTTTTCACGCACTTTCGAGAAGGAATAAAGTTTTACTAGAGTCAAAACATCCAATTGAAAATGACTTTCAAACATGAAGAACGCAAAACTAGTCACTATTCAGTTACAAAGTATTAACGACGATAAATATTTTACAAAAAAGGCAGAAAGATCTAAGGCTTCCATGATTTCTCCACCATTGTGATCATAAGGAGAATTGTTAAAAACTGGTTAAAAACAGATATTGGTACATCATAATGGGAAACAAAAAACCCTTAATACTAATTAAAGTTTACCATAGCTGTTGAAAATTAAACACTAGCATGCATGCATAGAGATTAAGTGGCATGAAATGTGAATTTTTTCTGAATACTGAAACCAGCAAACCAATGAAACCACGGAGCTGCGGTCAACAAGAGCAAACACTTACATTATATATAATTGCTCTTGTGATGGACTTCTACGCCCATGATTGCACTTATTTGTTAGGTCAAAATAATCTGAAAAAACGACACGTTACATTTTGCTGATAAAAGACTGATAAGATTGAGTACCCTTATGCACAAGAAAAGCCATCAGACGCGAGAGAACGAGTCTGAGAGAGAGAAGGACTCACGAGGCTGAATAGAAGTGGTTCGTCAGTCAAATTTGAGAGAGAGAGAGAGAGCGAGAGAGAGAGAGAGAGAGAGAGAGAGAGAGAGAGAAAGCTCAAGTGGAGCAGTTGGCTCGCAGAGTGAGAAAATTGTAGTTGTTTAGTGAGTTCTTCGCAACAGAACATTGTTTCGTAGTTGCATTGGGACATTGGTAAGGCTATTGGTAAGGCCATGACAATTGAGAAGCGAAGCACTCGATGACATTGTTAACAGTGAGGTGGGGGGTTGATGAAGCTTTCAGTGAAGACATTTTTACCAATGACAACAGCTCCTTCGACAGCGACAGTGAAAACAACGTTCGTTGCATGAACGACGATGTGTTCCTTCCGAACATCCCCGAGTGGCACAGTAATTCTGACTCTTTTGCGCCAACTACCAAAAACGACTAGACAGTTGAAATTCCGTGCTCTAAATGGTTGATAGCGTGTGAATATATCACGTCCGGTGCTTGCATGTCGTACTTTGGGAAATGGATAGATGTTGGAGAAACTGCTTTGCCGCATTTTAATTTTGCTGGAAAGAGTGAATTGGCAACAGCAGCAGAAAACTCGATGGCTAACAGTTCAAGCCAGGGTATAATCAGTACTGGGTTGCAGAACATAGGTCAACTTAGTATGACCTAAACTTCATCTGAGGATAGCTGTGCGAGCTTAAAAATGAGTTTTGTAACTTTGCCAACAGATGATGCGTTTTGCGAAGCAAGCAAAGTTGTGAAAGCACAGCTGCCAAGGCAAACGCGGACGAAAATCCTGAAGGCAGCGAAGAACAGAAATCGACTGCCGCAGCAAAATTAGGCAAAAAATATTTTCGACAAGATCTGGAAAAGAAACGCAGTTGATGAAACAGACAAAAAAGAAAACGAGGAGTCAAACATTTTTGCGACTGTTGGATGCAGAATTGATGATATACAGGAAGGTAAAACTTGTTTTGGAACTTCCAGCCTGCGGCCATTGGCCGCTGCTTTCAGAATGCTCGTGAAACAGAGCTGCGATGAAAAAATAGCGGTAGCCGATGAGTCAGTTATTGACGATGTTTTCGACCACTCAACTGCTGAAGAATTAGTGATGTCCATCGCTTTTGTTTATGGCAACGCGTCGTATGGTTTTTGGCTCAGTTCGGATAAAGTTGGAAGAATCAGGCTACTCAGAAGGGAAAACATCACTAAAGGATGCAAATGAAATAACTGGAGGAGTCCAAGAGTCCAAGAGTATTTCAAAAGAAAAACAGTTCGCTAAACTTTGAGCCTCAATTACACCACTCAGACGAGGAAAATTTGGAAAGGGTTTTCTGGTGTGCTGCAAGTGATAGAATTCTTCAGAGCAAACAAATTGTACAAAGTGCGAGTGATCAGTCACTGATGGAAGTCTCAGCAAAGTTTCTACTGCAGATGAAGTCTTTATACAAGAATGTTCAACTAGCGAATCGAATTGTGAAGTGTTGCACATCCACAAGATGTTGTTCGGTGACGATAGGCCGTTGTCATCTACAAAAGCGAGTGCTATGGAGCTGAGAACGCCAAGCAATGGAAAAAACGCTTGTTCAATTGATATTGGAGTGAGTCCAGTAGCAGTATATTTTGGGAGTTTATATTCAAAGCAAGATAATGAAATTGAGCAGACCTTGGATTGTGAAGTCAAGAAAGCAATAGATACTGATGTAAATCGCTTGTCGGTCGTCTTACCTGGTCACGAACAGATAGTAAAATACAACAAAGAGGTATTGTATGGTTATTCTCAGACATTTTGAGGGCAATTGACGGTAAGAGAAGTTTGGAATTGGAGTACCCTGAGTTTTGCAGGCTGCTATTTGGAGAAAAAAGTGTCAGCCGGAAACACAAGTTGACAAATAAATTGGAATGTCTGTTGTATTGGAGTGTTTGGCATAAACGGAACAATGGCCAAAATGAGCATTGGAGGCAAACATCCCCTCTAGCATCAGAAGAAAAAAGGAGAAATAACAAAAATGGTAGAGTTGAACCTTCTTTGGTGAGAGTCAGTAAGTCTATTCTGACGAAGCTGCATCTCTTATGCTTCTGAGGTATTATGCCATACATTAAAATAGAAATCCACATTTGAATCAACAAAAGAGCAGCTGATAATGATGTGCTCATGCTCAAAACAAAAAAACTATAATATGACTCTAAACGAAAAATGATGAACTATTTAATTGCAATGTTCCAATGTTCGTAATTAAGTTAAGATGAGACAGAGTTAGGTTTCGGGGAAAGGAATGTTTTGAATGTGAGCTTCTTTTCAGACAGTGTTTTTTTTGTCCAAAATCAATTTGTTGAATGCATGATATATATATATATATATATATATATATATACATATATATATATATATATATATATATATATATATATATATATATATATGTATATATATATATATATATAAACCTGATTATATCTTGTAGTAATTGTTTAATCACTAAACTGTGCTATGGTCATTATCATCTAACCTTAGTTTTCTAGAAGCTCTATTTGTATGGTTCAAAGTAACGTATGTTTCAAAAAAAAGTTATAAGCTAAGGAGGAAGTGTGCTAGTAACCAGCAACCGATGGAATTTTGTTTATCATTTGGCCTGGGAACAATTTTCTAGAAGGGAGGAGTGTGGAATTTCTACTTCAGAACATTGAATTTCAGAGTTTAGGAGCTAATCTTGAGAATATTGACTAAGTAACTAAAAGGATCGAACTTGAGCGATGTAAGTTGGAGTGGCATTTGTCTTTATTTGTTAGGTAAACAAAAGAGCGAATAGTTTCTCAAAATGATTAAATCGTTAAAAAC
>NC_134469.1:11812326-11972326 GCF_964194025.1 Convolutriloba macropyga | reverse complement strand
ATATTGAACTGAAAAGAGAAGATATAATTGGAGTATTCTATATTCAACTGCAAAAAAAGATAAAATTGGAGTTTTCCATATTGAACTGAAAAAAAACCCAATAATTTCTTTACTGAGGACTTATCTGTTATGAAGATTCCGTTTTTAGACTTTTTCTTTTATAGGTTAAAGAACTATAAATGTTTGAACATACAGATGGCAATTCCAAATTAGGTCGATTTGGTTTTTTGATGAAAATAACCAAGAACGACAGTCTTGAGCATGTTTTGGACAGACTTATTATAGACTTCTGGTGGCTTTTTGTCCTAATTTATTGACATTTTGATAATTTAAGCGTGCTGTATAGTAAGAGTGACTCCCGTCAGAAACTGTGAAGAAACAACAGTTTGTGTTGCTATCTTTTCTATTACAGTCCTTTTTATTTTAGCTTCTCATAAACTTTGAACAGAATTTTTTTCACTGAAAGAAGCAACTTCTTTTTTTATGCTTGGACAGGAAAGCTTGGAAAATCTCATTTCAGAAGTACATTTTTTTTTCTCATTGAGTTGACTTTGAGCTCATTCATTGTCTACCCAATAACGCAACAAGGTCCTTGTTGATTTTTAATGATTCTTGAAAAAAATTTTTTCAGGCTGGAAAAATGTCAAAACTGCAAGGCCAAAAGAAAATTGGTACTTTATATATATATATATATATATATATATATATATATATATATACATAAGTGTATATATATATATAATTACATATATATATATATATATATATATATATACAAGGAACTCATTAATATTTGTAACAATGTACAATTCAAAAAAGTGGTTTTGTGATTTTGTACTTTGTTTTTGTCTTTTCTACAGTAAATAATACATACATACATATATATATATATATATATATATATATATATATACATATATATATATATATATACATATATATTATATATATATATATATATATATATATATATATTGGATACTGTGGAGGGCTACCTATGCGCTCTTGTTTCATATATATATATATATATATATATATATATATATATGTATATATATATATAAGGAACTGATTAAAATTTGTAACAATGTACAATTCAAAAAATTTGTTTTGTGATTTTGTAATTTGTTTTGTCTTTTCTACAGTAAAAAAGCCACTTTAGAACATTTGATCTGTGAATATTTTTTGCTGATCTTGAAATCCATCATTCTCCCGATTTGGAAATTGTGGACGTAGTCTCTCAAATTTTTGAATTTAGTGGGCTAAGCATGATGCATTACTCAGAACAAGTATTATAGATCGTTTAGACAAAAAAATTTTCAATTTCACAACTTCGTTGCCACGGATATAAATGGATCTTTCAAAATTGAACTGAAAAAAGGTATAAGTAGAGTTCTCTATATTGAACTGAAAAGAGAAGATATAATTGGAGTATTCTATATTCAACTGCAAAAAAAGATAAAATTGGAGTTTTCCATATTGAACTGAAAAAAAACCCAATAATTTCTTTACTGAGGACTTATCTGTTATGAAAATTCCGTTTTTAGACTTTTTCTTTTATAGGTTAAAGAACTATAAATGTTTGAACATACAGATGGCAATTCCAAATTAGGTCGATTTGGTTTGATGAAAATAACCAAGAACGACAGTCTTGAGCATGTTTTGTACAGACTTATTATAGATTTCTGGTGGCTTTTTGTCCTAATTTATTGACATTTTGATAATTTAAGCGTGCTGTATAGTAAGAGTGGCTCCCGTCAAAAAACTGTGAAGAAACAACAGTTTGGGTTGCTATCTTTTCTAGTACAGTCGTTCTCATTTAGGCTTCTCCTAAACTGTGAACAGAGTTTTTTCACTAAGAAAAGCGACTTCATTTTCTTTCCTGGACCAGGAAAGCTTGGAAATTCTCATTTTAAAAGTACATTATTTTTTCTCATTGAGTTGACTTTGAGTTCATTCATTGTCTACCCAATAACGCAACAAGGTCCTTGTTGGTTTTTATTGATTATTGAAAGAAATTTTCAAGATGGAAAATTGTTGTCAATACTGCAAGGCCAAAAGAATTGGGTACAATTTATATATATATATATATATATATATATATATATATATATATATATATATATTTTTTATATATATATATTAAATATATATATATATATATATATATATATATATATATATATATATATATATAAGGAAATTCATCCAAAATTTGTAACATAGTACAATTCAAAAAAGTTTTTGGTGATTTTGTAATTTGTTTTTGTCTTCTCTAGAGTAAATAATCCACTTTAAAACTTTTGATCTGAGAAAATTTTTTGCTGTTCATGAAGTCCATCTTTTTCCCGAATTGGAAATTTGGGACGTAGTTTCTCAAATTTTTAAATTTAGTGGGCTAATAATGATGCATTACTCAGAACAAGTACTATAGATCGTTTAGACAAACAAAAAATTTGCAATTTCATAACTTCGTTGCAACGGATATAAGTGGAGTTTTCAAAAGCGGAATTTTCTATATTGAACAAAAAAAAGAAGATATAACTGTAGTATTCTATATTCAACTGAAAAAAAGATAAAATTGGAGTTTTTTATATTGAACTGAAAAAACCCCAATAATTTCTCTACTGAGGACTTATCTGTTATGGAAATTCCATTTTTAGATTTTTTCTTTTATAGGTTGAAATTTTCTAAATTTTTAGGTTAAAGAACTATAAATGTTTGAACATACAGATGGCAATTCCAAATTAGGTCGATTTGTTTTTGATGAAAATAACCAAGAAAGGACAGTCTTGAGCATGTTTTGGACACCCTTATTATAGCTCTCTTGTGGCTTTTTGTCCCAATTTATTGGCATTTTATTAATTTAAGCGTGCTGTATAGTAAGAGTGATTCCCGTAAAAACTGTGAACAAACAACAGTTTTGGTTGCTATCTTATCGAGTACGGTCGGTTTTGTTTTAGCTTCTCCAAAACTATGAATAGATTTTTTTTTCGCCAAGAAAAAGCAACCTCGTTTTTCTTGCTGGGACCAGGAAAACTTAGAAAATCTCATTTTAAAAGTACATTATTTTTTTCTCATTGAGTTGACTTTGAGTTCATTCATTGTCTACCCAATAACGCAACAAGAACCTTGTTGATTTTTAATGATTTTGAACGAAATTTTCAAGCTGGAAATATGTTGTGAAAACTGCAAGGCCAAAAGAATTTTATATATATATATATATATATATATATATATATATATATATATATATATTTATATATATGTGTGTGTTTTTATACATATCTATATATATATATATATATATATATACATATATATATATATCTATATATATATATATATATATATATATATATATATATATATTTTTATATATATATATATATATATATATATGTATATATATATATATATATATATATATATATATATATATATATATATGTGTGTGTGTGTATAATTATATGAAGAATAATTATTTCCACCGGAGTAGATTGGGATGAAATTTTAAGCAACAAAACACTTATATTGTTTCATTTAATTTTCCTAGACATGTTCTCAAGAACAACACTCTTAGACAACAGCTCGGGATGTGATCAGACTTACGAAATCAATATACAAATGCAACCTCAACCCCGAATGATTAACTACTCATTGACCTGACCTTAAAAAAGGTCGTTTCTTTTGCATTTTGTACAAATATTAGATTGATTCCCAAGTATTGTTTTTTTCCTAAATCCAAACAAGCAATTAATTTTTGAACGATGAACATACAATATCACTCTATCCCGATTATGTTGAAAACCTATTCCCAGAATTTCAAGAGGACTTTCCTAAGAAACCAGAAAATTTCATTGTGTTTCTAAAGGAGTACATAACAAATATAACAAACCTTTTCGGAGTTGAACTAAAAAAGTCAAAAAGAACACGTAATAAAATAAAATTGTTTTAGGAATAACTTTTTTCCTAAAGCCAAACAAGCAATTAACTTTTGAACGATGAGTACACAATATCACTCTACTCTGATTACGTTCAAAATATTTTCCCAGAATTTCAAGTGGACTTTCCTAAAGAACCAGAAAATTTGAGTCTGTTTCTAAATGAGTAGATAACAAATATAACAATCTTCTCAGACGAGAAATAAAAAATTCAAGAAGAAGACGTAATGAAGTAAAGAGACGAAATCCTTCAACTCGTTCCGAGAAAGACTCAAATGAGCAAACAAAGAGTGTTCTGAAAATCGTGATAAAATCTAGAACTCATATCAAAGTTTAAATGGCCCACCTTTAATTGTTTTGTCTTGAAATGGAACAGCCTGTTTTGATTCTTCGCGAACTTTATAATAAAGAATTTAGATTGGAAGATAAAAACTTGGCCAGACTTGAGCAAAAACCGTTCTTTGTCCCAACACATTTGCACCCCAATTACAAAGAAAAACTCTGCCAGAACAAAATCACCCTAGAAAAAATCAATCGTAGACTGAAAATTGAATTTGTCACGAGTCAAACAATCTCTCCTTGACTCAATTTTATTGGATGGAATAGATACAGAACTTTGCTGATTTTATTTTTGCTTTAAAAAGAAAAAAGAGGACATTTCTTCTATATATACTACACAATACTTGTTGCTACCGGAATAAATCGTCAAAAAATAATAAACAAATATACTCAAAACATATACAGGGGGAGCTGGATTCCTTTCAAATTTTGAAATTGTCAACTGACAAAGATAGTTTAGAGGTGAAAAAGCAGCATATCCATCAATTAAAAATGCACAAAAAGCAAGTGGATTACCGAAAAGGAAAGTTGCTACAAACAGAAAGAATATGATCTACATACACTATCGAAAACAGAAAAAAACTCTTTCTACATTGTAGCTAAAAATACTACAAAGTATTGCCACGCATGACGACATTTCATAAAAATAACTGCATTTATTAAGCGAATCAATGTTATTTGGTGTTTGAATCTAGCTTTTATGGATAAATTATTGGAGTAAATTATTTACTATGATACGTTGACGTCTTTTTTGCTTTTTTTGTGTGCAACCAATGAATTCTACGGATAAAGTTGCAGCATTCACAAAAATATAACGCAAAAATACTATGCCTGCGAAAGAATGGTTGATCAGGCAACCAAATTTGGTGAATTTTGGAAACTTATGGAGAAGATCAAAATATACTCTACTAGCCATTTATAAAAAAATTGGATTTTTTCAAAACACTAGGAACAGAAGAATTAGTTGAACAACCGATAAGGCTCCCAAAAAATTAAAATTATAGTTTTTCTCCATTTTGTTTACAGAAATCACCTAACCAGAAAAAGCAATCACGTTTTAAAATGGGTGAAAATGTGCGTTTATCAGAAAAATATAATCCGTTCATAAAATGCTACAAATCACAGATCACAAATAAAACCATCAAAATCGCTACTACAGCTACAAATAAACCACACACCTATAACTTTTAAGGTGAAAAGGTGATGAAGATCTAGGCAAAATTTATGAACAAGTGCTTTCAAAGTGTGTCATTTAGAGATGATATCTTTAATTTTAGATTTGGTTTTGAACACATCATTTGATTGCTACCCAAATGATACATTAAGTTCATTATTGAGTTTTCTGCCTGAACAAATCAACAAATTGGTGACGATGGGGAGGTAGCAATAACAGATACACCTTATCCTTTCTAGTACCAAAACATAACAGATGATTAATTCTTCTATCTGGATGAAGCAGCATCCGATGCATAATGATTGGACTACTACACACTTGATCCAGGTCTAAATAGCTTGATATCTGATATTTTTAACGAAGTGAACAAAGAATGTCAAGAACGTGAAAATTACAAAAAAAGCCCAATCAAGTTACACGTTAACAAAATTAAATAGCTGATTACTTTGAGTCTTTCTCGCGTTAGCTCATTACTTGTCATACTCAGTGGGGATCTTTGTCATGTCTTTGGATGCTGTTTTTCCCATGTGTTTGTTCATGAGTGGTGCTGATGCACATTTACCAAATTCTTTTATCACATTGTTCGAATAAAAAACTTAATGATATATAGTGACATCGAGCAATACAAAATTGTTGGTCACACAAAAGCTGCTCTTTTAGTGCCAATACTGTTGATATCAACGTTTAAAAAAATGAAAATATTATCTCAATGGGAAAGAACATAAAATATCAAATCTTATGAAACCTGAAAAACAACAATTTTTCTAAAAATCTGATTTCACAGCATAAAGATCTTGTTCCGCGACTCTTTTGGTGAAAGGATATCCTTCAACTTTGCTGAGGTAACAAGAGCAGTTAAAACTCTTCTGATAAACAGTTTTGGATATAAGGTCGTAGAAATTAATTGCGTATAATTGTTCACCGTACGTCCGTGGTTATTCAAGACTGAAAGGAAGAAGAGTTGCAGCGTTAAAACAAACTATTGGACGACAGCCATTCAATTTTTAGGAGATATTCTGCCAAGCAGCAAAAATATTTTTTGCTGAATTTCTAAAAATAGCTGCACCAGAAAATGAAAATGTTCCAACTAGAAAAATTTCAATTCCGTGGATGAAGATGTTTGAATGAAAACATTTGGTAAACAACTAGGCGGTTGGAAAATTAAGAAACGTCGCATTATTCAAAAACAAATCCTGAAAAATGAGTCGGTGTCGTTAAACTAGAAGAGATGTCTTTTTTAAAGCTACAAAAAATGACAACAAATTTTGTTAGACATTTTACAAACTCTGGCTTGGACATTTTTGACAAAATTTCTGTTTTGGAATCAATTGAACCTTTTCTTGTTCGGGAAAACTACCCCAGTACTTCATTGCATGAAAGAAGGTTGAATATGGATTTAAAACAGATAGAAATATGTATCTTGATATTAGAGACACCCACCTTCCAACTAAAGTTACGTTTCAAGAGGTGAGATTGTTTGAAGACTTTCTGAAAAAAGAGGTGCATGGAATTGCAGTAATGGCAATGACTTTCTCAGATGATGATTTATCCTATATAACAAACGGCAACAACTTAATGCATTCATTCCTCAGCAACTTGGAAGTGCTTTCTGAACAATCATTAAATTTACGAATCGATTGCACTCCACGGTCACAAGGTTTTAATTTCCAGTTCAACAAAAAATAATGAAGGTATTTTGGGGTTTCATGCACACGAATTTTAAAGGAAGCCTTGCGATTATGCGAGGAGTCCGTTTATATATCAAAGCGAAGTGTTTTTGCTGAAAAATGGAACTAGCTACTACAGTAAAATAGCTATTGATTTATTCCAATGTGGAAGAACTACTTCTTCCAAAAAGTTAGACAGAAATTGATTCGTGCGAGGCCCAATTTTTACAAGATTTCCCACAATCCCCACGTTTCTCTCAAATTTTTTGACTGTTTCTTTACAAGGCGTGTAGCGGAGTATATCACCAAACTATCAATTACCAATTAACTGATCAATTGGCCTGTCACAAGCTTATGGAAACGTTTTCACGTACAAATATTATGCTATCAGAACAGAAGCAGTTGGTTCAGGAAAATGATTTTAACAATATCCAAAAAGAATAACCGCTATAGTGATAAACACAAAAGTTAGAGTATCAGTTGATACCAATAATAAGTGTAGGGCATACAATACAGCACTGATTTGAAGAACTTCAACGATGAAATTCGCGTTTTATCGAATTATCTTTTTCAGAACCATAACGTGCTTGTATTCGATGTCACTTCACTTCAAGATGCTTGGGAAATATTTATTGTCCTGAACTGCGCGGGGAAAGTTTTCAATCAAAAAGGATTTTTGTCCATCCTCTAAAAAAATGACAAAATTGGTTGTCCCAGTAGAAAGAATGTCAGTTCTTAAAAGTGATCAGTTTGGAATGGTTGCTAAGAATTTCTGAAGATTTTTGCGTCAACAAAGATTTTTTGCATATCTTCTCCAATTTTTTTAGCGGTTTTACCTTATTGATTTTTGCATTGGAAGAAATTGTGGTTTATATATTATCATCACGCAATTGCCATTTTGTACCGAAAACTACCGAGAAGTTTGAACGCCAACTGGGGGATAACCAATGCAAACTTTTTTGTTTGTTCTGTTCCTAATTTTTCAGGTACTTTTTTATAAAAATTTTCTTCCACTCCAGCTCCGCATACAAAGTTTTTTTAGAACATCGTTGAGAGTACAACGATTGTTGCCTTGAAAAATCACAAGAATCAGTTCAGATTTACTATGCAGTAAGAAACATTTGCGTTAAGAGTACTGGTGAATTAAAGCATAGAAAAGACAATTGCCATGGATAAAACTTCCCTGAGACAGATTGTTGAACCACTTTCAAAGCTCAAATTCCGGTATATTGGATCCTTTTAAGCAGATTGTACACCAAATTTACCCACATCAGCTTTGCTATCATCAACAATTCTTCGAGCAGTGATGTTGGAGAGCATTGGATAATGATTGCTCGACTTAACCGAACCTCTTACTATGAAGATTTTCAACTCGTTGAATCACACAATACAAATTTTTGAATAAGAGGTATCAAAATTTGATAAAGAGTCAATTCAGATCAGACAGCAGATAATTTTTGTTGATTTTATTTTTTAAAATTTTAGCTGCACTTCAACTACTTTTCAAGCTAAACAGAACTATGTTAAAGATATTCATATTCTAAGTTTTAAATATAATTATGTGAACTCAATGACTAAGGTAAAATAATTCGAAATCTGATTAAATTGAAACTAATTGTTTCGTAAATTCCTAAATTCTTTGTTAGTTAATCAATTTTTGTGTTGTCGACTTTATTAACCACTCGGCTAATTACATTTTTGTTTTATACAATTCTATTGCCGAGTTGGCCAATCCTAATTTTAATATATGTAGTATCCTAATTATTGTCACATCTTGTGTAAACGCAAATTTAAAACAAGTAATCGACTATACTTAGTCTTAATACATATAGTATCTTGAAAAACGTCACATCTTTTGTTAACACGTGAAGTCGGCATACTTAATACATTGCGGCGGCTACATTTCTCTACATTGAAGCTATGCCTAATCTAAAACATGGCGGCGGCCATCTTAATTCATGGAAGTTATACCTAATTTTAATACATCGCGGCGGCTATCTTAATACAAGTGAAATATATACCCTTTCCTAATATATTAAGGGAGACGCAAATCTAGAAAACTACGTGATACCCTATCTTAATACTTGGGGTTCTTCAATCCCCCCAAGCCCCGTGCGTGATGGTCCACCCTTAGTGTCTAGTCTTCCAAATATATTTGATCCATGTTTCAGCAAAGTTGAAGAGTGTCGTTTAAATTGAAATTATACTTCATCATTTTCACCGTAGTATAAGGTAAGTTATTAAGAATTCGGCGTATAGAAAAAGATAAGTCTTGTTATTCCACAAAAATATCTAGCAGTAGTATTGGTCATCCTTAATGCAGTAAAAAGAGTCTTTTCCGATCTGCCTTATCTTGTCTGATTGTTGGCATTGGAACATCTAAGCATTGGAAGGACTTACGAGAAATAAACACTCAAACTTCAGATTAAAAGCTGCACTCTGAATTTTTTTTTCTGATTCAGGACTAATTCAGAAATTCACTCTGAATTTTCTTCTGATTCAGAGAAATTCAGAGGACATAGATTCTGAATTTTGCTCTGATTCAGAGAGGTTTCAGAATCAATACAGAAACTGTTCTGAAAACGTTCTGAATCAGTACTGAAAGTTGATATTATTCTGAAAATGTTCTGATTCAGTTCTGATGCCGACTGAATGGAAGGTACGGGTGTCCCCTAAAAATAGTTGTTTGCAAGTCAACAAAAATTAATTTTTAATTTACAAAGACGCTTTTCTGAGTAATTTACAATCTGTCCACTGATTGATGCCGACTTGTTACAGCAATGCTTAACTAAAAAGAGCTGTTTTCTGTTAGCAAAATATCTCTTCACTAATGTTCTAAGGATATTTATAATAGAGCCTTATCTCCACAGTGGGCGCATTCACCCAAAAAACAGTACAATCTCTTCAGAAAGCGAGCGAGCAAGCTTTGGAAGTTATCGTACCATTCACACTCGTGAATAATGCGTCAACATACGTGTTTCACATGCATCAGCCACTGTGTTTTTTTCGTTCAATGCCCGGGCCGAGGAATTTGGCCAAAATTATGTAAGATCAGCGGCAACTAGCGTTGACAAGTCGGAAAATTCACCGCAATTTTCTTACATAATTTTGCGTTGAATGCGTTGAATTTAAAGACAAAAATTCAACGCATTCAGCGCAAAATTATGTAAGAAATGGCGGTGAATTTTCCAACTTGCCAACGCTAGTTGCCGCTGATCTTACATATTTAGCGTAGATCTTACATATTTAGCGTTGAATTTAGCGTAGATCTTACATATTTAGCGTTGAATTTAGCGTAGATCTTACAAAAAATCAACGCGTAGAACTCTGGGTATGGGACTCAAACCACTGACCTCCTGTTTACTTGTCGCCTCTTCTACCATTGCGCCACCGTACCTTGGTTTTTCTTAAGAGCCGCAATCCTTATAAAGCGTAGAGCTTACATATTTTGCGTTGAATTTGGCGTAGATCTTACATATCTTGCGTTGATTTTAGCGTAGACCTTACATATTTTGCATTGAATTTAGCGTAGAACTTGCATATATTTCGTTGAATTTAGCCTAGATCTTACATATTTATCGTTGAACTTAGCTGAGATCTTAAATAATTTCAACTTATTCAACGCATTTATCATGTGAGAAGTACTGGGAAAAACTAAAAATTTTTTTAAGTTTTGAAAAAAACTTGAATTCCTAAAATGGTCTGAAATGGTTTTTGCACCGTAACAGAGCAAATGGTTATTTTTTGCAGACTTCATTTTTCTCAATTGTGCAGTATAGGGGTCGAAACAGTAAAAAACTTAATTTTTCGAAAATAAAACTTGAAAAATTTGAAATCTTCAAATGGTCTGAATCGGATTTTGCACTATAAAAGAGCACTAAAAAAGATTTTTTCTGACTTCTAGTTACTCACTTTTGGAGTATAGGGTTCGAAATAGTGAAAAAAATAATTTTTCTAAAAAAAAACTTGAAAATGTTTTGGAATCGTAAGAGGGTCTGAAAAGGATTTTGCACTATAAAAGAGCACTAAAAAGTGATTTTTCTCACCTGTGCAATATAGGGTCGAAACAGTTAAAAAAATAACTTTTTGAAAAAAAACTTGAAAAATTTGAAATCGTAAAATGGTGTGAATTGGATTTTGCACTATAAAAGAGCACTAAAAATTGAGTTTTCTATGACTTCACGTTTTTCAACTTTGCAGCATAGGGGTCGAAACGGTGAAATTGATTTTTCGAAAAAAAAACTTGGAAAAGTTTTGAAATCGTAAAATGGTATCCAATGGATTTTGCACTATAAAAGAGTACTAAAAAGTGGTTTTTGTGCTGACTTCGTTTTTCTCACCTGTGAAGTATCGGGGCTAAATATGTAAGATCAATATGTAAGATCCATTTGACGCTAAATATGTAAGATTTTACATCAACGCTAAATATGTAAGATCTACGCTAAAATTCAACGCTATATATGTAAGATCTACGCTAAAATTCAACGCTAAATATGTAAGATCTACGCCAAAATTCAACGCAAAATTATGTAAGATTGGCGTTGAATGCGTTGAATTTATGTAGGATCTAAGCTAAATTCAACGCTAAATATGTAAGATCTACGCCAAATTTCAACGCAAAATATGTAAGATTGGCGTTGAATGCGTTGAATTTATGTAAGATCTACGCTAAATTCAACGCTAAATATGTAAGATCTACGCTAAAATTCAAGGCTAAATATGTAAGATCTAGGCCAAAATTCAACGCAAAATTATGTAAGATTGGCGTTGAATGCGTTGAGTTTATGGAAGATCTACGCTAAATTCAACGCTAAATATGTAAGATCTACGCTAAAATTCAACGCTAAATATGTAAGATCTACGATAAAATTCAACGCTAAATATGTAAGATCTAGGCCAAAATTCAGCGCAAAATTATGTAAGATTGGCGTTGAATGCGCTGAATTTATGTAAGATCTACGCTAAATTCAAAGCTAAATATGTAAGATCTACGCCAAATTTCAACGCAAAATATATAAGATTGGCGTTGAATGCGTTGAATTTATGTAAGATCTACGCTAAATTCAACGCTAAATATGTAAGATCTACGCTAAAATTCAACGCTAAATATGTAAGATCTACGCCAAAATTCTACGCAAAACTATGTAAGATTGGCGTTGAATTTATGTAAGATCTACGCTAAATTCAACGCTAAATATGTAAGATCTACGCTAAAATTCAACGCTAAATATGTAAGATCTACGCCAAAATTCAACGCAAAATTAGGTAAGATTGGCGTTGAATGCGTTGAATTTATGTAAGATCTACGCTAAATTCAACGCTAAATATGTAAGATCTACGCTAAAATTCAACGCTAAATATGTAAGATCTACGCCAAAATTCAACGCAAAATTATGTAAGATTGGCGTTGAATGCGTTGAATTTATGTAAGATCTACGCTAAATTCAACGCTAAATATGTAAGATCTACGCCAAATTTCAACGCAAAATATGTAAGATTGGCGTTGAATGCGTTGAATTTATGTAAGATCTACGCTAAATTCAACGCTAAATATGTAAGATCTACGCTAAAATTCAACGCTAAATATGTAAGATCTACGCCAAAATTCAACGCAAAATTATGTAAGATTGGCGTTGAATGCGTTGAATTTATGTAAGATCTACGCTAAATTCAACGCTAAATATGTAAGATCTACGCCAAATTTCAACGCAAAATATGTAAGATTGGCGTTGAATGCGTTGAATTTATGTAAGATCTACGCTAAATTCAACGCTAAATATGTAAGATCTACGCTAAAATTCAACGCTAAATATGTAAGATCTACGCCAAAATTCAACGCAAAATTACGTAAGATTGGCGTTGAATGCGTTGAATTTATGTAAGATCTACGCTCAAGCGTAGATCTTACATAAATTCAACGCTTTCAAGGCCAATCTTACTTAATTTTGCGTTTTTTAGCGTTGACACCTCGGCCCGGGTGACAAAGTATCCTCCCTAACAACCATTGCTTTAAACTCATCGTTTTCCAAATTATAGGTGGCGTCCATTGAAGGTATGGCAATTTTCCTGCGGGACTGACGTGGCCGTTACATTTTATCCATCTTTCATGCTATAGTAGGTTGAATTTACTACCCAGGTGTCTGCTACAGAAAAAGTCAAATTTTCTAGAAGATAAGCATTCACTTGAGAGCTGAAAATGACAAAATTCTGACAAAAATTATTGATGGTATCGATGACAATGAACGTAAAGCGTCTGAGAGTGCTAACAAAAAAAAATTTTCCCAAAATTTGTAACTAGGTTTGCTAAAAAATTTAGTTATTTCAGGCAGCACGTTCACATTTGTAAAACAAAGCGATATCAGTAGAAAAACAGCTATACTTTCCTACCCATCTGCAACCATTAATGACGTCAACAGTACCATTGATTCGTATTCAACAGGAACAAAGTCGAAAAGCCTTATATTTCACCTTGGGTATAACACTATTGATCACGGTACTGACGGAAAAAAAGCAGCAGAGCAAATTGGTGACCTGGTTGGCAAATGTATAACAAAATTCAAACCGCATAAGGTTGCCATTTGCAGAATACCGAATGTAAAAAATGGTCTGAATGGAAGAGAGAAGAGATGTGAATAACAAAGGAATTAATGAATACAACAAGGAAGGCAATAATATAGCTGATGAACTTAAGGATGAATTTCAGTCGTGCAAAGTAAAAGTCCTGAATTACGAATTGGAAAACACAGATATAAGCATGATGTTGTTCACCCAAATTTACATGCAATTGATAAAACGATAGCAACTCTGAGAAAAAACTTGAAAAGGATTGGTTACAGTTTTTCAACAAACGATGTCTCTTTGAGACAAATTCCACCAAAGCGCAAAGATCTTTTTGTACCCATGAGAGATGGATGGAATAATTTCAGCAATTGTATTGAATTCTGATACATTTGGGTGACTTCTTAGAAATCATTAAAAATGTTTTATGCGAGATGTAGGTGGATTTGTATCTTGGTTTTAATTTTGATGATGTTTGCTTTTTTCTAGAAAAGATTGAGTTTCTCAAAAGTCACTCAAATTTATGTAAAATTAAAACCTAACTGCTGCTGTCATATCGATCAGATCAAAAAATATTTTTATATATGGTTCGGATTATTTAACATAAAATGTCTACTTATAATCATCGTAGTTATTCTACAAAAATGTGTTGACATTGAAAGAAACCCATCAAATTTGAATAAAATAACAACAATTGAAAAGTACAACGGTTGATGTGGGAGAAAAATGGAGTTTCCCAAGCTTTGGCATATGAACTGTAGAAGCCTCAATAATAAACATGAGCAAATGTCTCGTTTTTTTAAAAATCTTGATGAAACATCATTACTTTTTATCTGTGCAAGAGTCTTCAATTCGATCACCAGCCAAGATCATCATTAACTAATGTACAGAGAGGCAGAGGGGTAGGTATTTGGGCTCGCTCCAAAACAGTTCACAGTAAAAATGAGAAATGATTTTAACTTGATCAATAGAAGTTTTTTTGAGTCAATGGGGATTGAAATTGGTAAACCTTTAAATTAAAAGCTACTCATTAATGTAGCACACTGCCCCAAAGTAAATATTTCTAACTTTTTTCTGGATGAAATGACTGTAGAAATCTCAAATGTGTATTTGTATACAGATAATATAATTTTATTCAAAGATTACATTATAAACTTGTTAGGCGCAAAATGTAAACAGTCACTTGACATTTTCATAGCAAACAATGGGCTATGTTAGGTTAATCAAACGGAGGCAACATGGACAAATGGTGAAAAATATTCCGTAATTGATCACTGCTTTATCTCGAAGAACCCTATTTTGGAAGCCAATGTTCTAGAGTCAAATAGAAAAAATGAAAAATTAAGGGAACGTAGTCACTTTGTTGAGGATGACAGAACGATTGCCAATATTCTTAATAACAGTTTTGCGAGGCTCGGATCATACAAAGGCAAATAAGTTTCTCCAAATCATTCTTCCCTAATATTTGAGGGACCGGAATTTAGCTTCCGACCAGTCACCAGAAAAGAATTGTATAACGTCATTGATAATCTAATTAAGCATAAATCGCCCGGACCGGGCTATATACCAGCATGGGCGCTAAAAATAATAAACTGTCTATTGGAACTAATTTACAATTTGTCGTCAATGAACGTTCAAACAAAAACACGTTTCCTAATATTTTGAAAACAGCCCATGTTACACCTGTTTATAAGAAAGGAGACCAACTAGAACCAGAAAACTATCAACCCATAACATTCACACCAACTCTAGCAAAAAATGCTTGAGCGATTACTACCTGAACAACTAACTCACCACCTAACTCAAATGGTCTGATTATCAAGAATCAATTCGCATTTCAAAAGCAAATGTACTGTCTCGATACTATCAATTCATTAACTGAAAAAATAAACCAATGCGTTGACGAAAACGAAACTGTTGTCACACTTTTTTTAGACTTAGCAAAGGCTTTCAACTCAATATCTATAGATGTTTTTATGAACAATTTAAAAAGGTATGGAATTGGAGAGAATGCAAGAACCTTATTAAATCCTTTGTGATAGAAAGCAGTGTGTAAAAATTGGGATAGCAAAATCAGATTGCGTTGTCATAAATCACGGTGTTCATCAGGGAACTCTCTTAGGGCCTATAATTTTTACACTTTATGTCAACGACTTCAGTGAAGCTGTATCTACGACTTGTGATGTATTACAGTTTGCCAATGATACAGCAATTCTATGTCATGCAAAGAATGAAGCAAAGTTGCACTTAATAGCTGAAGATACATTAAATAGGACAGATCAATATATGAAACAAAACAGGTTAAACTTGAATGAGGAAAAAAACGGAGCTAATGGTGTTCAGGAATGACAAATTGCTAATCAGTGAAACTGTCGATTTCAAGGGACACCGATTGGAAGCATCTGAAAAATGAAGATATTTAGGTGTAATAATTGATAGAAAACTGACATACCAAAATCAACTAAATAAGGCTATCAGTGAAAAGGCTTCAGCAATCAGATCATTATATTTGGTTCGTTATCAGGTACCGTTAAAAACAAGAATAAATTTTTTCAAGTCTCTAGTTTTATCTCATTTAGATTTTAGTGCTATTTTTTTCAAAATTTACCATCTTACTCTATTGACAGAATTAACAAACAGATAATCTGGGGCATAAAAGTTTGTTTTATGAAAATCAAATACGTTACTGCCAGAGATCTACTTCTGGAGACTAAAATTCTTCCAGCAGAACTCCAAATAACAACGGTGTCATTAAATAGGTTTTTCAATATCCTCCAACAAACAAGAAATCGCTCAAAAACTTTTCAGATTTTTTGGAAAACGTGCCAATTATTGCAAACAAACGAACCCCAAAACCCTTTTTTAGAACAAAAATGTAAGTCAAAATGGAGGAATGGTTCAATTGTTCGTAAATTCATTGGAAAAAGGAACACACTTCCAATTACAATTATAAAGGAAACGTCGAAGACCAAATTTAAACAGAATTTACAGCGGAAATGCTTAAACGACAAGAAAGAGTTCCAACAGACGGAAGGGTTGCAGGTTTCAAACTTATTTTTTTAAAGCTATTTTAAGAAAACCGAACCTTAGTTTGTTACGAATTAGAAAATAATAATGTTTCATCAATAAATCTATAACATGTAACATTAACCAAGTGGTTATTTTAATTTACATGTTTTAGATTTTTTTTAATTAATAATGGCCAAAGAGTTTTGTGTGCGCTCACAAATTGAGAAGGTAATGACACGCAGCTCTGCATAGAACGGAGGTGTTTCTAATGGACGACGTTTCAAACAGACGACAGGGAAATTTTTTATCAGATGGACGACAAAAATAATCAATACAAGCAAAGCTCAATATGCGCTGATAAAATAAGTCCTAGTTGACGGGCCAGTTGTGAAAGATTCGGACGCGATCTCACGTTTGGTTGTGATAGATTCATATCAAGTCCCAGGGGCCTCTGAGGTATGGCCATAGCACGCGAGGCATGGCTAGGTGCGGTATAATATATAACTTTTCCTCCCTTTTTTTGTTCAAAATAGTCATTATGGATGCTGTGCCAAAATTATGGTTAAAATAGTCCAAATATTAATGTTCAGCGGGGATTAACATTGAGAGCGCGTGCATTTGTTGTCGAGTTGAAACAAATGAAGTGTCGTCCATTTGATTTGTCGTCCTGTTGATCGGCCCTGCATAAAAGAAGTAATAGGGCACTTATGTCTACTGGTTAGTTGTAAACATTCTGAAAAATATAGTTTTGTTCTAAACACGTATTTCATTGACAACAACAAAAAATGGCAACATTAACTCAGTTTACTTTGTTTTTCCTTAATTATACTTTTTTGTTTATTAGATTTCAACTTTTTGGCTCCAGCAAGTCATTGCTTTTGTTTATAGTTCGAAGACTAAAAGAGAAAAAAGCGACAGGTACTGGTTGGGCTATAATGCAAAGTATGGATCAGACGTTTCACTGGAAAATTGATACATATTTGAAGAAAAGTTCAAGAGAAGATACATATTTGAAGAGGAAAACAGGCAAACCTAGACACCAGATTAAAAAAATTTCGGACGGTTTTAACTATGAACCAGTGAGAAACCTACTCAAAAACTAAACAAGGCGGCTCGTGCAAAAATGTGAGTAGTATAGACGGTTCAACAAGGTCCTCAATTTTTTCAAAACGTTTCATTTTGACAAAATTGATCGCAGAGGAAAAGCTTTCTGGAACAACAGTTCTGTGGAGCCCAAATTAACAAAATGTTTCCCAAGCAATTTGTTTACAACTTACTTTCAAGTGGAAGCTCAAAAAGAAAAAGCCCTTCTTTTAATATTAATGAGAACAGAAAAAAGCCAAGAAAAAACTTTTTTTATATAATGCAGCAGAAATAAAATCATATAATAATTCAATTATTATGCAGAACAGAGCAACTTTTTAGATTGCAAGATTTTACCACGAGAAATCAGTTGCAAAGACAATTTATGCGACTCAAACACATTAAATTGGATGAGCACGTTAAAGCGGTCAGTTAGATAGGTAGACAACATATAAGTGACTGTCTTTTCTTCTCTACTTTTTTTCATTGGAAGTTTATTCGATTTGTTAAATCTGAAACGGTCAGTTGAAATCATGATCCAATAGGAAATTGTTCTAAAAATTAGAGCTGTTAAAGCTCAAGAAAATTAAAATGACAGCTAAAAAATTTTAACATGTTAGTATTAATCAAAACAAAAGCTTATAACATATTCCTAACTGTAGACGAGCCAAAGCCTGAATTTGAGAGTTAGTCAAAACGTCAGGAAAACTCAATAACAAATAGAATTAAATGATACAAAACTTACCCGCTTTTCTCATGAATTCATGTTTCCTGTTTCTTTTCTCTGAAGTGTCCCATATTAGTCAAATCTGAGGATTTTCAACAATATCAGTTTCACGTTTAGTATAAAATTCTCATGTATAGAGTAAGTTCGCACAAAAGTTTACAAAACTAAGTTTTTTTTCTAATTAAGTTTGTTTTTCCCCTTTTTTAATTCAAAAGTGTTATGACAATGTGCCTATAATTTATTCGTTGCATCAAATCCTTTTTATTGCAGGAAAATTTTTTTAGTGGTTTTTTGTACAACAAGAAAATCAAAGTTTTTCATTTGCAAGCGGTTTTTGACAAAACAAAAAAACAGAAATCATATACAAGCTACTATTTGGTTTTATAAAATTAATTTATGTAACAAAGAAAAACGGAGAGATTATATGATCACTTTTTATTTTTTCCTTTTAATAAGATCTTAGTCTATTTAATTTTTTGATTTCGAGGGTTTAAAAAAATTATAGGTTTGATAGGAAAATTGCTAAAATACAAAAAGTAAAAAAACTAAAATGGGTGCCGAGAAAAAGAGAAAGAGCGCTTGAACTGAACTGCTGTTTTTCTAACACTTTTTTGAATTTTTATTTTTTCCTTTCCCTGTTTTCGACTTTCATTTCTCGAACAGCTCCTTTTTCTCAACCTGCAACAAAATTGTGTAATTTTATATAAATATTTAGAGTAGCCTCTAAGGAATACAAAGTGATGTTTTTTATTTCTACAATGCGTAAGCAAATATGTGAAAATTTAACTGAAGAAAAATATATAATTCCCATTTTGAAAAAAAGAATGGTAGAACAAAAGGCTGTCCACCAGACATTAAACAGGCTAAAGGTGTCACGATCTTTACTTTACAAATATCACAACTGAAATATTAAATAGACTTATCATAGAAGTTGTTAGTTATACGTAGCATTTTGTTCGGAAATTTTTTTAAAGTTGAAAACTAACAACTACTCGACCTAATGATCTTTTTCATTCACATTTAATGATCTTTTTCATTCACCTTATAAACATGTTTTGGCCTGAGTTCGAAGATTCTACGAAGAGATGTGGCTTATCTTACTATCATAAAGTTCTGTTCCAGAGTATGATTGTCTGTAATGATCCTCAACAAGATGGTTCACATTCTCTCCATTGATTGTCACCCACTGTCCGTTCTGAAAAACACGCATTATGACTGCCGACTACATAATGATTAGATAACAACTTACCCGGGTTGAGGCAATAAAGAATCGCTAAAGATGTAAGATTTGCGGTGAATTTGAGTAAAAACTGTAAGATTTGCGCTAAAAAAAATAATTTTAAGCGCTACCACCAGCATGCGGTGAAAAAAAAATTTTCACCGTCACCAGCAGAATGCAGTGAAAAGAAATTTTCACCGCTAAAATCTTACAAATATTCACCGCTAATTTCAACGCTTATCTTAAATTCACAGGAAATAGCAATGAAGTGCGTGACAGCTGGCGCATTGGATTAGAAAGTTGTTGACATGCAGGAGGTGAGAGGTTCGAACCCTTGTACGGCAGTTTTTTTTGTAAAAAATGCAGTGAAAAAATTTTTTTCACCGCTAAAAACGGCAAATCTTACAAAAATTTACCGCATTCAACGCTAAAAGATGTGGGCGCTTTGCGATGAAAAAAGTTTTTTTTCACCACTATTCACCTCTAATGTTACATTATTTTCTGAGCGAACCTCGACGCGGGTAATGCAAGGTACGCTATGTACGTAATAGTATGGTATCTGCAGATCAAAGTTTCAGAGAAAATATTAAAGAAATCCGCTAGGTAATCCTAATTTTTCAAAAATTTTCGGCAAAATTAAATAAATATTTCAGAAAGAGGATTTTGCTATTTTTCCGCCAAAGCAACACTAGGATTGAAAGTGGAAATCTCTCACCATTCCACTTTATTTCCGCTCATAGCTCGTTTTTTCTCGTTTCTTTTTACCACCATCCATATGAAGAAGTAAAGAAAATGGACTTTTTTCAGAGAATTGAGCTCAATCCTTGTACTGCGCTACAGGCGTACTAAACCCTCGACATATGTAGCAAGGGATAAATGATTTCAAACCGTTTCCATATCGGCCTCCTTTTTCTATATCAGTTGAGAAATTCGAAAAAATGACCTCTGATCAGATCATTCCAAATTGAAGTGACCTCTTCTCAAGTTTTCGTGTGCTCCAACTTATTTTTGCTCTCAAAGTGAGCTTGAAGAAGCCAACTCGGATCAGACTGTTCCAGCCCGAAATGATCTCTGATCATATCATGTCCAGACTTTTGTGTGACGGTTACTCAGACAACTTGCAGATCATTGTCCAGATTGTTGTGTGCTCGAAATCAAATTCGACCAGACCAAAGACATAATTTTGATACATGACCAACTCAGTGCCTTTCCGTATATTTAATTCGGATCTATTTCTATCCCCCCCCCCAGCTTAGTGGGCTTATATTTTTTACGCCCCACCCCAAGCGCACGTGCTATTTTGTTACATAGTAACGTGCTAATAACAACATAAAAATTGTAACTGGGGGCGTAAGAAACACTGGGGGCCGAAACAGAAATTCTCAAACAGCGATTCTAAAATTCTTTCGGATATCAAATTTTGGCCACAGCTAACTGCGCGTATGATATATTGCCGGTCAATTCAGTGTAATGCTTGTCTTTCTTCTATTTTTCCAATCAATATCAAAGAATATAAAATCAGCGTACCTCTAGTTTTTGGCATCAGAAAAAAATACGTCCACAGTAGTCTCTGATCAGTCTCTTGAGCATTTGAAACCGTCTTTAATCAATTTTTTTCAATTCTAAAAAGAACTTTGATCGGACAAGATACTTGTTCCTATCTTCGGCTTTAGTCTTGCAAACCAATACAAGTTCTATTGATTACTTTATTTTTCAGAGTTACAATTGAGGAACAAGATATTTATCGTGAAGTTTTCATGCAAGTTACCAACAAATTGTGCTTTGCAACTGGAAAATTCAAGCTAAAAATATTAAAGGACGAAAGAAGTCAAACAATGGATGACTTCTGAAAATTTAATTTAGCGACTCCTTGAAGGAAACTAATAAATGAAAGTGTAGATTTGGGATACTAGTTTAAACGAATTTGGTTCCTCTACACCTCAGAGATAAAGAGAAACAAATTTAAAAATTTAATGAATCACCGCAATAACGTTTTTGTAATTGATTCATTGAATTGATTCATTGATCTTCCGGACCACTAGATGAATTTTATGAAAACATCCGACTCAAACTGACTGCTGATCTGTTGATCACACGGGTGAGAACCAAAACTCCTGGCTATGTTCTCCAATCTTTAGTTCTCGCTTTTGTTTCAAGAGGCCGAATTTCTCTTGTTGTAAATCCTTCAAAACCTCCACAAGCCCTGTCATTCTTTAACAGCTCATCAATAGAGAGGTTCAGTTTTGATATTCTGTTGAGATTGGGTAAACATTTCTTCACAAAAGTAGTCCCGTGGTGGTCCAGTAGTGTCTGCGTCAATTTGCAGTCCCTGGTATAGAACAGTTCTACCAAACCGACCATAGCTTTCAAGCAAATATGTGGCCCCCTAAGGGTAAAATCGGTTGTGGTGATATGCGGTCCGAGATGCTGCGTCACACATGTTTCAATGGTCTCGAGTTTTTGAAGGACTCTAGGTCAGCAACAGCTGGAAAAGTGAGTTTTTTACTCCAGAGAAAAATTTGGTGTCTCCTTTTGCGCTCTGTATCAGTATTTCTCAAGCTCCTCCAAAGCATTTTGTTGATCTTACTGGAGCCTCTTATAACAAATATCTGGCCGGAAATACTTCTGGAAAATTTGCCCAATTATCCGGTTGGCACCAATGATATTTTTCAATTGTCACTCAGAATCAATTTCGGATATCCACAACTTGACAAAAATCTTCTGATGGCCACCGAAAGACCATCCGATGAAACATGGCACAGTTTGAGATAAACTGATCTGGTGATCAAACGAGGAAAAAAGCAAATGTATTGCCTCTTGGCTTCAAAACGTCTGTAGTTGATCTGCATTTGCTTGGATGAAATCCATCCAGTGTGACTGTGTTGCCAGTCAGCAAAATATATAACTAAAAATAGCTGTAATTTAAATTTCAAAAACTTCAGATAGCTCTGCATCACAGGCCCCTGCTTCTAGATTATGTTTTGGGATGCCGAGGTGTTTGACGGGCACAACTTTTCATTTGCTAATGGCATAGCTTTAAAAAGTATCTGCATCTTGGAAAGATGTCCCGATCAACTCTATTGAAACAATAGTGGTCCTTGAAGCTGCAAAGGAAGATGTGAAGTTTGTGCATTCCATTGTGTTGGTGATCAAACATCTGTGAAGATCAAATTTGCACATGAACTCAAATTAGGCGACTCATTTTAGGTTTCTTGCTTCTAGGTTTCAGCCCCTGCTTGATCACAGTTCCTGCATTTTTTAATGATCATCTCTATAAAGCAGCTATTTCTGATTTCAGAGCGTGATTTCTGGCCTACTGCTAGAAAAAAAAGCTGTTATTGATAGCACTGTCCTGAGTGAGTTCTGTTCCTCTGATTTCGAATCTGGTATTGCGAACGCTAGTGCACCCCTAAATTTTTTTCTAGTTTTATTCGGTTGCTTCGTTTTGACTTCATCATTGTCCGTTAGTCAATTGGGTGTTTCAACATTGTTGCTCAAAACCTTTTTAAAGTCCAAGCTGTTTGTTTGAAAAACATGTTAGATATTTTCTACAAACTTCTTTTTTCTTGTTCAGAGGGGCACTTCAAAATGAAGTCTTCCATTAAAAAAATTGCTGCACAATCGAAGTGCAGACCGTTCAGTGCTCTCAGTGCACTTCCAGAGAATATAGATTTGCACATGTTGCTGAACATATAACTCCAAAAATGAGACGAAAATAATCAGTGTTTTTTCTCTATATCATATTCGTTCTAAAGAAAATGCAATCAATTTATCCCATTATTTTCAAATCCTACTTGCAAGAATAATGTATCAGATTGTGAGGTAGTTTTGCTAAAGAAAATTGCCTGAGGCAAAGATGAAGACCATGAATGTTACAGAGCAAACCAGTGTCAGTCAGCAAGGCATCATTGAGTTGGACAACTTTATATTCTGAAGCTGTATATGGGCTCATAATTGCGTGTTGCATCTGCTTTCTGATTATTGGATTATGAGAAAGATGCCACATCAGATGTGGTGAGTAAAGATCTGCTAGTTGTTCCATTTAAATTCCGCATAAAATAATTGTTTAGAAGAACAATATTTCACTTCTATGACAAGCCAATCTAATGTCATTCTCCCTTGTACACTATTATGTACTCTAGCATTGAAACAGTTTCCCTGTCCACAAGAATCTGCCTCTTGGAAGCACCCTCACTGTAGTTTTTTCCTTCAAACATCCAATAGAGTTTCAGAAGGTCCTGATCGTTAGCAAATGCCTCTAGTCTGTTTTGCTTGAACGGAAAGATGTTTGTCTTTGTAGTAGAATTGCCGTTTTTTTCTGCAGGAACCTCTTTGAGGTTGAACCTGTCATTGTGTCTCCTAGTAGTGTTCGCGTTATATAACACACAGATTGGGCCTACAAGCATCTGGAGAATCACTAAAGAGAAAGCACAGACAGGAATTATAACAAAGGAATAATATCTAATGGGTCAATGCCAATCTTGACATTGTTGTTATGACTTTGTGTTTGTCATCAAGTGAGGCTAGTGGTAGTGTTATGTCCCTAAGTTTCTTGATTTGTAGCTTAAAGCATTTCTTCAGGTGTTTTGAGTGTTCTTACTTGCATTGTCCAAAAAGCGTATGTCTCGATGTAAACATCCCCGTTTTAGAGTGCTTCTGATGTAGCATGCTATTGTACAAGAGTTCTCTTACGGAGGGTTTATCAGTTAATCAGTTTCAACAATCTGTTTAGTGCTTGGTTGTTGCATTCGCTTGTTCATTTGTTGAATTGGCAGATTCCGCTGGATACCCCATAAGTCCTTTTTACTGTTTATGTAATATTGTTGTTTGCTTGCCAATTTTGGTTTCCTGGCAACATGCCTTTTCTTGTGTTCAGTTGTCTTTTTGTTTTTTTCTCATAGCTCCGACTATAGTTTGAACAATTTAACCGATTCGCTCTGTGACTATATTCCTGTGATGCATGAAACCAGCTATCTGACTGTTGACGCTATTTTGGAACGTGTAGAATAAAGGGATGAAAACTGTTGCGCTGAATTGATTTGCACTTAACAATTGTATTTGAAAGGCAGCTTGCATCATTCAGCTTATCCTCCAAACCAATCAGTAGTTCAGCAAAGTAGATAAGATTTGGTTTTTATATTCTCTGAATCCTTGCTTGTTGACTCAATCTGATCATAATGGTTGGAATCAACTTAACAAATATCAATTTCAAAACTGCTGATGGCTTCAGATCCGCTTCAAAAGCATGCAATTAAAACGTTTGAACCAGTCTCCTGAAGAGAGAAGCAAAACTTTTGCGTGCAGCTGTTTCACCAGTCTCAGGTTTAGACAAGTTCTCTAGTTGGTCGAGATGTGCTGAAGCAATGAGCTAAGGTTTTTAATACCTACTTGTCAATTCATCTTTGCCTATTGTTATTAGTCACCACAATAGTTGAAGCCACCGATTCAGTTTTTTTTTGGTTTTTAGCGTGACATGCAAACAAATCGGTTTTTCGACTAAGAATCGTTTGTTTACAAGCTTTACTGCCCTAAAGAAGCTGTCCCCTAGTTCCACTTGCGAGAATCACCAAAAAATGTGTATTAAGATATTTGACATAATTTCTTAATTCTGATTCATCATTGTTTGATGTATTCATGGAAGCAATTCGGACAATTAATGATGGAATCTCTTGTCAGTAGATCAATAGGATAGGATTCATCGTGTGCACATCCTTCTGGAGCAAGTGATATGTTTTGCGTTTTGCTGAGTTATGCTTTATCTTGATAGGGTCTTGATATATGCTACTATGAGAGGCTTATTGCAATCCTCTCTGTATATCAATGTTGATCTGAAACGGGAGGAAGGAGCATTTTGACTCAAAAATTTCCCCACAACGACATCTATGATCTAACAACACAAAAACTGTGGAACAAGTTATAAAAATCCTTGGGCGGAGGAATAACTCTTTCAATGGGTACATAATCTTCTCTAGGAAAGAAAACAGTACCTTCAAAGTACCTTCAGAGAACTGGCAGAAAACTGCAATTTCGAGGATTGCGAATAGGACGTCAAACGTGACACCTTCATCACAAAAGATTCTGATGATGAAATTTAACGTGAATTGCTTCGCTACTGATATTGTTGCTAACGTCATACTGTAACCCCTGATAGAGGATTAAACATTGCAATCAACAGGGAAATGCGGAATTGTCCAAATTACTCAACAACAATAAGATCGACCAACCCACAGGGTGTAAATGCAGAAGAAAACAATTAACAATTTTGTGTTGCAAATCAAATGTAAACGCACGGAACCAATTGCAACTCCAGTACCTGCCATTGAACTTTTAATGTAGTCAGCGGTGATATGAAAGCCACTTGCCGCTTCATTACGGGATTTTTTGGTTTCACTGACGTGCCGAAAAATTGGACTCGCAGAGCAATTATGGTTCTAAGATCGAGATGACTAGGCAGAACCTCGTATGCCATTACACAGGACGGAGAAATTGTTAGCCCTGAAACTTTTAAAAAACTTATCAAAGAGCCAGGCAGAATTGACATAACGATACGGAACTCTGATCTTGCGAAGTTAAGGACAAAAGCAGAACGTGGGACTGATCTCGAAGTCTACATTAAAAAAAGGGCCATTGTATCATCTGGAAAAACACAGAGGACAGATTTAAAAACATGGCGGTGCTGAACGCAAAAATTTAGAAGGTTGCACAACCACAGAGAAACAAAAAAGACAAAACAAAACTAGTTTTATGTCGTCAGTTCATTCCAATAATTCAAATGCCCTCATAGTTCGACATCCCACAAAACCAGCCATAGTTAAACTACCTGCACTAGAAGAAAAGGCTGAAGAGATGCCAGCAACTCACCAGCGCAGTAAATATCAACAACACCAACAAAAACCTAAATCCAAGCAACCGAGGGCGCCAAAACAGACGAAACGACAGAAAAGAACTTCACCAGATATAAGAGACTCTGATATATCCAACGGCTCAACAGCACCTCTTCCTCCCATATCTCAAGCCAGTTTGTCTTCAGTACCTCGACAGACTCTCGACAGACAAGAGGACAAGTTGTCAAAGAAAAGCAGCGTCACAGTAAGAGAAGCATCGTGGCAAATCTTGAATCATTAGCGGCGCAAAGTCGTTCAGCGCCTGAGACTCATTTTGAAGGTTGCATTATTTTCCCGGCACAATATTTATCCATTCAAATTTACGAAATTCCGATTTCTGATGAAATAGCCATGACGAGACAATAGGCTGAAAGAACATCTGATTCGGATTGTTGTTGAAAGCTTTGAAACTTAAACACATACCTATGATTTTTTAAACCTAAGCTATGATAGCTAACAATTTTTTAGTCACTTTCTGATATATTGAAAACTTAAAAATTAGTAAGATAGTTTAATTTTTGGCGCAAGGGAAATGAGGTACACCTTTTGGTACCATTCTCATTAAATCTTGAATTAGATGCTGATAATTATAATTGTTCTCTTTTAAATATAATTGCGGAATTTGCACTTTAGTTTCAATTCAAGTATTATCTCCGTATTTGGAATCTCATAACCCTTTTCCTCAAAAATTGTCTGGTTGCCTGCTGATTAATAATCATTTCATTTGTCTATAAACATTTTTATAAAATTTGTTCAATTCACAAAGTGAAATCATACTGATTACAGTTTTTTTCTCTGCTTTACTGTACTAATTTCATTTGTCTTAATGTATTTCAAAATTTCAGTTGGTCTCTTCATTTTTTCAAATGTGAGTCTCAAAGCGAAATTTAATTATTCCTTTTAAATTAAAGTGACTTGCCTCCAAATCGCGTGTTTAAGGTCAAATGATCTTCCGCGGAACTAAAGCATCGTAATTGGTTCAAAAAAATTAATCAAACTCAAGTACCAAAATTGTTTTGCATTTGCGTCACCAATGCGTATTACTCAATCTCAATCGAAATTTGCATCGCTAAAGTTTCACACCAACGGAACTATATAATCGTGAAGGACAGAACGCTTAAATTTTACAGAGGTAGCGAAGTGAATTGTAATTATACCAACCATCTTCAATGCGAAAGCTCTAGTAATTCAGGTCGCAATTGATTTCACACACAGCAACAAAAAATGAAATCAACACAACAATACAGTTCATCAAGCCAACAAAAAGATCTTTCAAAAGACGCCAGACATCGTTAAATGGTGTGCTGAAATGCTCACTTCAAGAAATCATTTAACCAAAAAAACA
Source organism: Convolutriloba macropyga (assembly GCF_964194025.1). Taxonomy (NCBI): domain Eukaryota; kingdom Metazoa; phylum Xenacoelomorpha; order Acoela; family Convolutidae; genus Convolutriloba; species Convolutriloba macropyga. The sequence continues at coordinate 11,944,377 of NC_134469.1, read as the reverse complement.
GTTTGTCTATATTTTTTTCGCGACGATTGAAATTGAGAGCAAGATATGCATATATGCGCTAAAAAATAGTCGGATCAGTGGTCACTCCGGTTATGTTTGGTTCTTTTATGCTTCTTTTTTTTTGTAAAAGGCTTTGAAACAACGCAATAGTAGTCTCCCTGAGACTTCAATTTCGATATCAAAATTAGACATTTATATATTAAAATAGGACAGTAAATTTATTGAAAGAGTAAATAGAAAAAGTTGCCAAGACAACCTATAGTCATTTTTCACAAAAACAAATAAGACATCAACTAACACTTGCTAACCCGGTTTTCCCATCTACCCGGGTTCTCATTTCTTAGTAGTCATACAAAAATCATATATGATGTCATACAAGTCATACGCTATTTCTTAGTACGATCTTTGTACGATTACTAGGAAATCATATATGACTTAGTACGATAACAAGGATATCATATATGATACTTGTACGATTAGTAGGAGATCATAAAAAAAGAACTCACTTATGAGGCTACTATGATTAACCTGAAACCATTTATGATAATTGTGTGATTATCAGGAAATCATTTATGATTCATGTATGGTTATCAAGAAATCATTGATGATTAATGTATGATTACCAGGAAATCATAAATGCGTTTCGTATGATTACCCGGAAGCCAAGCATGATCCCTATAACCGGGATATCATGACGTTTAACCGTAGCCGCCAAAATGTTGGAAACAGTCGCCGTTGACCCATGGCAGGCTTTGGGATTGAAAAAGTTAAAATCAAAGATAAAAATTGACGTTAACCTAGTTTTTCTAAGTGCTAAAAAGTGTTCTGATTTCTTCTGTCATTTCATTAGATGATATAATTGGCTGAATTCTCTTTTCAAAATGAACAAAAATAAGCTTACTGCAAAAAACCAGGCAGCAATAAACTCTAAGGGACTTTGATAACCTAAAGCAAGAGAAATGTTGACAGTTTTTTTTTACTTAGTGTCAAAAAGTGTTCCAAGTCGTTGCGCAGTTTCGTTTGCCCCCGAAAGTATTGAGAGTTGAGATTCTGTATTGGAAGAAAATACATTCAACACTAACACCAATTAGCAGTAAACTCAAGGGAACTTCGATAACTTAAGTATTTAAACTTTATTTCTTAGTTCACGGGAATATTGGTTTAGCACTTTTCTTTTGATTTCTTTATTTTGCCTTAAACAAATTGCCGTAAATTTTTGAATCAGTTCTAAACTAACGCTAATTTGTAACAGAATTCGATAAGTCAGAAGTTAAACGCAAAAATTGGTAATTTATGTAAACTTATGTTTTACTTTTTGAAAGGTATAAATAAATATAAAAAGAGCGCCTAAAAATAACCATTGAGAGGCTGGGGGATGCTATTAATACTTTATAGGATACTTAACGACACTTCAGGACATCTGTTCATCTATTAAGGAAGAGAAAAACTTAGCTCATGAGCAAAGCTTTTTTTGCTTCACTCTAAAAGTTCCTCAATGAAAAGCTAAATGTCAGCAACTAAGCAGTTGATAAAAACGAATGCAGGAGCAGGCAAACGCACACTTTTTCTGCATTTATTGCATTTGCATAAAAAGTATTAAAAGCTCAAAAAGAAAACTGAATTAGGAAACAGCCAAATAAGGTTACTTCGAAAGTTAAAAATACATCGAACGGAACTAACTCATTCAAATAAACAATTCGAACACCCCAGTGTATATTACATCACAGCAGTTAAAAGTGCGTTGTAGTCATGCTCAAACGCATTAATAAAGGGTACTAAGTAGAGACAATTCGCAACCTCGATATAAAACAATTTTTCGAAAACAAGTTTTTGGTGTGCAGTCAGAAATATCCCGGTCTTTTCAACAACATGGAAAGCATAAATTCCACACGTAGATCCCAGAGGTGAAGTTTCAGACGAGATTTTTGAGTATTCTTCCATTGACAAAAAATCTTCCTCTCCTTCTTTGAAAAAAATCTTATTTTCCCGCAAATAATTTTACTGTTATGACGAATCGAAACAAAACAATCTTTTTCATTTGGATGTCCCTCTACTTCAAAATTTCTAAATTGCTGGTTCCTATAGAAGACACGTTCTGGCTTTCGAACCTCTTCAGGCACTAATTCTGGGTTAAGAAACTTTCGTTTGTAGGATTTTAAACCTTGAAGTTTTTCACAAAAAGATGTCAAGGGGTCCGTCGCAATTCGTTCTCTTCTGGCTGCTTTGTTTCTCAGATAGCGTTCAACCAAGACTGACAAATGATTAACAGTACCCGTGAACTTGGAACTGAGAAGGTGGTTTGCAGATTCGAACATCATACCCGATGTTGTCCACAGAGGTCCAAAATTCTCAAACTGCCAAGCCAAATGCGATAGAGCATGCACGTTCGCTGTAAATACAAATTCTGTGTAATCACTTTTTGTTGAATTTAGAAACTCTTCGATGTGTTTTTTGCCCTCCTTGACATACTTTCGCGACAGCATCAGCAACCTAATACCATAACTGAAGAGTAGGAACCTCTCATAAAGTCTCTCATTTATGGAGCCACTAAAAAGAGCAGGTCCTACATAAAACAACCAGGCCTTCAACTCGTTCGCTTTGAAGAACTCTAATTGATCCAGTGGCCGAATAGTTCGCTTAAACTCTGATGGTAACCGTAGTTTATTAACTGAATATTTGAGACACTCTAAATCTACTTTCAAGTTCTTATCATATATTACTCTCAGCAGAACTTTTGTCACCCGGATATAAACTTGATGCATAATATCACTTGGGGCGGTTAAAGGCAGATTTGGAATCAAATCAAAAAGAGGACTAGGCCCTTTAACTCCCATGAAAGCCATAAGACTCTCGTCTTTAATTTTCTTCAAATGTGACCGATGAACATCGGGTGTCCTCATAGCAAACTTTTTGTACGGATAGTATCGCATTTTGTCAGTAGTCTCTGTCTTTACTAAACAAAGAGTGCAACCATAAGAGGCCAAGTGATGGTGCATATTTAACATTGACGCAGTTGCTGGGAGATCAGAAACTAGTAAAATAACTTCAACACTGACTTTAGAGCTAACGTTTTTGTAATTGATGCTAAGTTTTCTCCTTAAGTCGGAGGAGATGTCAGAAGAAATTACGTTCCAATCAGGATTGTTGTTTCCGAACCACAGAGCAACCAAAATGATGTTTTTATAGGAGCACCGCAAAATAGGCGGAAGATTTACAATTGCAATCCACACGGGCCAAAGTTGTTTAGGACTGCTCTTGATGATGCGCACGCCGTCTGAATTTAAATTTATTGAAATTTTTAGGCTTCTACTCTCCCAATTGAAGCAGGGTTTTAAGGGAATATCCTCATCTGAATCGCGTAACATTGAGAAATTTTCAATCTGTTCAATATTTGCTTCAATTACTTGCACCAATTCTGTCATAAAATCAAGCTTCCAATAATCCCCAGAACCGTAAGATGTAAGTCTATCATCCACCATTCGCTTACTGATATGATGCTTGTTTTTGATTTTCCCGAAAAATGGAACTGCAGCATTGGGAAAGGCTCTCTTAATGAGGCGAATCCAATCTTTTGCCTCTGAGTCGGATGTTCCATGTTTTGCTGTAATTAGGCTAATAGCAGTTTCCCAATTGTTGGTGGTGACTTCATTATTAAAATCATCAGAAAGGTTGTCTGAACTCATTTCCACTGCGCAATCATTTTCGGAAAGTCTGTTCACATTTTCTAACAGCAAGCAAGATCTTTCTTCTATTTCATTCGACACATTATCAGATGTACCTGCATTCACCTCATTCGATATATTTTCTGTGGAGTGGAAATCTTCGCTACCGCTGCTGCTGCTGTTTTGGTCCGAAAGGCTCTCACTTGAAGAGAAGTACCTCAACTCACTGTTTTTCAATCTCCTTGCTTTGGGTTCAGAGCGCTTTTTCCGGTTGAACAAGAAAACAAAGCGTTTCTCTAAGTTTGCTTGAATCAACATCTTCTGCTTCTGGGAAAAAACTAAGGGGCGATCACCATGTTTTTCCTTGTGGGGACACTGACAGTCCCAGTTTCCATCTCCAAAAAAGTTATCACCATAGAACACGGTTATTTCATCGTCCTTTTGAAGAGTTTTTAGGGCTTTCAATTTAATGCACTTTTTATCTCGATAGGTTGATGCAACGTATTCCGAATCTGGCTGACAGGAATGGTTAGCAAAGCGTACTGGTCCAACCATAATTCTGTTGTTCTTGCAAATATCAGTAGACGCCAAGATCGATATATGTCTGAACTTATGAAAATCAGAGTCTTTGATGGGTTCAATCAGCGCAGTTAGATTAGGCAATAACGTGTCACGCTTCTTGCTGAAAACTAACGCTGAATTCTTACCATAAAACAATCCATATCCGTCAAAGGAATCATTTTTGTAGTAGAAATTTTCTTGCTCAGCGTCTCTGTAACAGCGAGTCAGCAAATCGAAGCAATTTTTGTACCGCTTTTCTAAACTGAAAGCAGTTTCAAGTTCACACTGACTGAATGGCTCATTAACCATAGGTACAACTTTCCGATCTCTTTTTTCAACAAAACAACGGGATAGATGTACATCGCACTGTGCGAGTACATATTCTTGACTTGATCTAGATGTAGCATTCATACCCACAGGCACTTTCTAACTACAGAAATTGGGAAATGAGCTGGTTGTCGTATCGGGAACTAAGATCCGAAAAATACAAGAGTGTCAAATTTTGTCCGATTGTTGCACGAGGGCCTCAGTTGGCTACCAAAACGATGTGCATTAGACTCTAACTGTATAATTCTGCAATTCAACTAAGAGAGACAACGATTCCACTTGATTGCATTTTGTCCTCAGTTAGCTCCTATGTTTTGATGAAGCACGCCCTAATGATCAGATTTCTCAGGAGAAATTATAACAAAGCTGGTTTGTTGCTCTGAGTGATTGGTGAGATTCACCTATGGTTATCTTAAAATTAAAAAACAGTACCAATTGGATCTCAACTTGAAGCCTTGTTCCAGTTTTTGTTTAAAAAAATGGATCGATTTAAGCCCCGAGGGACCACAACAGGAGGTAGCTAACAATGGAACTTTTCCCAGAAGAGATTCAACAAGAAAAATCGAAGATCGAAGTTGGCATGTCTTATTTCGATACGTTATTTGGCAATGCAAAGAATTTGATTTTAAAAAATCAATACTGAAAACATTCTGCACAAAAACTAAATAGGGCCCAAATACAGCCTCAATTGGCTTGATGCAAACACTATGTTTTGAAAAGGCAAAAACTAAAATTTATTAACTCTTATGGGGGAAAATGTCAGTCACAGGCGAGATTAGCTTGTCAAGTTCAATTTGGATCCAAAATCAGCCGCAATTGGCTTGCAATTGAGTTTTTTCTAGGTTGTCAACAGCGTCCTGGTTGTTGTGGGGACGTTGACGCTTTGAGATTCTTTGCGCTATACTTTGAGTCCGGTGTAGTAACAACTAAGTTGTATCCATTTTGTAGCCAAAATAGAGGAGGATGCTTCCAAATCAAGAGCCTGAGAGATACTGCTGGTAACTTCATCGAAATTTTCTGTTTCTGATTCAGAACTAGAATCCAACTGTCTTTTCAGAGTGCGAGACATTTCAACGACCTTGAAAAAAAAAATTTTTGGTAGAGTGCTGCTCAAATTAAAAGTTATTATGATCTGGAGAGAACTTTTATGTTAATTGTCCATAAAATTCTCCAAAAGAGCCAAATTTATCAAATGAATTGAATTGAAACCAAATTTTAACACAACAACAAAAAGTAGATAACAAGGTCCAAATTTTTAATAAACTGTTGACAGCGTTCTACTACAAGTCGACAAAACGCATTTGCTGAGAAAACAGCAATCAAGCAGACTGGAAAATGTGCTAAATGGATTTGAAGAATACAAAACACATGAAATTTTATGAATAATGCATAACTTCTTGACCTTAAATTTCCTCCAAAACTTTGTTAAATTTGAAGCAGAACATTAAATGGTAAAACAAAAAAATTCACAGAGAACGCTCAAAAGATGGCAAATGAACGTGTCAAAAGAGTACTCATAAAAACAGTATGCAAACACCAGAATATCATATGGGTATCAATTAGATATATTGACATTTATTGAGTTACTCCAGTGAAAAACTTAAACGAAAAAGTTAGCTGTTTATATAGTACAGAAATTCAAGCTACATTTAACTTTGAACTTCGGAAGATTGGCGAGATTATAGTTTTATGAAGCTGCCAAATAGAAGCGAAAACTATGAAGGAACTTAATTTCATTTAGCAACACATATGCAAAATATTAAACATAAGGTTTAGAAGCTCTCAGCAACAATTGGCCTTTTTATGACTAAGTTTAAGAAAAGTGGAAACTCTCAGCCACTGTTGGCTTTTTACAATTGAGATTTTAGAAAAAAGGAGAAACTTTCAGCCACAATTGTTTTGTTAAAACTGAGATTACACGTTCCTTCTCATGGGACCGCCTTTTATTGTACTTTTTATGATAGTTTTTCTACTGAAGTGGCATTAGTTGTTTGATCTGCACTGGTTTGAAGAGCGCCACACCGTTTGAAGCCAATTTGCTATCAGCTCGCATCTATCCTCTGCTGTGGTGTCTTTTGTTATCTGATCAGCAGGCATTGTCGTCTCATCAACGGAGTTCATTGATTTATCAGAGCCAGAGGCCTGACTGTAAATGTTTGCATCAACCTTTGTGGCGGCGTTTAGGTCAATAGGTGTTGAAGTTCTGATATCCTTAGCTGCGTCTTCGGCAGTGTTGTCTTGTGATTGTTTTGAATCAAGCCATTCGGTTTTAGGACCTTTAACAGAACCTTGGTTTTTGACGCTTCTCCTATGCATTTTCTCATCAAGATATTTCAACGACTTTGTTAAGACGCCGACTGTAGTAACGGTTACAAGTAAACATTCCATAACGTTGCTTTTATATCGGAGTAAGAATTTGGTTTTTGCGGGCATGTTTTTGAGGTTAATTTTATCGCTCAAAGTCACATTGAGAGGCCACAACACGCTGTTAAAACTGACCACGAGTTCTAAATCATCATTGTTAATGAAAACCCATCTAATGTCTTTCAAGTTTTCCAACATGTTTTCATCAGGGCATTCGACATTCTCAGATTAACTTTCTCTTGAGCTAGCGTCACCTTGCATGATGTCTGAAATAGAGAAAAATTCCCTAGTACAAAAAAGTCTCTGCTTAAAAACAATTTTGCTGTAGGATATCGATGTATAAAATGAAGTAATGAGAATTAAACACTTTTGAAAACTACAGTTAAAACTAGAGGTGTTGCTGCGAAATCATTGATATGATATTCAGTTTTCAGCTTTTATACTTGAACTAATTCTTGTAACTATAGTAACAAAATAAAAACAGTACCAACAGGCACTTTCTCCTGGGGGGCGGGGTGAGCTGATTGTCGCATCAGGAGCTAAGATCAGAAAACTTCAAGAGTGTTAAATTTTTCCTTCCCTTGCACGAGGTCCTCAGTTGACTATCAAATGGATGTGCATCAGACTCTATGTGTTTCTGCGGTTCAAATAAGAGTTTTCCTGACAACGATTACAACTTGCAATTTGGCCTCAAGAAGCTCTTAACTTAAAGCCTTTTTTCAGTTCAAAAGAGATGCAACAAAAATTATCGAATTTGTTAGGTCTCATTATTTCAATACGTTATTTTGCTAAGCCAGCAAATGTATTGATTTATCTCACAATTCAATACTAAACACTTCATGCACAAAAATTAAGTAGGGACCAGACAGCCTCAATTGGCTTGATGTAAAAACATTAGGTATTGAAAAAGCAAAAACTACAAATCATTTGATCTCTTATGGAAAAAATTTTCAGTCAGAGGCCATATTAGCAGGTAAAGTTCAATTTGGACAAAAATTAGCCGCAATTGGCTTGCAACCGAGACAAACAAAATCGACTATTCTTGCTCGAGTTCCGAAGAGTTTAAACTGTGTTGTTCGTGTTCACCGTCTTCAGAGCACATTTCTTTTTGTAATCCAGGCCAAGTTGGTTCGCAGCCGCCCGGGCCTCCCTCAGGCAATAATCTGGCTCCCTTGGATTTTTTTTTTGACAACCCTCTCAAACATTCGTTCGAGTGAGGATTCAATGCGTTCCCTAGCGTTTGCTTTACACCGTTCGTGACCAATCATAGAATGGATCAACAAACAATTTTCATCCTTACCAAACAATTTCTTGGCCAGCTCCCTTTCAAAATGGGCTGGATCAGGGCCAGCTATCATTTTCATCAGGTCTTCGCCTTTAAAATGCACAGGGATAGCGTCTTCGTTGTTCATTGCTAATTGATCCTCGTTCAATTCGCTCCGAACAACAAAGAGGAATTCGATATTGTCAGCCTTCACTTTCTCTCTTAGTTTCTTCAGCTTGACTTTATGTGACTCAATCATAAGATCAAGAGTTTTTTCCAGATTGTCAACAGCGTCGCGTTTGTTGTGAGGCGTTGACGTTTTAGGCTTCTTTTTGCTATGCTTTGCGTCTGGAGTAGGCACAATTAAGTTCGATCCATTCGTAGCATTAATAGAGGAGACTGCTTCCAAATCAAGAACCTGAGAGATACTGCTGGTAACTTCGAAATTTTCTGTTTCAGATTCAGAACTAGAATCCAACTGTCTTTTCAGAATGCGAGACATTTCAACGACCTTGAAAAAATTGAATTTCGGTAGAGTGCTGCTTAAATTCAAAGTTATTATGATCTGGAGAGAACTTTTATTATAATTGTCGAAAAAAAGTCTCGAAAAGACCCAAATTCATCAAATAAACTGAATTTTAAACAAATTTTAACATAAAACCAAAGATTAAACAACAAAGTCCAAATTTTTGTTAAACTGTTGACAGCGTTCTTCTACCACTCTATTCTGAACAACAAAACGCATTCGCTGAGAAAACAGCAATCAAGCAGAAAGAAAACTCTACAAGTGACAAATGGTTTTAAAGAATTAAAAACACGAAATTTTAGGAATATTGCATAATTTGACCTTAAGTTTCCTAACAAACATTGTTAAGTTTGAAGCATATTAAATGGTAAAACACAAAAATGCACAGAGAACGCTCAAAACATGGCAACTCTAAGTGTCGAATGCGCACTGATTAAACTAATTAGCAAAAACACCAGAGTATCATATGGATAGCATTTAGATATACCGACATATATTGAGTTACTCCAGTGAAAAAATTAAACGAAACAGTAAGCTGTTTATAAAATAGAAATTCAAGCTATCTTTAACTTTGCACTTTAGAAGATTGGCGATATTATAGTTTCATGAAGCAGCTAAACAGAAGCGAAAACTCTGAACGAACTTAAACAACAACTTTTATTTAGCAAGACATAAGCAAAATATTAAACAACTGCTGCAGAAGGTGTAGATGCTCTCAGCCACAATTGGCTTTTTTACAACTGAGTGTATAAAAGGTGGAGAAACTCTCGGCCACTGTTGGCTTTGTTACATTTGAGCTTTTAAAAATCGGAGAGACTCTCAGCCACAATGAACATGTTTCGGTATTGATTAGAGGGCAAACAGTATATCATAATAAACATTTTTCACTTCACTAAAGTGTCAGAAACGCACTTTGAACAAAGAGTTTGCGTTATCAGAGCAAGTTAAATAATAGTATACCAAACAAATGGTTCCCTAGGATAAGTTTCTTATATGTGACCACAATTGGCTTGATATGGTCCAAACTCAATTCTCCGGGCTCTGATCGCATTTAGCAAAGCGCGTCTTCATGTCAGTTCCATACTGATTTGCCCCACGAATGGCAAGTCGTATAGCTTTTTCTGAGTCCGACGGGTAAAAACGAGCAATGTATTCTTTAAAAAGATCTTTTTTTTTCTTTTCTGCAACATCGCGACATTTGGTTTTGCAGACCTTTATTCCCATTCTTGATGAGATTAACTCGCATTTATCTTCCGCTCCAAAAAGTGTGGCAGCTAGTAGACGACCAAAAGTCTGCGGACCACCCACAGGAGTAAGCTGCATCAAATCAAAACTCCCAAAAAAGAGAGGCTCCGAGTTCTCTCTTGGTTGAGAGACCATAACATCTTTACTTTTCCTCAACAAATCGGTGAAACGAACACGAAAATTATTATTTTCCTTCGTTAACTTGCGCGCATGTTCTTCGTGCACAGCAATGAGCTCCCCAAACTTTTTCTCAATCAACAAAGCAAACCGTTCAGCAGGTACTGCCTCCTCGTTGATGGGTGGTAATGTGTCAACAGAGTTGTTATTGTTGGACTCATCACATGAATTGTTTAGGTCCAGTACGGGGTCCTCCGGAACGCTAGCAGTGGGTGCAAATTTAAGAACTTTCTTTGACTTCCCAGAAACAAAAGTTTCTCGTCGTTTCACCAATTTCGTGGGCGAAAAACTGATAGTACCGCCGTTTAAGCTGACGTCACTTAATTGACCTTCCCCTTCAAGCATTTTCCTATGGACATACTCCATTGCACCATTCATGACAGCATTTTGGCACAACGGCACTAAGTGAGCACTCTCTCTCCTTCATAACAGAGTTTTACTTTAGTTTTCGTCAGCTGGCTTTTCAGGCTAAGTTTCTGCCGCGTTGTCATGTCTTGCGGCCACATAACGCTGTTATAGCCTATAACAATAGGCTCCAAATCACCCTTCTTGACAAAAATCCATCTCATATCCCTGGCTTTCTTCATTAATTCATCATCAAACTCCTCATAATTTTGAGAGGAAGTTCCCTTCGTTGATCTTATCGGTCTTTCCATAATGTCTAAAAAGATGAAGACCCCAATTTGAGTAGCAAAAACGTTTTTATGAAAAAGCAGATAATCTGATTACTCAGCCGGATATAAAACTTGGGATAAAACACAAAGCAAAGAAGCACTGAAAGCTACAGCCAACTCCTCGATTGGATATTGGCAGTCACTTTTGAACTACTTTTTAAATTTATAGAACAAAATCGAGCCCAATATACTACAAAATAACTCTTCCCTCACTCCAAGTCACGCATCTGAAAAGAAAGAGAATATGCGAGAATCTTTTGCTCAAATAATTGAAATGTTGATATATGCAAGAACAAACAACAAAAAAAATCGAGTATAAATAACAACGAGAAATCAAATTGAGATATTATTTCATGGTAAAATTGAAACAGCCACAGTTGGCTTAGCAGACGAGGTACCAACCTGCAGTTTTGAACCAGTCCTACTTTTTAAAAAATTGCCCTTACTGTGATCCTCCTTAGTCTCTAAGGTGTCCTCGAAGAGATTTTTCCACAATTATGAGATGTGGCGCATTTAACGCAAACTCCCCAGAAGCACGTTCGGCATACACAGAAAAGAGATCTTTCAGGATTGAAAACTAGACATTCTGCACACTTTGTTTTATCGGTGTAATGACCTTTTCCTTTTCTGATGAAGAGACCACTAATAGGGTGTCGTCTCAAGAAACTGTGCATCCAATCAATTCCTGCGGTATTTTTCCGCTTCCAGCTGACAGGGCAGTTTGTTTTCCAAATTTGGCTCTGCCGATAAACTAGGCGCAAAACCTTTTTTCGGGTTCGGGTTTTGAAACAGATGAGCTCGACTAATTCAGTTTCTTGTTGCTCGGGGTCTGCCTGGTTTTATAACTGATGAATCAATGCTGATTGTTTCATGTCTTTGAACACAGAGCCTCAGAGTGGAGAAGGGAATTTTATACAAACGACTCACCTCCCTGATAGAGGAGCCCCACAATCTGGTGTGCTTTGCAGCCATTATGAGTTTACTTACCGAGTACCCTTTTGAAGTCTTTTTTTATAGTTTCGCACCATTACTCTGAAGCCCAAAATTTAGCTGCCGAAAAATTGCCTTTCAGAAAAATCAAAGCAAATGGATTTATGCAAAGGGTTTCATCATCAGAAATGAAGATTTAAAAAAATCTTGATCGCAGACTCCTCAATCGGTTGTCGCATTTCAAACATTGGTTGGCGGCTTAGAGAATTGAAACCAGCCAGTGTTACGTCCTTTGGGGCCTCTAAAAGCTTTAAAAGCAGATTTGGGTCCTTTAATAGCCAAGATTTTTGTAGTTCATACACCATACTAAAATTTTTCTATTTCGACCTCTTTCAATCAAAAGTTGTCTAGTTTAGGGATAAATGCGAAAGCCCACTCCTCAATCGGATGACAGCTTTCAAAAAAACTTGTTGGATAAAGGTGCAATGCACGCTCTTCATCTTGGAAATAAAAATGAAGCAAGCTGTGCGCACAGATCAACATAGAAGTCCAAAATGTTACACAGTACAAACAATCAAATTGTCAAATAGTCAAACAGTAAAAGTTTTTTGAAGTCAAAGCAGCAGAACTCAAATTACAGTCAAATAACTCAAAGTATTTTAACAAGCAATTCAATTTTTCATAGATCAGAGACTAACTGCAGGAAATTGTTCGACAATCGCTTGCAGAAGATGTCAAACAAATGCCAATATATATGAGAAAAAAAAGATTTTAAGAAGTTTTCAGCCACAATTAGCTTGCTCTCAAAAAGAAACACAATCCCTGGGTTAACTATAATCAAAGAAACCTATTTTGATAGAGAGAATGCAGAAGCAGTTGTTTTCTGAAATCTCGACCAACTTGATTTGCAGCCTCCAAAGCTCTACGCAAACAAATTCGGTATCATCAGGAAACCGGTCGCTCACAACGTTCACAAACATTTTTTCCAACGAAGAATAGGCATCAGAGCCAGGGTTTCCAACAGAATTTTGGCCTAGGACAAATTCAACCAACAAGCAATTTTTGTTCACTCCAAAAATGATTTTTGCAAGCTGTCTTCCAAAACTTGAGAGATCGGCGACGTCCACCATTTTAATGAAGGCCTTGCTATCAGTAAGTTTCTGGTCAAAAGTTGACGAGGGTTTTGTACCAGTTTCCATTATGAGACACTTCAGATGTCCACTGGAAAATAAACTGATCTTTTAAAACAATTTAAGTCCATAGCCAGTTTAGAGCCACTTCTGGTAGCCAGTTTGAACAGTTATTCAGGTTGGTTAAGAAACAAACTTTTACCTTAGATTTAAAAAATCTTGAACACAGACTCCTCAATTGGATGTTGCAATAGAATATGGGTCTTTGGCATCAACATTTGAACCCGGGGCTACCTCCGCAGATTCACGGCCTTCAAAAGCCTAGATTTTTTACAATACACCGTACTAAAAATTTTCTTCTCGACCTTTTTCAAACCAAATTTTCCAGTCTAAGGATAAATGCAAAAGCCGACTCCTCAATCGGATGACAGCTCTTCATCTTAGAAATACAAATTAAGAAAGATGTGCGCACGGATTAAAATAGTTGTCAAAAATGTTACACAGTATAAACTTCAAATTTTCAAATAGTAAGTTTTTCGAAGTCAAAGCAGCAAATCAATTTTTCATATATCAGAAACTAACTGCAGGAAATTGTTCTACAATCACTTGCAGAAGATGTCAAACATATGCCAATATATATATGCTAAACAAATGATTGAAATAACAGTTTTTTTCAGCCACAATTGGCTTGCTCTCAAAACGAAACGATCTTCTCTAACCCAAATAATTTTAGTCTTAGGATAAATGCGAATGCCGACTCCTCAATCGGATGTCAGCTCTTCGTCTTAGAAATACAAATTAAGAATGATCTGCGCACGAACTAAAATCTTAGCCTAGAATGTAGTATAAAACACAGTACGATCAAATTGTCAAATAGTCAAAGAGTAAATGTTTTTTGAAGTCAAAGCAGCAAAACTCAAATTATAGTCAAATAACTTAAAGTAGTTTAACAAGCGATTCAATTCTTCAAAGGCTAACTGCAGCAAATTGCTCGACGAACGATCTCAGGAGGATATAGCTTTCATCAGTTACGTGAACATTATCGGCAGACAATTCTACCTCAGGAAGATCAGGCATCATACGATTTCTGAATGTTTTTCTCAGTCTTGAATTTAGCATATGAATAGCTGTAGCAGCCGATGAGCGCGAGATAATCGGCATTATACAGCCTATTCGTCTTGTATCACGACACCAGTCCATCACCTCCTTTATCACCTTCAAGGTGTCTCCGATGCTTTCTATTGGATCATGAATTCTCCGAGGATGCTCGGAAACGTCATTTCCTTCGAATTGGAAAATAATAAAACCGTAGTCGGATAGCACATCCAAGTAATTTGGCCATTGGAAAGCATTGAGCCCACCAACTCCATAGAAATCAACAACAGTGCTTGCGCCAGCCATTCGGTTGACACGAGAATCCCCAAATACAATTACACTGGAAGCTATCAACCTAAGAAAAAAAACGCATCAAAAACTTAATTGAGCAAAAAAAATCAACCCTAGTATCTAGTTCAAAAAACCCCTGATACCCGGGGCTGGGTGGTCCCAGTTTACCGCTGGTTCGGTCCAAAAAACCCCTGATACCCGGGGCTGGGTGGTTTCAGTTTACCGCTGGTTCGGTCCAAAAAAACCCCTGATACCCGGGGCTGGGTGGTCCCAGTTTACCGCTGGTTCGGTTCAAAAAAAACCCCTGATACCCGGGGCTGGGTGGTCCCAGTTTGCCGCTGTTTCGGTCCAAAAAAAAACGCCTGATACCCGGGGCTGGGTGGTCTCAGGTTACCGTTGGTTCATCATTTTACCTACCTAAAAACAGAAATTTGAAAGCAGACTCCACAATCGGATGTCGGCTTTCAAAACATTGACCTAAGACTATATCAATTGAATACTTCCAAAACAGATAAACACATTTACTAACGGTTGGATTGTCACTGTCCGAGTACAGTCTGATAGGGAAAGAATTTTTGATCTAGGGTGTACACCAAAAAAGTTATCGATACGTTGTCAAATTTCGCGCTCAACAACTCGCTATATAGTGTTTCAATATAAACTGCTTTTCAACCTAGTCAAGGACTTATTCAAATGAATTGAGGGTCTAGGTTGGATTGTGACTGTCCGAGTACGGTCTGAGAGGGAAAGAATTTTTGATCTAGGTTGTATACGAAAAAAGTACTCGATAAGTTGTGAAATTTCGCTCTCAAAAACTCGCTATATAGTGTTCCAACATCAACTGCTTTTCAACCTAGTCAAGGACTTATTCAAATGAATTGAGGGTATAGGAAGGAGTGTCACTGTCCGAGTACGATCTGAGAGGGAGAATTTTTGATCTAGGGTGTATACGAAAAAAGTACTCGATACGTTGTCAAATTTCGCGCTCAAAAACTCGCTATATAGTGTTTCAACATAAACTGCTTTTCAACCTAGTCAAGGACTTATTCAAATGAATTGAGGGTCTAGGTTGGATTGTCACTGTCCGAGTACGGTCTGAGAGGGAAAGAATTTTTGATCTAGGTTGTATACAAAAAAGTACTCGATACGTTGTCAAATTTCGCTCTCAAAAACTCGCTATATAGTGTTTCAACATAAATTGCTTTTCAACCTAGTCAAGGACTTATTCAAATGAATTGAGGGTCTAGGTTGGATTGTCAATGTCCAAGTACGGTCTGGGAGAGAAGGAATTTTTGATCTAGGTTGTATACGAAAAAAGTACTCGATGCGTTGTCAAATTTCGCTCTCAAAAACTCGCTATATAGTGTTTCAACATCAATTGCTTTTCAACCTAGTCAAGGACTTATTCAAATGAATTGAGGGTCTAGGGAGGAGTGTCACTGTCCGAGTACGGTCTGAGAGGGAAAGAATTTTTGATCTAGGGTGTATACTAAAAAAGTACTCGATAAGTTGTCAAATTTCGCGCTCAAAAACTCGCTATATAGTGTTTCAACATACATTGCTTTTCAACCTAGTCAAGGACTTATTCATATGAATTGAGGGTCTAGGTTGGATTGTCACTGTACGAGTAAAGTCTGATAGGGAAAGAATTTTTGATCTAGGGTGTATACTAAAAAAGTACTCTATAAGTTGTCAAATTTCGCGCTCAAAAACTCGCTATATAGTGTTTCAACATACATTGCTTTTCAACCTAGTCAAGGACTTATTCAAATGAATTGAGGGTCTAGGTTGGGTTGTCACTGTCCGAGTACGGTCTGAGAGGGAAAGAATTTTTGATCTAGGTTGTATACGAAAAAAGTACTCGACACATTGTCAAATTTCGCTCTCAAAAACTCGCTATATAGTGTTTCAATATCAATTGCTTTTCAACCTAGTCCAGGACTTATTCAAATGAATTGAGGGTCTAGGGAGGAGTGTCACTGTCAGAGTACGGTCTGAGAGGGAAAGAATTTTTGATCTAGGGTGTATACGAAAAAAAGTACTCGATGCGTTGTCAAATTTCGCGTTCAAAAACTCGCTATATAGTGTTTCAATATCAATTGCTTTTCAACCTAGTCCAGGACTTATTCAAATGAATTGAGGGTCTAGGGAGGAGTGTCACTGTCAGAGTACGGTCTGAGAGGGAAAGAATTTTTGATCTAGGGTGTATACGAAAAAAAGTACTCGATGCGTTGTCAAATTTCGCGTTCAAAAACTCGCTATATAGTGTTTCAACATAAATTGCTTTTCAACCTAGTCCAGGACTTATTCAAATGAATTGAGGGTCTAGGGAGGAGTGTCACTGTCAGAGTACGGTCTGAGAGGGAAAGAATTTTTGATCTAGGGTGTATACGAAAAAAGTACTCGATACGTTGTCAATTTTCGCACTCAAAACTCGTTATATAGTGTTTCAACATAAATTGCTTTTTAACCTAGTCAAGGAGCTATTCAAATGAATTGAGGGTCTAGGTCTGAGTGTCACTGTCCGAGTACAGTCTGAGAGGGAAAGAATTTTTGATCTAGGGTGTATACGAAAAAAGTACTCGATACGTTGTCAGATTTTGCGCTCAAAAACTCGCTATAGTAATTCAACATAAATTGCTTTTCAACCTAGTCAATGACTTATTGAAATGAATTGAGGGTCTAGGGAGGAGTATCACTCAGGCAGTGACACTCCTCCCTTGGCTCTCAATTCATTTGAATAAGTCCTTGACTAGGTTGAAAAGCAATTTATGTTGAAACACTATATAGCGAGTTTATGAGAGCGAAATTTGACAACGTATCGAGTACTTTTTTCGTATACACCCTAGATCAAAAATTCTTTCCCTATCAGACTGTACTCGGACAGTGACACTCCTACCTAGACCCTCAATTCATTTGAATAAGTCCTTGACTAGGTTGAAAAGCAACTTATGTTGAAACACTATATAGCGAGTTTTTGAGCGCGAAATCTGACAACGTATCGAGTACTTTTTTCGTATAAACCCTAGATCAAAAATTCTTTCCCTCTCAGACCGTACTCGGACAGTGACACTCCTCCCTAGACCCTCAATTCATTTGAATAAGTCCTTGACTAGGTTGAAAAGCAATTTATGTTGAAACACTATAGCGAGTTTTTGAGCGCAAAATTTGACAACGTATCGAGTACTTTTTTCGTATACACCCTAGATTAAAAATTCTTTCCCTATCAGACTTTACTCGGACATGACACTCCTACCTAGACCCTCAAATCATTTGAATAAGTCCTTGAATAGGTTGAAAAGCAATTTATGTTGAAACACTATATAGCGAGTTTTTGAGCGAGAAATTTGACAACGTATCGAGTACTTTTTTCGTATACAACCTAGATCAAAAATTTTTTCCCTATCAGACTGTACTCGGACAGTGACACTCCTACCTAGACCCTCAATTCATTTGAATAAGTCCTTGACTAGGTTGAAAAGCAATTTATGTTGAAACACTATATAGCGAATTTTTGAGCTCGAAATTTGACAACGTATCGAGTACTTTTTTCGTATACACCCTAGATCAAAAATTCTTTCCCTATCAGACTGTACTCGGACAGTGACACTCCTCCCTAGACCCTCAATTCATTTGAATAAGTCATTGACTAGGTTGAAAAGCAATTTATGTTGAATTACTATAGCGAGTTTTTGAGCGCAAAATCTGACAACGTATCGAGTACTTTTTTCGTATAAACCCTAGATCAAAAATTCTTTCCCTCTCAGACCGTATTCCGACAGTGACACTCCTCCTTAGACCCTCAATTCATTTGAATAAGTCCTTGACTAGGTTGAAAAGCAATTTATGTTGAAACACTATAGCGAGTTTTTGAGCGCAAAATTTGACAACGTATCGAGTACTTTTTTCGTATACAACCTAGATCGAAAATTCTTTCCCTCTCAGACCGTACTCGGACAGTGACACTCCTCCCTAGACCCTCAATTCATTTGAATAAGTCCTTGACTAGGTTGAAAGGCAATTTATGTTGAAACACTATAGCGAGTTTTTGAGCGCAAAATTTGACAACGTATCGAGTACTTTTTTGGTATACACCCTAGATTAAAAATTCTTTCCCTATCAGACTGTACTCGGACAGTGACACTCCTCCCTAGACCCTCAATTCATTTGAATAAGTCCTTGACTAGGTTGAAAAGCAATTTATGTTGAAACACTATAGCGAGTTTTTGAGCGCAAAATTTGACAACGTATCGAGTACTTTTTTCGTATACATCCTAGATCAAAAATTCTTTCCACCTCAGACCGTACTTGGACAGTGACACTCCTCCCTAGAACCTCAATTCATTTGAATAAGTCATTGACTAGGTTGAAAAGCAATTTATGTTGAATTACTATAGCGAGTTTTTGAGCGCAAAATCTGACAACGTATCGAGTACTTTTTTCGTATAAACCCTAGATCAAAAATTATTTCCCTCTCAGACCGTACTCGGACAGTGACACTCCTCCCTAGACCCTCAATTCATTTGAATAAGTCCTTGACTAGGTTGAAAAGCAATTTATGTTGAAACACTATATAGCAAATTTTCGAGCGCAAAATTTGACAACGTATCGAGTACTTTTTTCGTATACATCCTAGATCAAAAATTCTTTCCACCTCAGACCGTACTTGGACAGTGACAATCCTCCCTAGACCCTCAATTCATTTGAATAAGTCATTGACTAGATTGAAAAGCAATTTATGTTGAATTACTATAGCGAGTTTTTGAGCGCAAAATCTGACAACGTATCGAGTACTTTTTTCGTATAAACCCTAGATCAAAAATTTTTTCCCTCTCAGACCGTACTCGGACAGTGACACTCCTCCCTAGACCCTCAATTCATTTGAATAAGTCCTTGACTAGGTTGAAAAGCAATTTATGTTGAAACACTATATAGCGAATTTTTGAGCGCAAAATTTGACAACGTTTCGAGTACTTTTTTCGTATACATCCTAGATCAAAAATTCTTTCCCTCTCAGACCGTACTCGGACAGTGACACTCCTCCCTAGACCCTCAATTCATTTCAATAAGTCATTGACTAGGTTGAAAAGCAATTTATGTTGAATTACTATAGCGAGTTTTTGAGCGCAAAATCTGACAACGTATCGAGTACTTTTTTCGTATAAACCCTAGATCAAAAATTCTTTCCCCCTCAGACTGTACTCGGACAGTGACACTCCTCCATAGACCCTCAATTCATTTGAATAAGTCCTTGACTAGGTTGAAAAGCAATTTATGTTGAAACACTACAGCGAGTTTTTGAGCGCAAAAATTGACAACGTATCGAGTACTTTTTTCGTATACACCCTAGATTAAAAATTCTTTCCCTATGAGACTGTACTCGGACAGTGAAACTCCTACCTAGACCCTCAAATCATTTGAATAAGTCCTTGACTAGGTTGAAAAGCAATTTATGTTGAAACACTATATAGCGAGTTTTTGAGCGAGAAATTTGACAACGTATCGAGCACTTTTTTCGTATACAACCTAGATCGAAAATTCTTTCCCTATCAGACTGTACTCGGGCAGTGACACTCCTACCTAGAAGCTCAATTCATTTGAATAAGTCCTTGACTAGTTTGAAGAGCAATTTATGTTGAAACACAATATAGCGAATTTTTGAGCGCGAAATTTGACAACGTATCGAGTACTTTTTTTCGTATACACCCTAGATCAAAAATTCGTTCCCTATCAGACTGTACTCTGACAGTGACACTCCTACCTATACCTTCAATTCATTTGAATAAGTCCTTGACTAGGTTGAAAAGCAATTTATGTTGAAACACTATATAGCGAGTTTTTGAGCGCGAAATCTGACAACGTATCGAGTACTTTTATCGTATACATCCTCGATCAAAAATTCTTTCCCTCTCAGACCGTACTCGGAAAGTGACACTCCTCCCTAGACCCTCAATTCATTTGAATAAGTCCTTGACTAGGTTGAAAAGCAATTTATGTTGAAACACTATAGCGAGTTTTTGAGCGCAAAATTTGACAACGTATCGAGTACTTTTTTTCGTATACACCCTAGATTAAAAATTCTTTCCCTATGAGACTGTACTTGGACAGTGACACTCCTACCTAGACCCTCAAATCATTTGAATAAGTCCTTGACTAGGTTGAAAAGCAATTTATGTTGAAACAATATATAGCGAGTTTTTGAGCGAGAAATTTGACAACGCATCGAGTATTTTTTCGTATACAACCTAGATTGAAAATTCTTTCCCTATCAGACTGTACTCGGACAATGACACTCCTACCTAGACCCTCAATTCATTTGAATAATTCATTGACTAGGTTGAAAAGCAATTTATGTTGAATTACTATAGCGAGTTTTTGAGCGCAAAATCTGACAACGTATCGAGTACTTTTTTCGTGTAAACCCTAGATCAAAAATTCTTTCCCTCTCAGACCGTACTCTGACAGTGACACTCCTCCCTAGACCCTCAATTCATTTGAATAAGTCCTTGACTAGGTTGAAAAGCAATTTATGTTGAAACACTACAGCGAGTTTTTGAGCGCAAAAATTGACAACGTATCGAGTACTTTTTTCGTATACACCCTAGATTAAAAATTCTTTCCCTATGAGACTGTACTCGGACAGTGAAACTCCTACCTAGACCCTCAAATCATTTGAATAAGTCCTTGACTAGGTTGAGAAGCAATTTATGTTGAAACACTATATAGCGAGTTTTTGAGCGAGAAATTTGACAACGTATCGAGCACTTTTTTCGTATACAACCTAGATCGAAAATTCTTTCCCTATCAGACTGTACTCGGGCAGTGACACTCCTACCTAGAAGCTCAATTCATTTGAATAAGTCCTTGACTAGTTTGAAGAGCAATTTATGTTGAAACACAATATAGCGAATTTTTGAGCGCGAAATTTGACAACGTATCGAGTACTTTTTTTCGTATACACCCTAGATCAAAAATTCGTTCCCTATCAGACTGTACTCTGACAGTGACACTCCTACCTATACCTTCAATTCATTTGAATAAGTCCTTGACTAGGTTGAAAAGCAATTTATGTTGAAACACTATATAGCGAGTTTTTGAGCGCGAAATCTGACAACGTATCGAGTACTTTTATCGTATACATCCTCGATCAAAAATTCTTTCCCTCTCAGACCGTACTCGGAAAGTGACACTCCTCCCTAGACCCTCAATTCATTTGAATAAGTCCTTGACTAGGTTGAAAAGCAATTTATGTTGAAACACTATAGCGAGTTTTTGAGCGCAAAATTTGACAACGTATCGAGTACTTTTTTTCGTATAAACCCTAGATTAAAAATTCTTTCCCTATGAGACTGTACTTGGACAGTGACACTCCTACCTAGACCCTCAAATCATTTGAATAAGTCCTTGACTAGGTTGAAAAGCAATTTATGTTGAAACAATATATAGCGAGTTTTTGAGCGAGAAATTTGACAACGCATCGAGTATTTTTTCGTATACAACCTAGATTGAAAATTCTTTCCCTATCAGACTGTACTCGGACAATGACACTCCTACCTAGACCCTCAATTCATTTGAATAATTCATTGACTAGGTTGAAAAGCAATTTATGTTGAACTACTATAGCGAGTTTTTGAGCGCAAAATCTGACAACGTATCGAGTACTTTTTTCGTGTAAACCCTAGATCAAAAATTCTTTCCCTCTCAGACCGTACTCTGACAGTGACACTCCTCCCTAGACCCTCAATTCATTTGAATAAGTCCTTGACTAGGTTGAAAAGCAATTTATGTTGAAACACTATAGCGAGTTTTTGAGCGCAAAATTTGACAACGTATCGAGTACTTTTTTTCGTATACACGCTAGATTAAAAATTCTTTCTCTATGAGACTGTACTCGGACAGTGACACTCCTACCTAGACCCTCAAATCTTTTGAATAAGTCCTTGACTAGGTTGAAAAGCAATTTATGTTGAAACAATATATAGCGAGTTTTTGAGCGAGAAATTTGACAACGTATCGAGTACTTTTTTCGTATACAACCTAGATCGAAAACTCTTTCCCTATCAGACTGTACTCGGACAGTGACACTCCTACCTAGACCCTCATTTCATTTGAATAAGTCCTTGACTAGGTTGAAAAGCAATTTATGTTGAAACACTATATAGCGAATTTTTGAGCGCGAAATTTGACAACGTATCGAGTACTTTTTTCGTATACAACCTAGATCAAAAATTCTTTCCCTATCAGACTGTACTCGGACAGTGACACTCCTACCTATACCTTCAATTCATTTGAATAAGTCCTTGACTAGGTTGAAAAGCAATTTATGTTGAAACACTATATAGCGAGTTTTTGAGCGCGAAATCTGACAACGTATCGAGTACTTTTTTCGTATACACCCTAGATCAAAAATTCTTTCCCTGTCAGACTGTACTCGGACAGTGACACTCCTACCTATACCTTCAATTCATTTGAATAAGTCCTTGACTAGGTTGAAAAGCAATTTATGTTGAAACACTATATAGCGAGTTTTTGAGCGCGAAATCTGACAACGTATCGAGTACTTTTTTCGTATAAACCCTAGATCAAAAATTCTTTCCCTCTCAGACCGTACTCGGACAGTGACACTCCTCCCTAGACCCTCAATTCATTTGAATAAGTCCTTGACTAGGTTGAAAAGCAATTTATGTTGAAACACTATAGCGAGTTTTTGAGCGCAAATTTTGACAACGTATCGAGTACTTTTTTCGTATACACCCTAGATCAAAAAATCTTTCCCTATCAGACTGTACTCGGACAGTGACACTCCTACCTAGACCCTCAAATCATTTGAATAAGTCCTTGACTAGGTTGAAAAGCAATTTATGTTGAAACACTATATAGCGAGTTTTTGAGCGAGAAACTTGACAACGTATCGAGTACTTCTTTCGTATACATCCTAGATCAAAAATTCTTTCCCTCTCAGACCGCACTTGGACAGTGACACTCCTCCCTAGACCCTCAATTCATTTGAATAAGTCATTGACTAGGTTGAAAAGCAATTTATGTTGAATTACTATAGCGAGTTTTTGAGCGCAAAATTTGACAACGTATCGAGTACTTTTTTCGTATACACCCTAGATCAAAAATTCTTTCCCTATCAGACTGTACTCGGACAGTGACACTCCTACCTAGACCCTCACTTCATTTGAAAAAGTCCTAGACTAGGTTGAAAAGCAATTTATGTTGAAACACTATATAGCGAGTTTTTGAGAGCGAAATTTGACAACGTATCGAGTACTTTTTTCGTATACAACCTAGATCAAAAATTCTTTCCCTATCAGACTGTAATCAGACAATGACACTCCTACCTAGACCCTCAATTCATTTGAATAAGTCCTTGACTATTTTGAAAAGCAATTTATGTTGAAACACTATATAGCGAGTTTTTGAGCGCGAAATTTGACAACGTATCGAGTACTTCTTTCGTATACATCCTAGATCAAAAATTCTTTCCCTCTCAGACCGTACTCGGACAGTGACACTCCTACCTAGACCCTAAATTCATTTGAATAAGTCCTTGACTAGGTTGAAAAGCAATTTATGTTGAATTACTATAGCGAGTTTTTGAGCGCATAATTTGACAACGTATCGAGTACTTTTTTCGTATACACCCTAGATCAAAAATTCTTTCCCTATCAGACTGTACTCGGACAGTGACACTCCTACCTAGACCCTCAATTCATTTGAAAAAGTCCT
Source organism: Convolutriloba macropyga (assembly GCF_964194025.1). Taxonomy (NCBI): domain Eukaryota; kingdom Metazoa; phylum Xenacoelomorpha; order Acoela; family Convolutidae; genus Convolutriloba; species Convolutriloba macropyga. The sequence continues at coordinate 11,920,396 of NC_134469.1, read as the reverse complement.
AGACTAGGTTGAAAAGCAATTTATGTTGAAACACTATATAGCGAGTTTTTGAGAGCGAAATTTGACAACGTATCGAGTACTTTTTTCGTATACAACCTAGATCAAAAATTCTTTCCCTATCAGACTGTAATCAGACAATGACACTCCTACCTAGACCCTCAATTCATTTGAAAAAGTCCTTGACTAGGTTGAAAAGCAATTTATGTTGAAACACTATAGCGAGTTTTTGAGCAAAAAATTTGACAACGTATCGAGTACTTTTTTCGTATACACCCTAGATCAAAAATTCTTTCCCTATCAGACTGTACTCGGACAGTGACACTCCTACCTAGACCCTCAATTCATTTGAATAAGTCCTTGACTAGGTTGAAAAGCATTTTATGTTGAAACACTATATAGCGAGTTTTTGAGAGCGAAATTTGACAACGTATCGAGTACTTTTTTCGTATTCAACCTAGATCAAAAATTCTTTCTCTCCCAAACCGTACTCGGACATTGACAATCCAACCTAGACCCTCAATTCATTTGAATAAGTCCTTGACTAGGTTGAAAAGCATTTTATGTTGAAACACTATATAGCGAATTTTTGAGCGCGAAATTTGACAACGTATCGAGTGCTTTTTTCGTATACAACCTAGATCAAAAATTCTTTCCCTATCAGACTGTACTCGGACAGTGACACTCCTACCTAGACCCTAAATTCATTTGAATAAGTCCTTGACTAGGTTGAAAAGCAATTTATGTTGAAACACTATATAGCGAGTTTTTGAGAGCGAAATTTGACAACGTATCGAGTACTTTTTTCGTATACAACCTAGATCGAAAAATCTTTCCCTATCAGACTGTACTCAGACAGTGACTCTCCTACCTAGACCCTCAATTCATTTGAATAAGTCCTTGACTAGGTTGAAAAGCAATTTATGTTGAAACACTATATAGCGAATACTTGAGCGCGAAATTTGACACCGTATCGAGTACTTTTTTCGTATACACCCTAGATCAAAAATTCTTTCCCTCTCAGACCGTACTCGGACAGTGACACTCCTCCCTAGACCCTCAATTCATTTGAATAAGTCCTTGACTAGGTTGAAAAGCAATTTATGTTGGAACACTATAGAGCGAGTTTTTGAGAGCGAAATTTGACAACGTATCGAGTACTTTTTTCGTATACAACCTAGATCAAAAATTCTTTCCCTATCAGACTTTACTCGGACATTGACACTCCTACCTAGACCCTCAATTCATTTGAATAAGTCCTTGACTAGGTTGAAAAGCAATTTATGTTGAAACACTATATAGCGAGTTTTTGAGCGCGAAATTTGACAACGTATCGAGTAATTTTTTCGTATACACCCTAGATCAAAAACTCTTTCCCTCTCAGACTGTTCTCGGGCAATGACACTCCTCCCTAGACCCTCAATTCATTTGAATAAGTCCTTGACTAGGTTGAAAAGCAATTTATGTTGAAACACTATATAGCGAGTTTTTGAGAGCGAAATTTGACAATGTATCGAGTACTTTTTTCGTATACAACCTAGATCAAAAACTCTTTTCCTATCAGACTGTACTCGGACAGTGACACTCCTCCCTAGACCCTCAATTCATTTGAATAAGTCCTTGACTAGGTTGAAAAGCAATTTATGTTGAAACACTATATAGCGAGTTTTTGAGAGCGAAATTTGACAACGTATCGAGTACTTTTTTCGTATACAACCTAGATCGAAAATTCTTTCCCTATCAGACGGTACTCAGACAGTGACACTCCTACCTAGACCCTCAATTCATTTGAATAAGTCCTTGACTAGGTTGAAAAGCAATTTATGTTGAAACACTATATAGCGAATTTTTGAGCGCGAAATTTGACTAACGTATCGAGTACTTTTTTCGTATACACCCTAGATCAAAAATTTTTCCCTCTCAGACCGTAATCGGACAGTGACACTCCTCCCTAGACCCTCAATTCATTTGAATAAGTCCTTGACTAGGTTGAAAAGCAATTTATGTTGAAACACTATTGAGCGAGTTTTTGAGAGCGAAATTTGACAACGTATCGAGTACTTTTTTCATATACAACCTAGATCAAAAATTCTTTCCCTATCAGACTGTACTCGGACATTGACACTCCTACCTAGACCCTCAATTCATTTGAATAAGTCCTTGACTAGGTTGAAAAGCAATTTATGTTGAAACACTATTGAGCGAGTTTTTGAGAGCGAAATTTGACAACGTATCGAGTACTTTTTTCATATACAACCTAGATCAAAAATTCTTTCCCTATCAGACTGTACTCGGACATTGACACTCCTACCTAGACCCTCAATTCATTCGAATAAGTCCTTGACTAGGTTGAAAAGCAATTTATGTTGAAACACTATATAGCGAGTTTTTGAGCGCGAAATTTGACAACGTATCGAGTAATTTTTTCGTATACACCCTAGATCAAAAACTCTTTCCCTCTCAGACTGTTCTCGGGCAATGACACTCCTCCCTAGACCCTCAATTCATTTGAATAAGTCCTTGACTAGGTTGAAAAGCAATTTATGTTGAAACACTATATAGCGAGTTTTTGAGAGCGAAATTTGACAATGTATCGAGTACTTTTTTCGTATACAACCTAGATCAAAAACTCTTTTCCTATCAGACTGTACTCGGACAGTGACACTCCTCCCTAGACCCTCAATTCATTTGAATAAGTCCTTGACTAGGTTGAAAAGCAATTTATGTTGAAACACTATATAGCGAGTTTTTGAGAGCGAAATTTGACAACGTATCGAGTACTTTTTTCGTATACAACCTAGATCGAAAATTCTTTCCCTATCAGACGGTACTCAGACAGTGACACTCCTACCTAGACCCTCAATTCATTTGAATAAGTCCTTGACTAGGTTGAAAAGCAATTTATGTTGAAACACTATATAGCGAATTTTTGAGCGCGAAATTTGACTAACGTATCGAGTACTTTTTTCGTATACACCCTAGATCAAAAATTTTTCCCTCTCAGACCGTAATCGGACAGTGACACTCCTCCCTAGACCCTCAATTCATTTGAATAAGTCCTTGACTAGGTTGAAAAGCAATTTATGTTGAAACACTATTGAGCGAGTTTTTGAGAGCGAAATTTGACAACGTATCGAGTACTTTTTTCATATACAACCTAGATCAAAAATTCTTTCCCTATCAGACTGTACTCGGACATTGACACTCCTACCTAGACCCTCAATTCATTTGAATAAGTCCTTGACTAGGTTGAAAAGCAATTTATGTTGAAACACTATATAGCGAGTTTTTGAGCGCGAAATTTGACAACGTATCGAGTACTTTTTTCGTATACACCCTGGATCAAAAACTCTTTCCCTCTCAGACTGTTCTCGGGCAATGACACTCCTCCCTAGACCCTCAATTCATTTGAATAAGTCCTTGACTAGGTTGAAAAGCAATTTATGTTGAAACATTACATAGCGAGTTTTTGAGAGCGAAATTTGACAATGTATCGAGTACTTTTTTCGTATACAACCTAGATCAAAAACTCTTTCCCTATCAGACTTTACTCGGATAGTGACACTCCTACCTAGACCCTCAATTCATTTGAATAAGTCCTTGACTAGGTTGAAAAGCAATTTATGTTGAAACACTATATAGCGAATTTTTGATAACGAAATTTGAAAACGTATCGAGTACTTTTTTCGTATACAACCTAGATTGAAAATTCTTTCCCTATCAGACTGTACTCGGACAGTGACACTCCTACCTAGACCCTCAATTCATTTGAATAAGTCATTGACTAGGTTGAAAAGCAATTTATGTTGAATTACTATAGCGAGTTTTTGAGCGCAAAATCTGACAACGTATCGAGTACTTTTTTCGTGTAAACCCTAGATCAAAAATTCTTTCCCTCTCAGACCGTACTCGGACAGTGACACTCCTCCCTAGACCCTCAATTCATTTGAATAAGTCCTTGACTAGGTTGAAAAGCAATTTATGTTGAAACACTACATAGCGAGTCTTTGACAGCGAAATTTGACAATGTATCGAGTACTTTTTTCGTATACAACCTAGATCAAAAAATCTTTCCCTATCGGACTTTACTCGGACAGTGACACTCCTACCTAGACCCTCAATTCATTTGAATAAGTCCTTGACTAGGTTGAAAAGCAATTTATGTTGAAACACTACATAGCGAGTTTTTGAGAGCGAAATTTGACAATGTATCGAGTACTTTTTTCGTATACAACCTAGATCAAAAACTCTTTCCCTATCAGAGTTTACTCGGACAGTGACACTCCTACCTAGACCCTCAATTCATTTGAATAAGTCCTTGACTAGGTTGAAAAGCAATTTATGTTGAAACACTATATAGCGAATTTTTGATAACGAAATTTGAAAACGTATCGAGTACTTTTTTCGTATACAACCTAGATCAAAAATTCTTTCCCTATCAGACTGTACTCGGAGAGTGACACTCCTACCTAGATCCTCAATTCATTTGAATAAGTCCTTGACTAGGTTGAAAAGCAATTTATGTTGAAACACTATATAGCGAGTTTTTGAGCGCGAAATTTGACAACGTATCGAGTACTTTTTTCGCATACACCCTAGATCAAAAATTCTTTCCCTCTCAGACCGTACTCGGACAGTGACACTCCTCCCTAGACCCTGAATTCATTTGAATAAGTCCTTGACTAGGTTGAAAAGCAATTTATGTTGAAACACTATATAGCGAGTTTTTGTGCGCGAAATTTGACAACGTATCGAGTACTTTTTTCGTATACACCCTAGATCAAGACTTATTTCCCTCTCAGTCCGTACTCAGTCAGTGACACTCCTCCCTAGACCCTCAATTCATTTGAATAAGTCCTTGACTAGGTTGAAAAGCAATTTATGTTGAAACACTATACAGCGAATTTTTGATAACGAAATTTGAAAACGTATCGAGAACATTTTTCGTATACAACCTAGATCAAAAATTCTTTCCCTATCAGACTGTACTCGGAGAGTGACACTCCTACCTAGACCCTCAATTCATTTGAATAAGTCCTTGACTAGGTTGAAAAGCAATTTATGTTGAAACACTAAATAGCGAGTTTTGAGCGCGAAGTTTGACAACGTATCGAGTACTTTTTTCGTATACACCCTAGATCAAAAATTCTTTCCCTCTCAAACCGTACTCGGACAGTGACACTCCTCCCTAGACCCTCAATTCATTTGAATAAGTCCTTGACTAGGTTGAAAAGCAATTTATGTTGAAACACTATATAGCGAGTTTTTGAGCGCGAAATTTGACAACGTATCGAGTACTTTTTTCGCATACACCCTAGATCAAAAATTCTTTCCCTCTAAGACCGTACTCGGACAGTGACACTCCTCCCTAGACCCTGAATTCATTTGAATAAGTCCTTGACTAGGTTGAAAAGCAATTTATGTTGAAACACTATATAGCGAGTTTTTGTGCGCGAAATTTGACAACGTATCGAGTACTTTTTTCGTATACACCCTAGATCAAAAAGTATTTCCCTCTCAGACCGTACTCAGTCAGTGACACTCCTCCCTAGACCCTCAATTCATTTGAATAAGTCCTTGACTAGGTTGAAAAGCAATTTATGTTGAAACACTTTATAGCGAATTTTGATAACGAAATTTGAAAACGTATCGAGTACTTTTTTCGTATACAACCTAGATCAAAAATTCTTTCCCTATCAGACTGTACTCGGACAGTGACACTCCTACCTAGACCCTCTATTCATTTGAATAAGTCCTTGACTAGGTTGAAAAGCAATTTATATTGAAACACTAAATAGCGAGTTTTTGAGCGCGAAGTTTGACAACGTATCGAGTACTTTTTTCGTATACACCATAGATCAAAAATTCTTTCCCTCTCAGACCGTACTCGGACATGACACCTCCTCCCTAGACCCTCAATTCATTTGAATAAGTCCTTGACTAGGTTGAAAACCAATTTATGTTGAAACACTATATAGCGAGTTTTTGAGCGCGAAATTTGACAACGTATCGAGTACTTTTTTCGCATACACCCTAGATCAAAAATTCTTTCCCTCTCAGACCGTACTCGGACAGTGACACTCCTCCCTAGACCCTGAATTCATTTGAATAAGTCCTTGACTAGGTTGAAAAGCAATTTATGTTGAAACACTATATAGCGAGTTTTTGAGCGCGAAATTTGACAACGTATCGAGTACTTTTTTCGTATACACCCTAGGTCAAAAATTCTTTCCATCTCAGACCGTACTCGGTCAGTGACACTCCTCCCTATACCCTCAATTCATTTGAATAAGTCCTTGACTAGGTTGAAAAGCAACTTATGTTGAAACACTATAAAGCGAGTTTTTGAACTCGATATTTGACAACGTATCAAGTACTTTTTTCGTATACACCCTAGATCGAAAATTCTTTCCCTCTCAGACAGTACTCGGACAGTGACACTCCTCCCTACACCCTCAATTCATTTGAATAAGTCCTTGACTAGGTTGAAAAGCAGTTTATGTTGAAACACTATATAGCGAGTTTTTGAGCGCGAAATTTGACAACGTATCGAGTACTTTTTTCGCATACACCCTTGATCAAAAATTCTATCCCTCTAAGACCGTACTCGGACAGTGACACTCCTCCCTAGACCCTGATTTCATTTGAATAAGTCCTTGACTAGGTTGAAAAGCATTTTACATTGAAACACTATATAGCGAGTTTTTGAGCGCGAAATTTGACAACGTATCGAATACTTTTTTCGTATACACCCTAGATCAAAAATTCTTTCCCTCTCAGACTGTACTCGGACAGTGACACTCCTACCTAGACCCTCAATTCATTTGAATAAGTCCTTGACTAGGTTGAAAAGCAATTTATGTTGGAACACTATATAGCGAGTTTTTGAGCGCGAAATTTGGCAACGTATCGAGTACTTTTTTCGTATACACCCTAGAACGAAAATTCTTTCCCTCTCAGACAGTACTCGGACAGTGACACTCCTCCCTAGGCCCTCAATTCATTTGAATAAGTCCTTGACTAGGTTGAAAAGCAGTTTATGTTGAAACACTATATAGCGAGTTTTTGAGCGCGAAATTTGGCAACGTATCGAGTAATTTTTTCGTATTCACCCTAGATTGAAAATTCTTTCCCTCTCAGACCGTACTCGGACAGTGACACTCCTCCCTAGACCCTGAATTCATTTGAATAAGTCCTTGACTAGGTTGAAAAGCAATTTATGTTGAAACACTATATAGCGAGTTTTTGAGCGCGAAATTTGACAACGTATCGAGTACTTTTTTTGTATACACCCTAGATCAAAAATTCTTTCCCTCTCAGACTGCACTCGGACAGTGACACTCCTACCTAGACCCTCAATTCATTTGAATAAGTCCTTGACTAGGTTGAAAAGCAATTTATGTTGAAACACTATATAGCGAGTTTTTGAGAGCGAAATTTGACAATGTATCGAGTACTTTTTTCGTATACAACCTAGATCAAAAACTCTTTCCCTATCAGACTGTACTCGGACAGTGACACTCCTACCTAGACCCTCAATTCATTTGAATAAGTCCTTGACTAGGTTGAAAAGCAATTTATGTTGAAACAGTAAATAGCGAGTTTTTGAGCGCGAAGTTTGACAACGTATCGAGTACTTTTTTCGTATACACCCTAGATCAAAAATTCTTTCCCTCTCAGACCGTACTCGGACAGTGAAACTCCTCCCTAGACCCTCAATTCATTTGAATAAGTCCTTGACTAGGTTGAAAAGCAATTTATGTTGAAACACTACATAGCGAGTTTTTGAGCGCGAAATTTGACAACGTATCGAGTACTTTTTTCGCATACACCCTAGATCAAAAATTCTTTCCCTCTCAGACTGCACTCGGACAGTGACACTCCTACCTAGACCCTCAATTCATTTGAATAAGTCCTTGACTAGGTTGAAAAGCAATTTATGTTGAAACACTATATAGCGAGTTTTTGAGAGCGAAATTTGACAATGTATCGAGTACTTTTTTCGTATACAACCTAGATCAAAAACTCTTTCCCTATCAGACTGTACTCGGACAGTGACACTCCTACCTAGACCCTCAATTCATTTGAATAAGTCCTTGACTAGGTTGAAAAGCAATTTATGTTGAAACAGTAAATAGCGAGTTTTTGAGCGCGAAGTTTGACAACGTATCGAGTACTTTTTTCGTATACACCCTAGATCAAAAATTCTTTCCCTCTCAGACCGTACTCGGACAGTGAAACTCCTCCCTAGACCCTCAATTCATTTGAATAAGTCCTTGACTAGGTTGAAAAGCAATTTATGTTGAAACACTACATAGCGAGTTTTTGAGCGCGAAATTTGACAACGTATCGAGTACTTTTTTCGCATACACCCTAGATCAAAAATTCTTTCCCTCTCAGACCGTACTCGGACAGTGACACTCCTCCCTAGACCCTGAATTCATTTGAAGAAGTCCTTGACTAGGTTGAAAAGCAATTTATGTTGAAACACTATATAGCGAGTTTTTGAGCGCGAAATTTAACAACGTATCGAGTACTTTTTTCGTATACACCCTAGATCAAAAATTCTTTCCCTCTCAGACCGTATTCAGTCAGTGACACTCCTCCCTAGACCCTCAATTCATTTGAATAAGTCCTTGACTAGGTTGAAAAGCAATTTATGTTGAAACACTATATAGCGAGTTTTTGAGCGCGAAATTTGACAACGTATCGAGTACTTTTTTCGTATACACCCTAGATCAAAAATTCTTTCCCTCTCAGACCGTACTCGGACAGTGACACTCCTCCCTAGACCCTCAATTCATTTGAATAAGTCCTTGACTAGGTTGAAAAGCAATTTATGTTGAAACACTATATAGCGAGTTTTTGAGAGCGAAATTTGACAACGTATCGAGTACTTTTTTCGTACACACCCTAGATCAAAAATTTTTTCCCTCTCAGACCGTACTCGGACAGTGACACTCCTCACTAGACCCTCAATTCATTTGAATAAGTCCTTGACTAGGTTGAAAAAGCAATTTATGTTGAAACACTATATAGCGAGTTTTTGAGAGCGAAAATTGACAACGTATCGAGTACTTTTTTCGTATACAACCTAGATCAAAAATTCTTTCTTTATCAGACTGTACTCGGACATTGACACTCCTACCTAGATCCTCAATTCATTTGAATAAGTCCTTGACTAGGTTGAAAAGCAATTTATGTTGAAACACTATATAGCGAGTTTTTGAGAGCGAAATTTGACAACGTATCGAGTACTTTTTTCGTATACAACCTAGATCAAAAATTCTTTCCCTATCAGACTGTGCTCGGACAGTGACACTCCTACCTAGACCCTCAATTCATTTGAATAAGTCCTTGACTAGGTTGAAAAAGCAATTTATGTTGAAACACTATATAGCGAGTTTTTGAGAGCGAAAATTGACAACGTATCGAGTACTTTTTTCGTATACAACCTAGATCAAAAATTCTTTCTTTATCAGACTGTACTCGGACATTGACACTCCTACCTAGATCCTCAATTCATTTGAATAAGTCCTTGACTAGGTTGAAAAGCAATTTATGTTGAAACACTATATAGCGAGTTTTTGAGAGCGAAATTTGACAACGTATCGAGTACTTTTTTCGTATACAACCTAGATCAAAAATTCTTTCCCTATCAGACTGTGCTCGGACAGTGACACTCCTACCTAGACCCTCAATTCATTTGAATAAGTCCTTGACTAGGTTGAAAAGCAATTTATGTTGAAACACTATATAGCGTGTTTTTGAGCGCGAAATTTGACAACGTATCGAGTACTTTTTTCGTATACACCCTAGATCAAAAATTCTTTCCCTCTCAGACCGTACTCGAACATGACACTCCTCCATAGACCCTCAAATCATTTGAATAAGTCCTTGACTAGGTTGAAAAGCAATTTATGTTGAAACACTATATAGCGAGTTTTTGAGCTCGAAATTTGACAACGTATCGAGTACTTTTTTCGCATACACCCTAGATCAAAAATTCCTTCCCTCTCAGACCGTACTCGGACAGTGACACTCCTCCCTAGACCCTGAATTCATTTGAATAAGTCCTTGACTAGGTTGAAAAGCAATTTATGTTGAAACACTATATAGCGTGTTTTTGAGCGCGAAATTTGACAACGTATCGAGTACTTTTTTCGTATACACCCTAGATCAAAAATTCTTTCCCTATTAGACTGTACTCGGACAGTGACACTCCTCCGGAAACCCTCAATTCAATTGCATAACTCCTTGACTGTACTGAAAATCACTTTTTATGAAAACCCACAAGAATATTTTTTGAGCTCGAAAATTGACAAATTATTTAGTACTTTCTTCTCAGACCAGCTAGATCACTTCTTAGCTTTGCAAAATAACTCCCACGAAGTGGGAGTTCGGACCGAAAGGCCGCTCAGAAAACCGATGCTGTGCGGTGCACAGCAAACCAGACCAAAAAAAGCGCATGCAAACAAAAAAGCGCTAGCGAACAAAAAAGCGCAAAATTGAAAATCCAAGAAGAGCGCAAAGCTCCAACGAACCTTCTTGCTTTGCAAGAACACATTCCCACAATGTGGGAACACGGACCAAAAACCGGTCCGGAAACCGCAGCTCTGCGGTGCAGAGCAAAGCAGACCGAAAGAAAGCGAGAGCTAGCCAAGCTAGCGAGCAAAGAAGCGGGAAGAACTCACCTGGCAGGAGACGACAGCAGAGAAGAGAAGAGAAAGCAAAGCAAACAAGCTCTGAAAAACACTTTGTTAGTATACATAAAAGAGCATCAAAACATCAAAGACAACACACGAGACGCACGGCCACCCCCACCCAGCGACCCCCCCCCCCCGGCGCCAAACCGCCACCCCCCCACCGACCCCCCCCAAAAAAAACGCCAACCGACCAACGCCAAATTTTGGCTTGAGTTCTTAAACAATGCTATGGAACTCAGAGAGCATAGAAATGGGATGGGACCAGTCTGGGGGCCCGAATTATAAATGAATTACCTCATTATAAGCATGAAATCAGGGGGTTGGGGGGGTCACCTGCAGAGTCAAAATTGACCCCTAGATCTCGGAAAACCCTATACAAAATATATAATGGGAGATTCCCCATTACAAATGGAGTTCAATGAGCCTATTCCTGCAGTCAAAGTCATTAATTTCACCATTTCACATGTAGAAACGTGAAACGTACCAGTCACTAAAAGGGCAAAATGACCGTATGTGTCGAGGCCAATTTCTCGAAAACGGCTGAAAGAAACAAAACGCCATTTACAGGGATTCAAGTACTGCTCAAGCTGAGTTCAAATCAAAAATCAGATCAAAAATCGGTTCACTCTACGAGGAGATATTCCAACATCAAGGTACCGTACCAAATGACCAAAATGACCCATTTTGGGTCCTGTTTCTCTACTATAACCAATAACCACTCATTACCACTCATCATAACCACCTCTAAAATATATATGGGAACAATCCCCATCATCAGGCCAATCTAATGCACTAATAAACAAAATTTAAATCGCATTATAGATGATGTACTGGTACCCTGCTCTGGTGTACTGGTACCCTGCTCCAGCAGGTCAAAATAGGGGTACCTGACCTGGCCAATTTCTCAAAAACGGCTGAACAAAAACAAACGCCCTTAATACTGTTTGTAGCACGGCTTAAGATACGCATCATATTAAAAAATGAGCCCAATTGGTGCACTCTAGAAGAAGTTATAGCAAAAAGAAGGTACCGTACCAAACGATCTTGGAGGAGAGGTACACCACCTCCAGAGCTAAAATTGAACACCTAAACCACAGAAAATGATATATAAAGTATGTATATTCGGAATCTGCATTAAACTGGCTATTCAAAACAGTATAATTTATACCAGAAGTGACGAAATTCAAAGTCACCAGACCCGGACCACTCCTGTCAAACGCTTCTAGAGGTAAAATCAAGGGCAAGTTTACTGGCCAATTTCTCTAAAGCGGCTGAACAAAAATAATCCCCCTTAACACAGTTTGTAGCACTGCTTGAGATACGCATCATACTAAAAAATGAGCCAAATCGGTGCATTTTTCAAGAAGTTATAGCAAAAATAAGGTACCGTACCAAATGACCAAAAAAGCATGGTGACCTGAGTTCAGAGTCAAAATTGACCATCTCAACTACATAAAACACTATATAAACTATATATGGGGATACTCCCCACTAACTGAGGATTCTAAAACACTAACACTTGTTGGGTAAATCGCGCGTTTTGTTGTACCCAAATTTGGGTCACCCAGAATAGCCCGAAAATTCGGCCTATTTCAAATTTGAACATTAATAACTTTTTGATTAGGCCGATTTGTGAAACCAAACGAACACTGCAAGCAAGAGGGGTTCAGTGCTAACAAAATGCGACCACTCCCGTGTGATTTCGTTCATTACTTGAGAAGATATTAACAAAATACTGTTCTGTACCCCATTTTTTGGGCTAAAATCGAAGCCCAAGATCTCCGTAACCGACGTAAAACAACGTGAAACAGCGTTCCCGGCGTATTTGTGGGCGTAATTCTGGTCCACTTGCACGTTCTAGGTCACGGCAATCCTTCATGGTGAGGTGGGAAAAAAATTTCCCGCCTCATCATGAAGGTTATGGTGTTTTGTGTGTTTTGACATAAAACAACATCCACAGAAATTTGATGAAATCGTGAAAAAAGAAAAATTGTTGAATTAACCCCTTTATTTGATTTCATTAGCATTGACAACTTGAATGGTGTCTAGAAAACAAAAAACGCACGCCCAAAAACTTGTTCAATTGCTCAAAACACCACTCAGCCAAAAAATTTGAGAAAAGATTTGTTTTTCAGCACTCATTATTGATTAACTGTTCTAAAGACTATTTCCAGTGACTGTGACTAGACATTCCAGAGAATCACATCTTAACAGCAACAGATTAAGCTAATAATCACGCATTTTGGTCCACAATTGAATGAGAAATTCTAGAAAGTAGAAAACACTAAGTTCCTTTCACAATGTGATAGTTTCACAAGTTCTTTCCTCCAACTTTTTGATTAGGGCCACTTGAGAAAGCAAAAAACACAGTCAGCAAGGGGGTTTAAGAACCACAAAATTCGACAATACCCGTCGAATTTGGTTCAGTGGTTTTGGAGGAATCTCTAAACACATGAAGCGTATCCCCGACTTTTGGTCTAATGGGAGACACCAACTTCACAAACAATTAGGCAGAACGGCTAAAAACGGTGTTACGTGGACAATTCTGAACGCAACCCAAGTTCAATTCCACTCAGTAGTTAAGAACACCCAAGACTTCTACTGCGAAGTGGGACAAAAGGCCAGGGTGTTTTGTGTGATTTGACAAAAAACAACTCAAACAAGAATTTCATGATTTCGCAAAAAATGAAAAAATGATGAATTCCCAAAAACTAGTTCATGAAAAGTTCAATGGTTGAATTCCCAAACAAAGCCTAGAGTTAATAACATAATTTGTAAGTGACAACAACCATCACAACAATAAAAACCACATAAATTCATATTAACGCTTGAAAAGATCTTTTTTTTTCAAGTATACAACTTAGTTGTTGTTTGCTCAGTCCGATATGTAAAAAAGACCGAAAAGAACTAGCAGGCACATATCAAATGGAACGAAATGCCACCTGCTTTCTCAATTCGACTCAGTACTTTAGGAGATATCAATAAAACAGTAAACTGAAAACTGACTTTGGGGCCATAAATTATCTGCAGAACCTGCTTACGGACGCTTCTGGCTACAACCTAATTACTTTATAATAGTCTTCATTCAATAAAAAACTGAAAACAAGATTCAGTTTGCATTGTACTGCTCAAAAAAACATTGAATGGAAAAATGTCAAGCTGCAACACGTTGATCCAACTTACCCCTTCTTTATATTAGTTAAAGGTTTTTTCGCAAAAAACTAAATTTTGGTGTGAAAAAACACTGCAAACCTATATATTTTGTGTTCTGCTTTCACTTGGTAGTCCTAAACTAAGATTGTAAAGCGCGGTGTTTTTCTTTTCTAACAAAGAAAAGCTAAGATCGCCTATATTGAGCTTCATATTGGAACTTGTTATTTGTCCATGAGACAGGAGATGTTAGTTTGTTCAAAAAGAGAAAAACGTGTATGCGCAAAAAAACTGCTTCTATTCTGCAACGTTAATTTGTAGCCGGAACATGTTTCTGCAGGGACAAATTGGTCATTTTCTGGCAATAATTGGTTTTCTTTTTACTTAAAAACTGTTTTCGCGATTTATCTCCAATTTTAGAGGAAAATTTTTGTGAGCTTTATGTAAGTTTCATATCTCATTGTAAGAATCACATTCTGAGACCAAAAACTATAATGGAAAACAATTGCCACATAAAACCTTACTCTACATACTTTGAAAATGCGTTTGGTTTGGCAAAAAACTCCCATAATCAGATAAATGGGGCAAAAATTGTATCTACCTCTTTTTGGTATAAAAAGGAACCCTGGACTTGAGCTAAAGCTGCTAATGACAGTAGCTGGAATTTGTTTTTCGATTCGTCTCTGGTATACAGGTTTCCGCATATTGGAATTTCACATTTTGTTCCCTTTAGATTAAGAAATGTGGCCATAAACCGCAATTATCTACAGAACTTGCTTACGTTCCCTACTGGCTACAACCTATTGTTTTTATAATAACTCTGACTGAATCAAATGTTGAAATTGGAGTTCAGTTCGCATTGTAGAGCTCAAAAACGAACATTGAATGGAAAATTGTCAAGCTGCAATATGTTGATCCACTTTACCCCATTTTTGTATTAGTTTAAGATTTTTCGCGAAAAACTAATTTTTGGTCCAAAAAACCTTGCATACCAATAAATTTTGCGTTTTATTTTCAGTTGGTATTCGTAAACTAAGGTTGAAAAGCATGGGGTTTTTCTTTTCTAACATAGAAAAGCTAAGATCGCCTATATCGGGCTTCTAATTGGAACTTGTTATTTGTCCATGAGACAGGATATGTTAGTTTGTTCAGAAAAAAGACCTATATGCACAACAAAAAAACTGTTTCTATTCTGCAACGTTAATTTGTAGCCGGAAAATGTTTCTGCAGGGACAAATTGGTCATTTTCTGGCAATAATTGGTTCTCTTTTTACTTAAAAAATGTTTTCGCGATTTATCTCCAATTTTAGAGGAAAATTTTTGTGAGCTTTATGTAAGTTTCATATCTCATTGTAAGAATCAAATTCTGAGACCAAAAACTATAATGGAAAACAATTGCCACATAAAACCTTACTCTACATACTTTGAAAATGCGTTTGGTTTGGCAAAAAACTCCCATAATCAGATAAATGGGGCAAAAAATGTATCTACCTCTTTTTGGTATAAAAAGGAACCCTGGACTTGAGCTAAAGCTGCTAATGACAGTAGGTGGAATTTTTTTTTCGATTCGTCTCTGGTATACAGGTTTCCGCATATTGGAATTTCACATTTTGTTCTCTTTTAGATTAAGAAATGTGGCCTTAAACCGTAATTATCTACAGAACTTGCTTACGTTCCCTACTGGCTACAACCTATTGTTTTTATAATAGCTTTGACTGAATCAAATGTTGAAATTGGAGTTCAGTTCGCATTGTAGAGCTCAAAAACGAAACTTGAATGGAAAATTGTCAAGCTGCAACATGTTGATCCACTTTACCCCATTTTTGTATTAGTTCAAGCTTTTTTCGCGAAAAACTAATTTTTGGTCCAAAAAAAACTTGCATACCAAAAATTTTTGCGTTTTATTTCCAGTTGCTATTCGTAAACTAAGGTTGAAAAGCATGGGGTGTTTCTTTTCTAACAAAGAAAAGCTAAGATCGCCTATATCTGGCTTCTAATTGGAACTTGTTATTTGTCCATGAGACAGGATATGTTAGTTTGTTCAAAAAAAACCTATATGCGCAACAAAAAAAACTGTTTCTATTCTGCAACGTTAATTTGTAGCCGGAAAATGCTTCTGCAGGGACAATTTGGTCATTTTCTGGCAATAATTGGTTTTCTTTTTACTTAAAAAATGTTTTCGCGATTTATCTCCAATTTTAGAGGAAAATTTTGTGAGCATTATGTAAGTTTCATATCTCACTGAAAGAATCACATTCTCAGACCAAAAACTATAATGGAAAACCATTGCCACATAAACACTTACTCTTCATACTTTGAAAAGGCAGTTGTTTTGGCAAAAAAACTCCCATAATCAGATAAATGGGGCAAAAAAAGTATCTACCTCATTTTGATATAAAAAAGAGCCCTGGACTTGAGCTAGAGCTGCTAATGACAGTATGTGGAAAATTTTTTTTGAATCGTCTCTGGTATACAGGTTTCGCATATTGGAATTTCACATTTTGTTCTCTTTTATATTAAGAAATGGTGCCATAAACTGCATTTATCTACAGAACTTGCTTACCTTCCCTACTGGCTACAACCTATTGACTTTATAATAACTTTGGTTCAATCAAATGTTGAAATTGGTGTTCAGTTTGCATTGTAGAGCTCAAAAAAGAACATCGAAAGGAAAATTGTCAAGCTGCAACACGTTGATCCACCTTACCCCATTTTTATATTAGTAAAAGGTTTTTTCGCGAAAAACTAAATTTTGGTGTAAAAAAACTCAGCAAACCTATATATTTTGTTTTCTGCTTTCACTTGGTAGTCCTAAACTAAGATTGTAAAGCGCGGTGTTTTTCTTTTCTAACAAAGAAAAGCTAAGAGAGCCTATATTGAGCTTCACATTGGAACTTATTATTTGTAAATGAGACAGGAGATGTTAGTTTGTTCAAAAAAAGAAAAACCTATATGCGCAACAAAAAAACTGTTTCTATTCTGCAACGTTAATTTGTAGCCGGAAAATGTTTCTGCAGGGACAAATTGGTCATTTTCTGGCAATAATTGGTTTTCTTTTTACTTAAAAAATGATTTCGCGATTTATCTCCAATTTTAGAGGAAAATTTTTGTGAGCATTATGTAAGTTTCATATCTCATTGTAAGAATCACATTCTGAGGCCAAAAACTATAATGGAAAACAATTGCCACATAAACCCTTACTCTTCATACTTTGAAAATGCAGTTGTTTTGGCAAAAAAACTCCCATAATCAGATAAATGGGGCAAAAAAAGTGTCTACCTCATTTTGATATAAAAAGGAGCCCTGGACTTGAGCTAGAGCTGCTAATGACAGTATGTGGAAATTTTTGTTTGAATCGTCTCTGGTATACAGGTTTCGCATATTGGAATTTCACTTTTTGTTCTCTTTTATATTAAGAAATGGTGCCATAAACTGCATTTATCTACAGAACTTGCTTACCTTCCCTACTGGCTACAACCTATTGACTTTATAATAACTTTGGTTCAATCAAATGTTGAAATTGGTGTTCAGTTTGCATTGTAGAGCTCAAAAAAGAACATCGAAAGGAAAATTGTCAAGCTGCAACACGTTGATCCACCTTACCCCATTTTTATATTAGTTAAAGGTTTTTTCGCGAAAAACTAAATTTTGGTGTAAAAAAACTCAGCAAACCTATATATTTTGTTTTCTGCTTTCACTTAGTATTCCTAAAAAAAGGTTGTAAAGCGTGGTGTCTTTCTTGTCTAACAAAGAAAAGCTAAGATTGCCTATATTGAGCTTCATATTGGAACTTGTTATTTGTACATGAGACAGGAGATGTTAGTTTTTTCAAAAAAAGAAAAACCTATATGCGCAACAAAAAAACTGTTTCTATTCTGCAACGTTAATTTGTAGCCGGAAAATGCTTCTGCAGGGACAATTTGGTCATTTTCTGGCAATAATTGGTTTTCTTTTTACTTAAAAAATGTTTTCGCGATTTATCTCCAATTTTAGAGGAAAATTTTGTGAGCATTATGTAAGTTTCATATCTCACTGAAAGAATCACATTCTGAGACCAAAAACTATAATGGAAAACCATTGCCACATAAACACCTACTCTCCATACTTTGAAAATGCAGTTGTTTTGGCAAAAAACTCCCATAATCAGATAAATGGGGCAAAAAAAGTATCCACCTCATTTTGATATAAAAAGGAGCCCTGGACTTGAGCTAGAGCTGCTAATGACAGTATGTGGAATTTTTTTTTTGAATCGTCTCTGGTATACAGGTTTCGCATATTGGAATTTCACATTTTGTTCTCTTTTATATTAAGAAATGGTGCCATAAACTGCATTTATCTACAGAACTTGCTTACCTTCCCTACTGGCTACAACCTATTGACTTTATAATAACTTTGGTTCAATCAAATGTTGAAATTGGTGTTCAGTTTGCATTGTAGAGCTCAAAAAAGAACATCGAAAGGAAAATTGTCAAGCTGCAACACGTTGATCCACCTTACCCCATTTTTATATTAGTTAAAGGTTTTTTCGCGAAAAACTATATTTTGGTGTAAAAAAACTCAGCAAACCTATATATTTTGTTTTCTGCTTTCACTTGGTAGTCCTAAACTAAGATTGTAGAGCGCGGTGTTTTTCTTTTCTAACAAAGAAAAGCTAAGATAGCCTATATTGAGCTTCACATTGGAACTTATTATTTGTACATGAGACAGGAGATGTTAGTTTGTTCAAAAAAAGAAAAACCTATATGCGCAACAAAAAAACTGTTTCTATTCTGTAACGTTAATTTGTAGCCGGAAAATGTTTCTGCAGGGAGCCCTGGACTTGAGCTAGAGCTGCTAATGACAGTATTTGGAATTTTTTTTGAATCGTCTCTGGTATACAGGTTTCCGCATATTGGAATTTCACATTTTGTTCTCTTTTATATTAAAAAAATGGGGCCATAAACTGCGTTTATCTACAGAACTTGCTTACGTTCCCTACTGGCTACAACCTATTGACTTTATAACAGTTTTGGTTCAATCAAATGTTGCAATTGGTGTTCAGTTTGCATTGTAGAGCTAAAAAACGAACAGTGAATGCTGATCCACTTTACCCCATTTTTATTTTAGTTTAAGCTTTTTTCGCGAAAAACTAATTTTTGGTCCAAATAAACCTTACATACCAATAATTTTTGCGATTTGTTTTCAGTTGGAATTCATAAACTAAGGTTGTAAAGCGTGGGGTTTTTCTTTTCTAACACAGAAAAGCTCAGATCGCCTATATCGAGCTTCTAATTGGAACTTGTTATTTGTCCATGAGACAGGATATGTTATTTTGTTCAAAGAAAGAAAAACCTATATGCGCAACAAAAAACTCTTTCTATTCTGCAACGTTTATTTGTAGCCGGAAAATGTTTCCGCAGGGACAAACTGGTCTTTTTCTGGGCAACAATTGGTTTTCTTTTTACTTAAAAAATGTTTTCGCGA
The DNA here is from genome assembly GCF_964194025.1 of Convolutriloba macropyga. Classification (NCBI taxonomy): domain Eukaryota; kingdom Metazoa; phylum Xenacoelomorpha; order Acoela; family Convolutidae; genus Convolutriloba; species Convolutriloba macropyga. The sequence goes on along the minus strand of NC_134469.1, from coordinate 11,901,080 downwards.
TTTATCTCCAATTTTATAGGAAAATTTTTGTGATCATTATGTAAGTTTCATATCTCATTGTAAGAATCACATTCTGAGACCAAAAACTATAATGGAAAACAATTGCCACATAAACCCTTACTCTTCATACTTTGAAAATGCAGTTGGTTTGGCAAAAAACTCCCATAATCAGATAAATGGTGCAAAAAAAGTGGCTACCTCATTTTGATATAAAAAGGAGCCCTGGACTTGAGCTAGAGCTGCTAATGACAGTATTTGGAATTTTTTTTGAATCGTCTCTGGTATACAGGTTTCCGCATATTGGAATTTCACATTTTGTTCTCTTTTATATTAAAAAATGGGGCCATAAACTACGTTTATCTACAGAAATTGCTTACATTCCCTACTGGCTACAACCTATTGACTTTATAATAGTTTTGGTTCAATCAAATGTTGCAATTGGTGATCAGTTTGCATTGTAGAGCTAAAAAACGAACATTGAATGGATAATTGTCAAACTGCAACATGCTGATCCACTTTACCCCATTTTTATTTTAGTTTAAGCTTTTATCGCGAAAAACTAATTTTTGGTCCAAAAAACCTTGCATACCAATAATTTTTGCAATTTGTTTTCAGTTGGAATTCATAAACTAAGGTTGTAAAGCGTAGGGTTTTTCTTTTCTAACACAGAAAAGCTAAGATCGCCTATATCGAGCTTCTAATTGGAACTTGTTATTTGTCCATGAGACAGGATATGTTAGTTTGTTCAAAGATAGAAAAACCTATATGCGCGACAAAAAACTCTTTCTATTCTGCAACGTTTATTTGTAGCCGGAAAATGTTTCCGCAGGGACAAACTGGTCATTTTCTGGGCAACAATTGGTTTTCTTTTTACTTAAAAAATGTTTTCGCGATTTATCTCCAACTTTAGAGGAAAATTTTTGTGATCATTATGTAAGTTTCACATCTCATTGTAAAAATCACATTCTGAGACCAAAAACAATATTGGAAAACAATTGCCACATAAACCCTTACTCTTCATACTTTGAAAATGCAATTGGTTTGGCAAAAAACTCCCATAATCAGATAAATGGGGCAGAAAATGTATCTACCTCTTTTTGGTGTAAAAAGGAACCCTGGACCTGAGATAAAGCTGCTAATTACAGTATGTGGAGTTTTTTCTTCGACTCGTCTCTGGTATACAAGTTTCTGCATATTGGAATTTCGCGTTTTGTTCTTTTAAATTAAAAAAAGGGGTCATTAAGTGCAATTATCTGCAGAACTTGCTAGCGGTACCTTCTGGCTACAACATATTGACCTTATATATAATTGCATTCAATCCGATATTGAAAATAGTATCCAATTTATGTTATAGAGCATTGCTTTTCTCGCATTTTGTTCACATACAGACTAGAATTCTGATTTTTGTATGATTTTGTATGATTACAAGGTATTCATATATCCATATATGACCTTGTATTATAAGCAGGAAAAAAACGCAACCTTCTTTATTATAGCGTAAATTAGCTGAAAACATTAGAATATGATTGGCGTGTGCTTTTGAATGATTTCAAGAAAAAGTTGCTGTCCAGTTTATGATTCTTTTATGACTACCAGGAAATCATACTTTCATATATGACCTTGTACGACAACCAGGAAAATTGAATATAATAACTGGGATAAAATGAGCTGTTATGATTATCGATCTTACTTCAAGCGAACTAAGCGTCACAATTGGAGCCGTTTAAGCGTCCTTTAAAAAATTGTATGACACTTGTATGATTACCAGGATATCATACAAATCATATATGACCTTGTATGGTTACCCGGGATCATATATGACCTTGTATGATTACCGGGATTTTTGTATGACCGGCAACCCGGGTAAGATACTATACGAAAGATCATTTATAGTTCCATCCACGGGGGGCCAAACTTTTCGTATGATCTTACCATGGTATCCAATATACAATAAAAGGTCGGGTTTATGATTTCTAAAATAGCCATTGATGAAGGATTGATAGTATCCAAGATCACCCTGAATGGTAACACTTCAAGATGGCCAAAAATGGAAGGTGTTTTGTATCTAAATAATCATTCATTGAAGGTTCATGGTATCTAAGAAAGCCGTTATTTTTTATACTTCTCTTGTTGCTGTAAGCAATCCAGCTAAGCCAGTTTGATCTTTCAAATAAAGCTCCTCATGGAAAAAAAGTACTCAAAAAGTTCGCAAAAAACACAGGAACACCTTAACTTAAGCGAATTATGAAAAAACATGATAACAGAGCAGTGTTAAGCTGTCATTAGTAAATAAAAGCATCACAAATTTTTCTCTAACTCTTGTGGTGTTTTGCTCTTGTTTTGCAATCGATTACGTATGAATTGAAATATAGCGGAAAAAGTGTTTGATCTTGTCCAATCTACAACATTTCATGTTAAAACGACACACATTTTTTCAGTCTTTTGTCTGCAACCTCCCTAACATGTTGTTGGATCTAAGACGCTATTAAAAGCCTGTTTTAGTCAAGAAATGAAGTTGCACAAAAACATTTTATTTAGTTTTTTGGGCCGTAGAAGTCTTTGGTTTTGGATATTGTACTCAAGACACCATAGAAAAAATTGTTTCTTTTTGAAGGTCAATGACAATAACGACATGTTGTTGTACTATGTGATCCAAAAGACGTCATTTGAGATCACCTTTACTTTTTTGTATGGTCTTATGTCTGGTATCAAAGAAGCCATACAACAATACATGTCTTACGTATGGTTTCCAAGAAACATTTATGGTGGTCAACCCGAGAACTCAAAGAATTTTTTGTACAATTTGCGAAGGCCAATGAGCGTTCAGATTTTGAAGAAACAGCAAATCACTCCATATGACAAACAGTGACATCCAAGAGGCGAACTCTAACAACTCAGGCGTCATTTTGTGCCACAAACAACAAAAAACTATGGTCATCCTAAAAAGAGTACAATAGACAAAAAAAATCAGTCAAATTTTACCGGTGTTAATGCGCTGACAACATTACTTGTCGCAGAAGCAAATCGACTCCATCGTGAGGGTAAGTCATCAACATTTATTGGACAAAAAAGCTCTTGCAAAAAAGTTTGATAGAAAAACAGAGAAGTTTGTTTTAATAAAAATCTATGCGTACAAAACTGAAGTCAGCAAAACCGCCGAGTACAGCTTCAGACCGTACTCTTATCTAGCTATAGATAAGGTATCTGAAAAAGTTTTTATTCAACTATATATTGTCACCAATTTTTTACGCATGAGTGTAACTTGAACTAAAGAACATTTTTAGTGGCACAATGGGGTATTAACAGACACACAAATTTGAAGACAAGCTTTTTGCCGCAATTCAACAGGACGAAGTAGAAACGACATTAGCCAGATTGGATAATTCTTATAGTGCTATTGGAAGCTCCTACTTAATTATTTTTAGTCGTGATAATTTATTCGGTTGCGATATATCATATGAAGTCTGGCGGGCCGCTAAGGAATGACCAAGTTTGCTAGTGGTTACACCAGCTAATGCTTGCTTTGAGACCAAGGCACGCTTCTGCTACCCGCTTAGTGTGTGGATTTTTTTTAAAAAAATGTGTTTTTCAGTTAACTAAAATTGCTTAATTGTTGGCTAAAAATTGAGTCGGCCAAGTGACCGGCCACGATAATTCATAGAAAATATTGTTCCCATAAAACTCAATTGTTGTACCGGTGATCACATTGCAAACGACAATACTAACAGTTGCCATTTTATTGCTCCGACCCCCACTTTAGTGGGGAGGGAGGAACTATATACTCAAATGGGTTTTTTTGTTCAGACAATTTTGGCCGATCGATATAATCATTGTAGAGAGTTGAGAGAGGTATCATTACAAAGCCAGTCCAGCGCAGAATATGGAATTAAAATTTTTTTTCAGTTTTCGTTTTTTATAGGGAGTTATTGTGGTTTAAATTTTCGTGATTAATTGCTGTTTTCATTCACATTTTCAGTATTTCTGACCAAATTTTTGTCAATTTTGCTGAAATGTTAATATTGTTAACTGTACTGTTAAGATAGAGGAAATTTGCTCAGTTGTTCGATCCTAGTTTTTTGGCTAGAATTTAAGCAAAATTTTTCAAAATTCAGTTTTTTTTCGAGAAAAATGTGACCACATTTTTTTTAAGCCCACTTGCTTTAAATTTGCGGGATGTAGACACCTTAAAACTGTAGTTGAAATCTTCTTACGCTCAGAAAAGAGCTAGTTGTTATCCCGATGGCTCTCTGAGTCTTCTGTATAATAATTTTGCCTCGATAATAAAAAAAGCAACTCGATAATAAAAAAAATTTTTGTTTGAAAACTGATCTGTTTCGCATCTGTTCGAACAATTGACTGTTTTTTAGACGCGCAGTAATATCTGGGCTGATCATAATCTCGCTGTGCATCCATACATTGAAAAAACTTTAGATTTAAATGAGGCGCGACCTTTTTATCAAAACGTTTCCGCTTTTTATATGTATTTTTTGTAAATTACTGACCAGAATCTCAAATCAGGGCTCAAGTAATGACAGATACTATTTACAAAGAAGATGTACAACAAAATTGTAATATGGTTTCAGAGTTAAGCTCATGGTTTTTATGGCTTTGACCAACTGCTTTCGTTTAAATTTTATTGACTTCTTGAGTTTTGCTTTCTATTTTTGTTCTTTTTGTAGTCCAATGATTTAGTGTCCCCAATCAAAGATGCAATTAGTTTTTTAAGATGTATAGATGTATCAAGAGATTTTTTTCATTTGTTATCCAATATTTGTTATGACTTTGATTATATTTGTTTTAAGAAAATATTGGCGAATTTTTGAATTTTGCCAACTTTTTTAATCCTTTTTCTCTTAGCTTCCGGCGCAGCCTCAGTGAAAATAGGCAGAATCCAGTTTCTTGTGAGTAATAACTAATGTGGGAAATGATTTTAAAATCAACTAATGTTTTCCTTTTTTTGATAAAACGCGTTTTCAAATATTTTTTTTTCAATTTCAATTTTGGGCATAATTGCACTTTCTATGAGTCCATTTTGTTTTCTTCTCAAATTATCTCATTGGTGGCAAATCAAATTGTTGGCAAATTGCATCTGTGTATGTTAATAGTTTTTGTTGGACAGTTTATGCTTTTTGTGCTGAGACAAAGTTATCTCGCGAAATTTTGTGTTTTTTGTTGTTTCTCTATGTTTGTCTCTCTTTTTGTTGTTGTACGCCATATAAATGATAACAGTATGTCTCAGTTGCTTCCCCAGGACGTATAATTCCACCTAGATAAAGGTTTCAGTCTATAGGTGTTTGTTTTAATGACTTTCAAATTAAATATTTTAAAATTTTTTATTTCATTTTTCTCTTTTTGCTTTCAATTTGGTCACCATGTAACGCGATCTCACCAATTAGAACTCTCAATTACTATTGATGAATCAACTCCTTTTATTGGGCTTTGTTTTTTGTTATACGTTGTGACTGATTGCTTCGACCAGTTAATTTCAAAAAAAAGTTTCCGAGATTTCTATACTGTTCAATGTTTGGGTTATATTTTAGTTGTCGTTACTACATTGCTCTTTAGTAGGGAAAACTCCATGATGTTAGGATGAAGAGAAAAAGATGATCAACAGTTCTTGCAGGTAACATCTTACAAGTATAGTGCCTTGAATTGTGTCGCGAAATTGTTTGAAGTTTTGGCTTGTTTGTTTGTTTTTGTGTTTGTTATGTAACTGTTATTTTTTGGGGTCGTGACGTGGTCTCATTATTAACAGGCCCAATTGGCATCCTGAGATGCTGCAACTTAATTTATCGCTCTTTGTTGAAATCTTAAATCTGTTATGAATTTTGGAATTATTTGTTTCCAAAACATATTTGAGTTTTTGAGCTTCGCCATTTTTTAAAACAGTTTTTCGGTCAATTTTTGCTCGTTGTCTGTAAACACAGGTCACAACCCGTTGACAGTGAGCTATAAATTAACCGTTATAACGGTTTTAGCCTCAAAATTTTTGTTTCTCGGCTTTGTTACTACTTTTACTACGAGACTTCATAAAATGTTCGAGATTTTTGTATATTTGTACCTCTTAGAGTGTTTTCTTTTTGGTTTAAAACAAAAGTCGTAAGTTCCATTGGTTTTAAAATTTTGCGCAATTGAAGATTGGATTACGGCTTTTCTCATTTGCTCAATTGCTTCCTATGGAGATGTAAATGAAATTTTCAGTGACTTCAGGTGATAACTAATGACAATAATAACTGTGAAGTTAATAGTTTTCAAAAATAGAAAAGTATTTTTTTAACTTTGCACCTCTTTGTCATTTTTTCCTTTATTTGTCGACCTGTTAAGCAGTCGCATTGAGAACCGGTCCCATATCTTTTCTAATGAAGTATAGGTTAAACTGTTTTGTTTAGGTTTTATCTAATACGAGTTTGATTTTGTTATGATTTTTTTATTGTAGACATTGAGTTCTGGTCGTAAATAATGTTTTGCGGCCCTCTAGCATGGCATTTTTGTAATCATTGGTTGTTTACTGAACGATTTGTATGTTTTTGATCTCTTCATCGTTTGGTAGCCAATTAAGTCAAGAATGTGGATGAACAGGGTCGGAACGTTATGTGCGTACGCACATTACCGAGCCTCCTTGTTCGTATTCTATAATCTAACTGCAGCATAGGATCTTCATGTATTTGAACTCAGATCATATCAGTTTGAAAATTGTCCAAAAACATAAACAAATCATTTCAATAGCAAAATCAATTTGTTTTCCATGCAAAAATAGTGATGATAAAGAGGCGGTTCTCCTTGTCGTACTATAAATTATCCTCCCAAAAAATTGAAAACCAGAGCCGCCTTGGTCCAAAAATGCACATTGGGTAGCTCAGATGGGTCCAAAATAGGTCTTTATTTGTTTCTGCTGACCTAAAAAAAACGGCTCTGTCCAGACCGAATGCACCCAAAAATTGTCTTGTTGAGACCCATAATGCGACGACGAAATACTTCAGCCGGATCCCCTTCAGCAACGAACGTATAATCATGTTTAATCACGACTCTGTGTTTGCGCACATTGCCCTGGGAGTCACTGGATCACACAAAGTTTTCACGAAGACAATGAAAAGTCTATAGTTTCAATGCAAGCAGTGCATTGGTGAGGAGGTATTTCAGCACTTTCTGGTAAATTTGATTGATAATTCATCTTCCTTGAATCACAATCGAACTCTGAGTTAACTGCCCAATGATCTCTGACGTAAAGTACCAAGTCTTCAAACTTTTTAGTTTTCTCACAAATCTCACAGAGTTTTCCCTGTTGTCTTGGAGCTATAGTGGTGGGCACACAGCTAACGGGAACTATAGGGTTCAAAAAATCGAAGGAAATATAATTCAAGACTAATCTAAATATCACAAGCACTACTGTTGTAAGAAAATAGCAAAAAGGGTGCAAGTTTATCATAATATGCGATCAACAAAAAATAAAATGCAGTTCGAAACCTTTCAACAATTCTCTTTCTCTTTTTTCAAGGCCGAAAATGTAATTCTTATTTTAGCTTTGAGGGCTTCGTATATATCCTTTGTCAACGCAGAATTGCAGCCTATAGCTGAGAAATCTAACCCAATGAGCGTTGAGCGAAATGAGGAAATTAGAATTGCAAACGAACGCTTGAATTCTGTTCTTCATCGGCAAAACAATGTGATCGACTAAATTAGAGGGACTTTTTCAACAATCTCTTCCTCACTTGGTACCTAGTAGAGAATCTCCTCTTTTATTATAGCATACAGCTCGGAGAAGCTAGAAATACTAAAAACAGTATAGCTGTTCATAGCCATGCCTCTTATGCGTCGTCGGTCATCGGTTGTAATCTGGAAAATGGTGACCAGTTGTTCCACGCAATCGCCTGCGAGCTTGAAACTATCTTAGTTGCAGTTCGGATATCTGATTAAAAAGTTATTTAAAAAAATTGTCAACTTTTCTACAGTTCTTAGCGCGTGAGTGTAACTTGAACTAAAGGAGACATGAGCGGTAGCACTATGGGTATTAACCGACGCATAAATAAAAAAAACAAAACTTTTGGCCGACCAAATTAACCAGGTTGAAGTGAAAATAGTTAAATATTTTCATTCCTAACGATTTTTTGGTTTTTGGGTTGTGAGGTGTTCATATCAAGTCTAACGGGCCACTAAGGCGTACTTAAAACAGAAGTAGTTACACATGCTACTGTTTGGTTTGAAACCAAGGGATGTTTTCTACCCGGCTATGGCAATTATTAACAAACTTTGGTTTTCAGTTAGTTCTATTTGCGTGATTGTCGGCAAAAAAAAGAGTCCCTAAATTTTACATCGGCCAATTGCCCGGCCGCTACTTAGTGCAAAACGTTCTTTTGAAAATCATTTATTGTACCGGTGATCATATTGCGGCCTACAATAATATTAATTTCCTTTTTGGGCGCATTTAATAAAATAACTACAGAACAGGCTCTTCAAGTCCAAGAACCACTGCAAAAACCTAAATCACATCAGTTTGTTAATTGTCCGAAAACAAGTTTTCCTTGTTTTAGCGACAAATTATCTATGCAACAAATTATCTATGCTCTGGCCAGACCTATTTGGGCAGCTCAATTGGCTTCAAAAAATGACCTTTCATTAATGTCTTCACCAAACTGAGCCGGAGCAGACCCAAAAACGGTCCTGTTCGGGCCACTGGTGCGACCAAGAAAAGTTTTTTTAAAAGGTCGCACAGGAGTTTATTCCATGACGTTTGATCATAAGGTTTTGGTTTTGAGCAAATTGCCCTAGGAAACTTTGTAACATACAAATTTTTCATGAATACATTGACATGTCTATAATTTTATTGCACGCAATTCAATTGTGGAGAGGCAATTCAAGACCTTTTTTGATAAACTTAATTGACGTTTGATCTTCTCTGTATTAAACTCAAAATTTAAACTCCCAAACTCTGAGTTAACTGCCATATGATTTCTAACGTAATGTTTTAAGTCTTCAATAAGTTTTCTCACAAATCTCGCAGACTTTTCTCCTTTTTGCATGGACAAGTAGTGTGCAAACATTCCCCGGGATTATAATTTTCAAAAAAATTCAAGGATCTTTCCAACAATTGCCTCCCTTTTGCAAAAGGGGGCTATTTTCGAACAGAGTATAAGCGAGCGATTTGTTTACCAATCAGAGACTACTAAAAGATTTCCATGCAAGCCCATACAGGTAATAAACCGAGTAGAAAAAAATACGCCTTGGTATGACAATTAGCCGAATTGGAATACAAAGCGAAAAGAGTTTTTAACAAGCAGGTCGGTGGGCGCTTTGCGCGCATTGCGGATTCGCTATGACAACCAACCCGCAATTTCTGGATTACATCCCATAGCGCATGAGGAGCGTGGTCGTGAACAGTGGACCGCAATTGCACTTAAACTGATATTCGGCTATTTAATCTGTAGATCAAGTAAAATTATGGTAAAGTATAGCATAGAAGAGGTGGCGATTCTCTACCAAAGGGGGTGGGCAATTGTTGAAAAGATCCGATAAATAATAGAGATTGTAGTTCTTATAAAACATAATTATTCTACCGGTGATCACATTGCAAACGACAATACTAAAAGTTGCCCCTTTTATACGTATTTTATAACCTAACTGCAGTATAATATCTTCATATACTTGAACCGCTGTATGAACATAGATCATATCAGATTGAGAGTTGTCGAAAAACCTAAACCAATCATTTCATAAGCAAAATCAGTTTGTTTCCCATACAGATAGAGTGATGATAAAAAAGTGGTTCTCCTTGTCGAACGATAAATTATCCTCGCAATAAAAAATCAAAACCAGAACAGCCTTGGTCCAAAATGCACATTGGGTAGCTCAAGTTTATTTACGGCAATATAAACTGCGGGACAAGTAATTTTGTGGTTAATTATAGCACATAGCACATAGCACATAGGGGGTGGGGCGATTCTCTTTTAGGTACCAAAAGTGACAGTTGTTGAAAAGATCCTAATTCAGTACTAATCTAAATATCAAGAGCACTCCTGTAATGAAAAATTGAACAAAAACGGAATCCATTTTGGAGCTGCTTAATTCAAATCAATGACTTGCATGTTCATCACCTGGTGCACTAAACAATTAAAGTAAATGAACACTGAACTCTCCCAACAATTCTCTTCTTCTTTTTTTTCTACGAAGCACAAGAAATTCTTAGTTTAGTTGGAAAGAAACTTATATCTTTTTTGTCTACGCACAATTGCAACCTATGGCTCAGAAATCTAGCGGAAAGGGCGTTGAGGTAAATGAGAAAGAATACAATTCTAGCCGAAATCTTGAATTCCATTATCATTTGGTCAAACAATGTGATTGGTTAAATTGAAGGAATCTTTTGAACAACCTCTCCCTCCATTTGTACCTAACAGGTAATCTCCTCCCTATCCTAGCTATACTTATTAACATTTATATGTGGCCTTCAGTTCGGAGAAGCTAATAATACTATAAGCAGGATAGAGGACCACTGTTCACAGCCATGCCTCTCATGCACTGTGGGATGTAATCTGGAAATGCAGGGCTACTTATCTCAAACTTCTTGAAATTCTTTTTGCTTTATTTTTCAATTCAGCTAATAGATCTTGCATGGCCTAATTTATTCTACTTTGTCTAACATACTATGCGTTTACCAATAAAGTAAATTAGCTACTCTGAATAGTCAAAAAATTTTCGCTCAGCTTCTCTTCGATAATTCCCGTTTGCAGCAACCAGGGCAAATTGTTGAAAAAGTCCAATTAAAGTGACACCAAAAGCGGTGAACTAAATCAATGGTTGTCGCATTATTATAATCAACGACGGGCTGCCGAATTGCACTCTACTCGGAATTATTGTGCAAATAATTCTGTCAACAGTTTTTTTTGCGTGAGTGTAACTTGAACTAAGGGATATATTTAAAGGCGCAAAAGGGTAATAGCTGACACACAAATTAGAAGATACGTTTTTTGTCAAACGTTCTCGGCTAGATCAGCGTCCGCAGTCAGATCAGCGTGTTTTGTGAAAAGCTGAAACATCTACGTTTACAGTACCCTGCAAAAAGTAGATTGGCTCTAGTGAATTTACTCAAACTGGTCACTGTTGTCCAAAATTTGCCTTCCGAATGTATAAATTATGCTTAACTCCAAGAAGGCCCAATTTGCAAATAACTTGGTAATAACTTGAAAATAATTTGTTATTTGCAATTAACAAAAAGGATTCTCAAGTTCAGGCGCTAGAAAGAAGTGTCCTCTGATCGGACAGTTCCAGAGCGAGATAATCTTTGATCAGGCTGATTTGCGCGCGAAACATTGTCTGCGCTCTAACTGCGCTTGAAGCTCTCTGGTCAGACTTTTCTCGACGGAAGTTATTACTGATCAAGCCAAAATCAGAACATCGTCCAGACTTTTGGTGCGACCCTGACCAGACCAATTTCAGACAATTATTCAGACTTTTGTGCGCTCAAACTAATTCTAAGACCCTGTAATTTTGGACTGGAAACACACCGAGTTTGTTCGACATAAGTCTGATCAGAGGTCACTTCTGTCTGGCACCTCGAACTTGGTCCTAGAATTTATGAAAACATCTAATAATTTCAGTTGGGGGGGGGGAGGGGGGTGGTAAAAATTGTGTTAAAATTTAGAATTTAGTGAAACATAACTGTAGTATTCTTCTTCCTATTAACCATAATGAAAATTTGACGTTATGCTTCTTCCCCTCCAAATTTTTAAATTTTCTTTTTTTAAATAAACAATGCAGATTTTTTGACGGATTGCTGGTTCTTGTAAATCGCAAAAGATGAAATAGCATGCATGCTGACTACGTTTTAAGCATTCGTTAGCAATAAAAGTGCATGTTTGCTCTAGGACGTTTTATTGTCTAGCCAATTTGCAGATCTTTTATTGTCCTAGACAAAGTCGAGGACGGTTGTTTTAGTTCAAGTGAACGTCGATTCATAGTTCAGGCAAATTTTTTTCCCGACAAGTCCAGGCAAATCCTTTTCATATCAAAAATTTTTCGAGGACTGCTTTTTCATGACCTAAAAATTGGTCGAGGACGGTCTTTTAATAATTCCTTTTAATAGTTCGCTTTCATTTTATTGATGAAAGCCAACTAGCTTTCATCAATAAAATAGCTTTGATAACAGTTGACCACTAAAATTTAAAAAAAATTAAAGAATTAAATAAGAAAATCCGAAATTAAGTTTAGGCTAGTTGATACTTTTGTCACTATTATCTATCAAAGCCTCGAATTTTTGGGTTTTTGAAAATGTCTACGTTTCACAACGTAAAGTAATAAGTTCGAACAAAATGGCTCACTTTGCAAAGTATAACACAACCCTTAAAAGGTCAACATAATCGGGACTTGCCGTCACTCTGTCTGTGATGCCCAGCCAGGCTATTCCCACTTTCTTGCTGATGTAAATCATGTGATCCAAAGTTTCGTTCAGACGGTTCAGAAGTTGACCTCCCATATGCTCACAGATTGCCTATAATACGCATAAAACCCTGCTTTCCCCAGTTGAGATGTCGAATTATAAAAAGACCGTGGTCGACCAATATCGGGTATAAAAAGACCGTGGTCGACCAATGTTGGGTTTGAAATGATTTCAGGTTGACCCTAATAGTCTTGGTCGGCTTTAGGTCGACCCTGATGGTCATGCTCCACTTTAGGTCGACCGATATGGTCATGGTTGACTTTAGGTCGACCGATATGGTCATGAAATACTTTAAGTCGACCGATATGGCACTGGTCGACCATGGGTTTTAACTGAAGCGTTTTTGCATATAATGTAGTTGCAAGTATTAATGGTTTTGCTTCAGTTGGCAAAAACTTTTGGCCAAGGACAAAATTTCTTTTTTAAAAAATCTTTGTTCCAGCCAACATATTGTCCTTCTATTTTACATCATTGAGATGTTTCTAGTGCATTTTATTTTATCTTTGTACATATGGAGTGCTCAACACTGGGATTTAAAGAACCCATGAACCCCTAAAAATGCACCAAATATTTGGTAAAAAAGACCTATGAAGTAGACTTTAGGTCGACCGTACTGGATATGAAAAGACCATTGGTCGACTTATGAAAAGACTTTAGGTCGACGGTATCATCTATGAACAGACTATGGGTCGACCGTTATCCGGGTATGAAAAGACCCTAGAGTCAACCAATATTGGCTATGAAAATACCGTTGGCCGAATTATGAAAAGACTTTAGGTCGACGTTACTAAGGGAGTCGATCGTGTATTTAAGGTAGGGAATCTACCCCCCATGTCGACTTTATAAGTCTTTTCATAAATTCGACCTCTCAACTGGGGTTGTGTTCGACAAAAACTTTTGTAACCGCCGTGCCTCTACCAATACAAAATGGCATTTTTTGCAGAAAGGAAACCCAAAGTCTGCTTTTCTCTATTATTAAGTCAGTGGCAATAATATATGCATACCCGGAGTTGGTTCGCAGTGCTTTTCATTACTGGCTAAGCAAAACTTAATATCAAACATTACTGAACCATTGCGAATGAAGCTTATAAAACGCGAATTCAGAATTGACAGAACCCATTCCGACTGCCGATTCTCGGGTCAGCAGAAACAGCTGGCTGCAAATCTTCTGGCCAGACTTCGATGCCGACTGCCGGTCTACTGACCAGAGCTGAGTACCCAATGGAGTAGCCCGGAGAAGTGCGTTTATGAGCAAATCTCTGAACACATTAAGCTCATAGCATATCATGTTGAAATAGACTGCACAGAAGCTATTCAGCCTTAATACAAAATTTTCGAAAGTCACAAAAAGCGTATGACACTGTTCAAATTCAATACAAACTGAATACTCCATTTTAAAAAAAATTTGTTCTTCGTTTTTTCTACCATCCTATTTCTTGCTTTCTTTTCTTTTCTTTTTCTATCTTCAAAATTATGTCTCCAAGGAATTTATGATTTTGCATGCTTTTCCGGTGCGAATAAAATAGAACGAACAGCAGTCGATCAAAAGCAAAAACGACAATTAATTGAGCCGATAAGGCACAACCATGGAGCTCGCAAATAATGCTGAACTGCATCTAATGAGAAAACATATCAATTTTCGATCTTTTGCCCAATTTTTACTGTTTTGATTTTTTGCCTTTATGATCTTTTGTCCAGTCACTGGTCGTTCCACCATCATTAGGTGGAAAAAATGTAACGAGCCAAAACTTTTTTGAATTCCCCCACAGAAAAAAGTAGCACAAACTAAAAAATTATCCACTGGCTGCGGAAAAATACCCGATACTTTTACTATAGCGTCACCAATTTTTGATACTGAACTTCAACAAAGGTTGGCAGTAGCTTGTCTGGTCTTAAAAAGCTTTTTATCAATTGAATCACCAAATTAAATCAAATTGGTCATCACAATTTGGTCACTCAGATGGAAAGAAACAACAAACAATTCGTTAGGTGGCATTTACAGCTTTTAAAAAAGTTTTATTGATTTTTTTGAGATAACATTTTGATATTATATTTTGACCTTATATCCGATTCAGATCTGTCCGAAATATTAGTTAACAAAGTAGTGTTATCTGTCTTCTCTTCCCAATTTCCAACCGTTGTTATGTACTTCAACCAATTGCTATTTTTACTCCCCGCTCATTGGGTGAAAAAAAATTCATAAAAAGTCAATCAATATCTCCACTTCATCAGGCGACATTGATTCACACAAAGTCCAGTCTGGTAGGGCGATTAGGTATTAATTAGGTAATGTAAAACAGTAAACTAGGGTGCTCTTGCTAATAACCTAGTTGCTAATCCACGAATAATGGTGAATAATAAGGACAGTTTGAGTTTAATGAAGGCAAAAACAAACTTTGTGCTTGGAAAGTGCAATTGTCACTTTACCCGGCCAACCAACCGCTTGAGTGTTTTTGTGAAGGTTGCCAAAATTCCACCAAGGTTTCCATCGCATGAGGAACAAATGTTATTCGCATTTGTTAGCAATTTTTTTCGTGAAAGAATTATTTTCGTTCGTTTGCCAGTAGTGTACAATATGTTCAATGCAAGCACTTTTCAAACGCATGATGATCGCATAGCACATTGTATACACCAGTAGTTTAATAAATAAAACTTGAACACTACGTTATTTATGTAATTTTCAGAGATCATAAAAACCCTTAAAGTGACTGAAAATAGCACCTTTCCATCAATATTAGAATAGGCTAATAACATAGTTTTAACAATTTATTTCATAACATTGAAACAAAACAACAAGAACCACTTATGAGTTTTGTTTTGTAACACCGTTGTAAAAAACAAGTGTGTGCAATGAACTCTCTCGCACTACATAAATTTTTGTGATTTGTTTGAATAAAAAACAAAGATGTATCATAGTGATGGAATAAACTAGAAACGCCAACAGAAATAAACGAACTAGAAAACTAAAAAATATATAAGAAAAATATGAATTACTTAATCTATTTTTCAAAAAAGTAATTCCAATCATTTTTTAAGTAATCTTAAGTTTAAATTCTTGAAGAAATATTTTTACTAATCAGTATAAAGGCAACTTCATTGATAAAACTTCAACCAAAAATGTCAAAAATAAAACTGGTTTCTTATACACATCATGAACAAAATGGAACTATGGTTATATCTCTACGAGTCTGTCAGCGAAGTTAAGTCTCTAAAACACAATCGGGGAAGTCATGTCTCTAAGAGACTGTATCGACCATCCTACTAACATCACCATTAACACAGATTTTCGTGGTAGTTAAAACTAATGCATAACATATATCATCAGCAGCAGCACTAATAATGAAAGTAATTTGTTTGGGTTATAGACCAATATGCCCTCATTGATATCTAATATCAATTACATATATTCTATAACTGCCTTTATTTGTTCTATGATTTATAAATTCATTAATTTGATCAGATCATCCATTCTAATCTTTTTTTTAGAATTCACTATCTCATTAAAAATTTCATTGTAATTATTACTGCCATAATCCATATTATTTCTATCTTTGGGATCTAACTCACTAGCATGCTTGCAACAATAACTTGTTCATTAACATTATTAAAAACAAAACCAACTATTTTATTTTGTGGTTTTTTCTTACTACGCTCCAGCCCTAGATCAAACAGGAAATTCGAAGTGTTTTTTGCAGTTATATAGAAGGTCTTCCTTTCATAGTAATAAAATTACTCCTTTTATTCAATTGTTTTTGTGCAATAATACCATTATCATTCCTAGGGTCTAATGAAGGGACACATCAAGATATATCTTTAATTTTTTCACACTATCAGCAGCTACTGCGTCATTACCAACAATTTTTCTAGACAATGCATTTTCATTTTTATTTACTTTTGACGTTAACTTCAACTCTAAACAGTACACAATCTTGTCTAAAACATTTACAAAAACCAAATAGATTACTCATCTCAATCACCATATACATATGCCCTATTTCTGCAGCAGCAACTTGATCATCTTGATAATCATTAACCTTGATCTCTTACAAAATTACTCTCATTTTCATCACCTGTACTAGTGGGTAAATTATGCATCAATAGATTGGGATAACAATGATCTACGAACTCAATATCTTACCTCCAGTGGTTTCATGTTTAACTGAACTTAACAACTCCAGCATAGCTGAGATTCAACAAGTGTTACCTGAAATTCAACGTGTATGCTATTTCCATATATTTCGCGACAAAGAAATTTTCACGCACGTGAAAAAATAAACCCAAACATTTGAGGTCAAAATAAACCCAAACATTTGAGGTCAAAAAGCACACGTTCAAATAGTCTAAGTTTTTTTGTAAATTCAATAGATCTTGAAGATTTTAAATTTTGAAAAATTCTGACCCGTAATTAAAAATTTTTCTTATGTTTAGATAATTTATTACATACGCTATTTCACGCAACTCAATTGAAAACTAATCTCTAAATGTTTGAATGCATAATTTATATCAAGAGTTTAAATGTTAAGCAAAAGTGTCAAAACACAGGATTATAACAAATTTTTTTTAATAATCTGAATGTTTTCTAACTATTAGTCTAAACTTAAACGGATCTCAATCACCTGTAACTATCCGACTAGAAGCATCTTAGCATCTTTCAAATTATTTCACTCCATAGCATCTGTTAAATCAGTTTTAAACCACTCTAGCAAAGTAAGAGTTAAAAGTGAACCATATAGTGAGTGTGCAAATAGCTATGTTTCATCATAGCTGGGATTGACAGCAGTAGCTGTAGGCCATATTCCTTTGGGAAAATAGTTTCATTCTCTGCAGACGTCCAAAAAAGCAACATTCTTTTGAGGTCATTGGCTGAGAGCAACACACTTGAAACAGTTGCATTTTTTGTACAACTTTTAGCTGGAGAAGTTGCAGCTGGTATTTTAATAGAACTTGCATTAGTACTCGTTATGAAAATGAAAAAAAACACAATACTATTTCGATTTTACAAGGGATGCCTCTCCATCACCATTCATACCTGTGGTCTGTACTGTTGGTAAAAAATGGTTGTGTGATTGAGCTTAACCCCATGTACAAGTTTTGAGTTGAATCCCTAATTTTAGTCTGAGACAACATAAACGTTTAAATCAATATAAGCATGTTAAACAGCGTTCAAACAAGATCCCAGCATGAAAAGATAATGCTTTCAGTCAGACGAAAGTCGAACTAACTAAGGATTGCATTGAAGAAGTTGAATAAAATTATGATTTTGGTAACTGATTTCAAAGATATGGAGAGGTGAAATGGTCTGACTTTAGATGGTAAACTTTTGCTGAGTTTAGAATTTCTCAAATTGTTAACTGTCGCAGACTAATGTAAGTTTTGTTTCGCCTCAGGACGTTGGGATGTAAGCTGATGAGTAACAAAACGGGAGTAAATTTTGATACCAAAATAATTCAGGAAAAACTGTTGGTAGTTGAGCGTTGTTATCAAAAACAACTTAATTTGGGTGGGGGTTATCGTTGCTAATAAAAGATGTTGTTTGTTATTTTGATTTAGATTAGATATATTAGTTTCCATTGATTGCGAGTGTTTTGAATGATTGTAATTTGTGTTGTGTGGCTCGTGCCGAAAATCACTTCCGTTCGTTTTCGACAAAAGAAGTCATGTCAGTGACATCCTCGGCCCCAATTGTAAGATCACGAATTGTTGCTGTACTGTATGATATCGGTGTAAAATCAGCAAGATAAGAAGACAAGATAAGATAATCGATCGCAAATATAATAATCAGAAAAGGAAGTTTGGGAGGAACCAAAGTTATGGGCGACTGAAAAGGGGACAAACTAAAT
This sequence comes from Convolutriloba macropyga, assembly GCF_964194025.1. Lineage (NCBI taxonomy): Eukaryota > Metazoa > Xenacoelomorpha > Acoela > Convolutidae > Convolutriloba > Convolutriloba macropyga. The sequence goes on along the minus strand of NC_134469.1, from coordinate 11,882,813 downwards.
TGAGCAAAAGAATATCCCAAAAAAGGTTTGACACACAAAAAGGACTGCAAATATGGTAACAATGCTTGACTAACGATCGCAAAAATTGGACATTTGATGTGAAACTTTGCAATAATGTAACTTGTTGCATCAACTTTTGGAGACGACTTGACTTACAATTCTATACCTTTTCCTATTGAAAACTAAAGTATACATCTGCTCGTGAGAACGAGAACACAAAATAATTCATTTGTTTATTAAGACTTTGCTTAGTTTGATGACTGGTCTTACTTTCTCACCATGTGGAGTTCTCAGCTTCACGGAGCGTACTACACCATCTGAACCGGGGTAAATTTCTATAACTTTTGCAATAGGCCAGAGATCTCGTGGCGTGAAGTCTTCAAGTAGCCAAACCAAATCATTTACCTTGAGGTTTTCAGAAGTTTTGTTCCACTTCGACCTTGTCTGTTGATTAGGGATGTATTCTCGAAGAAGTCTATTCCAAAAATGCGAGGCTAGTTCTTGAGCAGATTTCCATGACCTGGACACGGTGACGTTTTGCGTTTCGAAAAGACCAGTAGGGTAGTTAACTGACGCTCTTCCGAGTAAAAAGTGGTTAGGCGTGAGAGGCAGAGGATCGTTAATTTCACTCGGGACATTAGTTAGAGGTCTAGAATTCATATTGGATTCAATCTCACATACCAGTGTCCACAAAATATCATCTGAAAGGGTTCTTGACCCAATTACTTTGTACAGAGATAACTTGAATATCTGCACTAGGCGTTCCCAACTTCCACCGAAGTGTGGAGCCGCAGGAGGGTTAAACACCCACTCAAATTTGACCTGCATCAGATGCAAATGACTTGCAAAATCATGGGAATTTCTAAGGCTTGCAATGCTGGATTGCAAAGAGTTATTTGATCCAACAAAGGATTTTCCACAATCGGAAAGGAACTTTTTTTGTTTTCTTCTACGGCTTATAAAGCGACGGATGCAATTGATTGTTGAATCTGTTGTCAAGTCGACAGCAACTTCTAGATGGACAGCGCGTACTACTAAGCACGTGAAGAGGAGTATGTATCTACGCCTGTTTCTTCCATGTTCTTTAACTGGAAAGGGTCCTACGAAGTCTAAGCCTGTGGTTTGAAAAACTTGATGATTTTCTCGTGGTAATCTGAACTCTGGGAAGTCAGCCAGTTGGGGGGCAGCTACCTCTTGGATTATACGTCTGCATGGAATGCATTGTCTAACTGTTTGATTGACTACCGCCCTGCACCTAAGAATCCAATAGAGTTCCATTAATAAACTTCTAGTTTGTTCTGTGCCACAATGCATGTTTGTTTGGTGAAGATGTTTTACCATTAGTCTAACACTCTGATTATTTCCATCTAGGATCAACGGGAAGCGCGCAGTTTCTAGTCTCAATGCTTTAGACAACCGTCATCGAGCACGCAAGTGCTGGTTACGATCGACGAATGGTGATAATGATACAATTCTACTGGTAGATGATACTGCAACACCTTTTCTTAAGTTCGAAATTTCCGATTTAAAATCTTGATGCTGGGCACTTTTTATCAAGTATTTGTACGCTTTTGTATAGTGTGCTAGTGACAAAATGGATTCCTTTTTCTGCATTTATCTGCAAACAAGAAGCAAAGCACTGCAACTCTAAGTAAACGATTCCAGTTGCTGAAACGCGATATGTCAATTTGGCATTTCAGTTCTTTTATTGGATCTGCCATTATAATTTTAACATGTTCAGCAGAAAGTAAATCTTGTTTCGGCCACGTGTTTTTATTTTGACACAAGAAGGATGGACCTAATAGCCAACGTGAGTTGACATTCATTTGGTGAACGTTGTAGCCTCGGGTACCATCGTCAGCGAGATTTCTGGTAGACGAAATGTAGGACCAATCTTGGGCAGAGGAAACTTCTAAAATTTTGGCTAGTCTGTTAGCAATGAAGATCCGATGACGAATCTCAGGAGTCCGTAGCCAATACAAAACGGTCGTACTATCAGACCAAAAAACTAGTTTATGGATTGCTATATCCATCTCATCTTTGACAAATTGAGCTAGTTGAGCACCATATACCGCAGCCTGTAATTCCAAATTAGGAATCATCATCCTTTTCATTGGCGCGACTCTTGCTTTACCAATCACAAATGCGACTGAGACGGATTCGTCAATGTGTTCAATTCGTAGATAACTGACTGCTGATAATGCTAACTCGGATGCATCTGTGAACGTGTCTAGTTCAATCGACGAAATCGGTATCTCGTTAAACAATTTGCGAGGAAGATGTACATCCTTGTAAAACGAAAGTTCTTTTTTCAGATTCTCGAAATCAGAATTCTCATCAAGTTGTAATGGCTTGTCCCATTTTGGACCGTGGTTCCATGCTGCTTGGAGAACTTTGCGGAATCTTATTGTAAAAGGGGCGATAATTCCTAAGGGATCAAAGATGGAAGCAACAAAACGAAGAAGTTTACACTGAATCGTTTTTCATCAAGTTTGATCTTATGGAACAATTTTTGCTCTATAACAAATGTATCGGCTTCTGAAAACCAGGGCAAACCAAGAACCTTTTGACATTGTGGTGCTGATGTTTCTGGATTAAATCGGATATCCGGATTCAGCAGGTCAAGAACTTGTTGACTATTTGAATTCCACTTTGTCAGATTGAAGCCACCAGTAGCAAGAAATTTGCGAGTCTCATGGACAATGTTTGAAGCTTCATTTGGACTCGATACGGCAACATACAAATCATCCATGTAAATGTTCCGCTCTATAACCTTTTGAACACTTGGATATGTTTTGCATTGTCCTGAGCAGATCTTCTGAGCGCGTAAGATGCTATGCAGGGTGAATCTGTTGCCCCAAAAATATGACTTGTGTATTCGTAAGTCTCTATGTGTCCACTGTTGTTCCAGAGGAAGCGTAAGTAGGGTCGGTCTTTAGGGTCAACTTTCACTTGCATGAACATTTGTTCTATGTCTGCGCACAGGGCAATTCGATTCTCACGAAACCTCATAATGACACCAGTTAAATTGCTGAGCAGATCTGGCCCTTTCAGTAAATTAGAGTTGAGGGACTGACCCTGGAAAATGCTGGAGGCATTTGCAACTCTACGAACCTTACCAGGTTTATTTTCATTGGTCACTGGGTGATGAGGCAAAAAGGAGACATTATCTGTTAGAGATTCGGAATCATGAACTTTAACAACGTATCCTTTTTCAAAGTCTGCGTCCAGAGTAGCCTGGTACTTTTCCTTTAGTATCGGATTTTTTGAAAGTTTTTGATCTAATTGGTCAAGTTGTTTTAATGCTAACCAACTGTTGTTCGGAAGAAATGCACCTTGCTTCCAGAGGAGACCTATTTGATAATGACCGTCAACAATTTTGGTCGTGGACTCTAAAATTTCAATCGCTCTTTTATCGTTTTCCGACAAAGCTTTTCGGGGCGATGCAATGCCCAAATTTTCCACTTTCATCCAATCTTGGACTAATTTGAAAAGAGAGTCGTCCATATTAGGGCAGTTTTGCACCTGAGTATACTGTACTTGTGTAGACTCATTGAGAACTAAATTCGTTGTACCGGCGCACATCCAGCCTAATGGAGTTTCAACTCCCCATGGGGCATTTTTTGGACCTTTTATAATTTGTTTATAGTGAATCAAGTCTAAGTTGTCAATGCCTATGATAATTGAGACATTGTTCCGTTCAAATTCAGGAAAATTTATATGACTGAGATGATCATAATTTTTGCACAAAGCGTTTAGTTGAGCTACATTCACTGCAGACATGTTCAAATCCAATACTGCCATAACATCATTAAGTCTGACAGGCTCGATAGAGCTATCTATTGGCTTTATGTCGAAGCAAACTTTAGAGCAATCAACTTCCTTAGTCGTGTGATAACCGCTTATAGGCATTTTACCTGTCTTTTTGAGGTTAAGACCAAGTTCTTTTGCTGTTGATTGCAGAAGTAGACTTTGGCAGCTACCGTTGTCTAGGTATGCGTGTGTTTTCACAGACTGGTTTCCATTTATCAGTTGAACTTCCACAAAAGCTACCTGGCCTGTGCCAACAAATTGCACTGGTTTAACGTTTGAGTTGCTTCTGTTCATAAAACTATCGTGCAGAAGTGTGTTATGTCTTTTGCCACAGCCTTTTGAGCGGCAGACATTTTTTGAATTGCATTGATCTTTGTGATCATGTCCAAAACAATTGAAACAAAGCTTTTGTTTCATTACATGATCTTTCCGTTTCAGGGGACTCAGGGCTTGGAAATGTATGCATTTGTAGAGGTATTGGCAATTGTCATTGTTCGGACAACTAACGCTTTCTTTCGTCTTAGACTGAATTTCCCCTTGTTCCCTGTTACTCAGAAATTGATGCTTTGGGTTCGGATTTTCATTAATTCTAGTAGAGTGCGACGTTTTCCAAGCCATTTTATGAACACCAATGTTTTGAGAAGATGGGAAATTTGAGTTTGTCGGTAAATCTCGGCATGCTTCCGCATAATTTAGGAGCCACTCAGCAAGCGCATTTAAAGATGGCTGTGTCATGTTTTTTTCTTGGAGGTAACGGTTCCATTCGAGTCTGACTGGATTTGGTAATTTTGCTAAAGCTATGTTCATGTTGATTGTAGAGTGAAAATCATGACCAAAATCGAGTTGTTGAAAGGTGTCGACAAGCGTTAGAAGAAATGAGGAAAACTGGGTATAACTTTCAGGATTTGGTAAGTTTGGATTTCTAAAGTTTGATAATTTGTCCAGAAAAGCATTGACAATCCTCTTTCAATTGCCAAAATGTTCTTGCAGTCTTGATAGAGCTGCTGCGTATAGATCACCGTGTCAACCGTAACCATCAACTAGTGCTTTAGCTTCTCCTGTGAGCAGTGATTTCAAATGGATCATTTTTTCAGCTGACGACATGGGTGATTGGTCGATAGTTGCTTTGAAAATGCTATACCATTTTATCCACTTCATTGGATCACCGTTGAACGTTTCTGCGTGCAGTTTCCGGACAGATTTTTGGAAGCAGAATGACATCGAGCTGGTTGAACATTGGTTTGAGCTTTCCGCGTTTAGAAGTCCTCGATGATCGAATTTATTGTTTGATGCGTTGCGATTCGTTTCAGGAAAATACTCTGAGGAGTGGGCCAATTGAAAGAATGTGCGTTAAGCAATGACAATGGAGCGGCGTTAAAATCAAATAGTACGCTGCTGGGTGCAGAAAAACTGACATTGTTGTTCACAGCGGGCGCTGATGAACTGACTGCATATTGCTCGTGATTGCTGATATCAAGACGAGGTTGAACTGGGTTAGTGAATTGGAAATTAGAGCTGTCCGGCGGACAATTCGGTCTTTTGATGGCACCAACACTGAGACTGAAGTCCTCTCCAGTATTTATCTGTGACTTTCCCATGACGTATTTTTTGATATTATCGATACACTTTTTAAATTCTATCTTAACACGACTATGTTCGCGAGAACAATTGCTCTGTTCTGACGGATCAATCAGGATTATTAATTGAACGGTTTCAAGTTTTCGCTGCTTCTCTTCTATCTCTTCAACTGTTTCCTGTAGTATGTCAACATCTTCTGATTCATTTTTTGAGGAGTTTAGGTAGTCAAGGTGATAATGTATATTGTCCGTTATCATCATTTTGGAGGATTCGAGCATCTTCTGTTCTTGAAGTGTTTCTGGCTTTTCTTCAGAGAGGCTCTCTGTTGGAGCACTAGAACATTGGTGAAGATTTCCCAAGATAGTTGTTTCTCTCTGGTCGCTCTCGGAGTTAGCTGTTGACCGAGTGCCTACCATGACTAAAACGTAGACTGTTTTCTTCACTTTGCTGGAGAAAAGTTTTTGGTTTTTGGTTTATGCAACTCCCACCAGATAAGCAAAAACAATTTTAACTTCAAATTACTTACTGCTTGACAATTATCTTGTACAAATGTTTTCAAAGGGCTACTTACCAGCGCTATCTGGGTCTTTCTACATATACCAGTTACCTACCTGTTAAATGCCTAACTGTTACCTGCTACCTAACTGCTGAAACTTATACAAAATTAAATCTAATTAAGGATTGTTGATAATCCAACTAACTAACACTTGCTACCTACCTGCAAACTTATGCCAAACTTACCTACCTAGAAGCTCCCTAATTTTACCTACCTAATAACTGCTACCTACCTGCTGCAATTTTTACCTACTTATACCTACCTGCAAATTTATACCAAACTTACCTACCTAGAAGCTCCCAAATTTTACCTACCTAATACCTGCTACCTACCTGCTGCAATTTTTACCTACTTATACCTACCTGCAAACTTATACCAAACTTACCTACCTAGAAGCTCCCGAATTTTACCTACCTAATACCTGCTACCTAACTGCTTCAACTTGTACCTACTTATATCTAAGTTCTAATTACCGGTAACTCTGTTGCTGGATACTTGCAATCTGCCTGTAAGAGCCTTTACCAATAGGTCCACACCTATAAGTGAAATGCAGAAAAGTTGAGATAGTAATCAAGCTGGGTAGTAGACGAAAAGCAAAGATAGCGTGAGTGGTATGGAAGAAAAGAGACCGGGGAGATTGGGGCGGATAAAACCCCAAAACTGGAAAGCAAAGAAAGAGCGTGGGGTTGGGAAGGCAACCAACCTGTGGGGATTGGGGTGGGTAAAAACCCCAAAAACCGAAAGCAAAGAAAGCGCGGGGGGTTGGGAAGGCAACCAACCTGGGGGAATTTGGGGAGGGTAAAACCCCAAAAACCGAAAGCAAAGAAAGCGCGGGGGGTTGGGAAGGCAACCAACCTTGGGGCATTTGGGGCGGGTAAAACCCCAAAACCGAAAGCAAAGAAAGCGCGGGGGTTTGGGGAGGCAAGCAACCTGGGGGGATTTGGGGCGGGTAAAACCCCAAAAACCGAAATCAAAGAAAGCGCGGGGGGTTGGGGAGGCAACCAACCTGGGGGGATTTGGGGCGGGCAAAACCCCAAAAACCGAAAGCAAAGAAAGCGCAGGGGGGTTGGTAAGGCAACCAAGCTGGAGGGATTTGGGGCGGTTAAAACGCCAGAAACCAAAAACAGAGCGCGCGGGTAAATAATAAGATAGTTTTTTAAAGACTGTCTTTTGGTCTTTTGAATCTGCTTTCAGTCTGTTGTGATGTTTTGCGAACCCTCTTGCTGTTACATTTGGACTGTTTTTGTAAAATTTCTAGATCTTTGAATACTGAAACATCAAAAAAAAACTCATGGTGCAGATCAATTGTTTCCCATTTCAATCATTTTTTTAGATTAATACTTAGCTTTTTCAGGGGTTGAATTCGTTGCCTGATGTGGTTGGGCGCCAAAAATATGTTATCAAAAACAACTTAATTTGGTTGGGGGTTATCGTTGCTAATAAAAGATGTTGTTTGTTATTTTGATTTAGATTAGATATATTAGTTTCCATTGATTGCGAGTGTTTTGAATGATTGTAATTTGTGTTGTGTGGCTCGTGCCGAAAATCACTTCCGTTCGTTTTCGACAAAAGAAGTCATGTCAGTGACATCCTCGGCCCCAATTGTAAGATCACAAATTGTTGCTGTACTGTATGATATCGGTGTAAAATCAGCAAGATAAGAAGACAAGATAAGATAATCGATCGCAAATATAATAATCAGAAAAGGAAGTTTGGGAGGAACCAAAGTTATGGGCGACTGAAAAGGGGACAAACTAAATTGAGCAAAAGAATATCCCAAAAAAGTTTTGACACGCAAAAGGACTGCAAATATGGTAACAATGCTTGACTAACGATCGCAAAAATTGGACATTTGATGTGAAACTTTGCAATAATGTAACTTGTTGCATCAACTTTTGGAGACGACTTGATTTACAATTCTATACCTTTTCCTATTGAAAACTAAAGTATACATCTGCTCGTGAGAACGAAAACACAAAATATGTTATGGCTGCTAATAAAAGATGTTGTTTGTTATTTTGATTTAGATTAGATATATTAGTTTCCTTTGATTGCGAGTGTTTTGTATGATTGTAATTTGTGTTGTGTGGCTCGTGTCGAAAATCACTTTCGTTCGTTTTCGACAAAAGAAGTCATGTCAGTGACAAGCGTTTAAGCTCACTTCATACTGACGTATACGTGGTCACTATCTTCCTATTGGATAGAGTTACTCATGTCAACAGTGGCATCTTTACAATTATGGTTTTCACAAGGTGGATTGATATTTTCAAATCATTATTGTATTCAAAATTTGTGTCTGTTTTCTCAAAGTAGTAGCTGATTATTTTTTAGTTATCTTGTTCAAATTATAGATAACGGATACAATGCAAAAGTTATACGGGATATTACAATAAAGTACAAATGATATATAACAGGCATTCAATTATCAATAACTCTTCTGCTCACTATACGTGAGGTCGTCAAATGTTTTTTGGGGTAACAGCGTCGAAACTGTTTCCAGCCAAATGTTTTTGAGTGAGACATTTTTTGTCTGATCAACTATTTCTTTACAAGACCTGAACAACCTGTTTATACAGTCCAGATTTTTCTTTATTATCAGAGGAGACAATAATGCGCGGTCACGTTACATCATTGTCTCAAAACAAAGGTTGTGTATGCTGCTTAACAATCAGATTTGTCGAAAAATGCAGAGAGGCATTTGTACTAGAATTTTCTTCTATTTTTTGCCTAGTTGGATTTTATTGGTAAAAAAAAACAAGATTATATGGATTGAAATTTAGCTTGTAGGAAGTTAGTGCATTGCAAGTGTACTGAAAAATAGGCTCCATGTGAGATGTCGAATTATTAACAAACATTCAAGAACGGTTGATTTTTTTCTTTAAATAGCAAATAGAGATCTAATATAAACTAGACTTTTTTCTGGTTCCAAAAACTGATGGCGCAATATTATTATCAATTCCGAGGACTTTTTTTTCAACTTTTTCAACATACGGCATTTTTTATTGAAAAGTTTGACCAAGAATTTGGTCTATTCCCCCTGAAACAAGTCAAAATATCAACATAGTTAGCTAGAAAAGGCCCGAAGAACGAAGGGGCTAGCTATGCTATATTAACTGCATGGAGGTGTTAAGATTACGTACCACCGCATTACCCCAGTTATCTTTCTTGTCTGGTTCATTCCAGATGTACCACTCATACACTTCATTGTTGTCTGGACAGTCCCTCCCCCCGTGGAATGGTCCAATGCACTCCTCAACCCACTCCCGCTTGAATTCCAACTTGCCGTCTGTCACATTCAAGTACTTGTCACCTTTCACCCCATCTCTACGCTTTCCATTAATTTCGCAAAAATTGGGGTTGTCATCGTTCTGCAAAAAATTAATTAGAAAATGGGAAATTAACTAAAATTGAACAACAATTGAACCTTTTCAAAATTTTAAAAATAAATACTAAACATCGAATGTCGATTTTTTTGGAAATCGAAATTAAAGCTACAAGATATAAGAAGAACAACAATCTCTTTGTGAAAACGGCTGAAATCTCTACGAAACATTATTATATTTAATCGGTTATTTGAGTCATTGACTTTTGTAGTATGTATGGTGAGTCTATCAACGGCTCAGCGAAAAAAGAACGAAAGTTCTTACACGGGTTGTTGCACTTGAGATATAATTGAGTAAGATAAATAACTGTAGAAAATCATATTTTTCAATCTTGCAAAATTCATACTGAGAATGTGCTGAAAATGAGTACGATTGCAGCTAAAAAATCGGACTATTATAAGATCACTCCCCAGTCATAATCGGACGGTTATCTTTCAAGATTTTAGACTTTTGCGAGAATCTTTCAAGACTGATATGATTTCTTTATTTGCAAAATCTTGTAAGAAAATGTTGCGAGATGTTACAAGATAATCTTTAGAGCTCTTCTCGGTCTGTTGATTGCAAAGGAAAATTGTTTTCTGAACAAATTCAGAGCATTTGCTACAAATTCGACGCTAATAGTGCAAGTTTTGATTACTTTTGCAATTGACTATGAACGTTAGTTGACCAAGTGAGAACCCAAATCATTGCGTTGCAAAAATTATATTTGCTTGAGTACAGTTACTCAAAACAACATTATTTTCCACCCCCTTGTTTCAAGATTATGGTTGTAAGCGTGTGTGGGCATTTGTGACCGTAAGCAGTTTTATTTCAAAGCTTGGAAGTATCCGTCATATTTGTTCACGATGCCTGATTTTGGACCAGTCTGTACCGCAACTACAAGACTCCACAACTCTTGTAACCACACATTGTCACTCATTGCACATATTTAAAAAGATTGTTCAGAGCTTAATAAAGAATAATACAACAGATAGATAGATCATATGTCTTTCTGACAATCCTATCGACAAAGTTAAAACCAAAATTTTATTTGACTTTTTAACACAACTATCCCAATATAATATTTGAAACTTAATCTAAAAAAGTTGAAAATTGTGACAATAATGTTCTTCAAAGCAACCACAACCAAACGAATACAGGAATTAATTCTAGATTAAATCTTTCAGAGGTCTCTATTGTCTACCGTCCAAAAGATTTGGTTTATAATGCTGATTGGCGGCTTTGTCTTCCTTTTTTAAGGTGTGTGTTCAAACTCTTAGATGATATTCACTGTCAACTGAAAAGTCATTTTGTCTGATAACTTCAATAAAGACAGCAAAAAGCATATATTATAGAATATATTTCTCAAAATGTTGGAAGATTTCCCGTGAGTTCTCGTGGAAAATTCGTTCAATTGCAGCGCTATACAATTTTTTATGCCATCTGCTTTTAATAACTTTCCTTAAGTACAATTAATGATTCTTTCAATGGGCAATTAGCTGTTTTCTGATTTTGACTTCAAACTCTCCTTAAATTAATAGTAAATAATGCCACAAATTGGAAACAAAATTTTCCCTCTTTTATTGCTTTGTTCTTCAGTCAAGTTAATAAAAAATTTCAAATTGTTTCTTAAGTAACTTTTTAATATCAGTTTTCACTTTTTCATATGGTTTTAACATATAGTATGTATGTTCTAACATATAGTATGGTATGTATCTAGCATATATGCTAACATATGGTCACTTTTCATATGGTGGGTACCATTTACTTTCAAACACCTAATTATTTTTTTTCCATTTTTAGTCGTATTTTTAATTCATCCGATTGCTTTGTTATTGACTGGACTCATGAAGTTTCTAATAATTTTTTTTTTCAATTGTCTTTTTTATGTTACTGGTCTGAGTAACTCTAACACTAATAGTTTTCAGTCTTTTGCAAAAGAGTCTCTTTGAAGATCGGTCACATGTGCAGTCTTATGATTAATAGTTCAATACTTAGTTAAATTTTTTGGATGTCGCAACCGGTTTTAATGATTTAATGACTTTCAGTCAATTTTTTTCAAAAAATAAGCAAATTTTTGATGTTTGAGTAAAGAATTTGTTTTTTTTTCATTACTTTGTCAAAGATTTGCATGATTAACGTTCTAAAACAGATGAAAATAATTTTTTTTATCAACATTGATCAAAGCCTATCAGACCGTAGTTAACTTTATTGAGGCTTCTGCCGTTGGTTTGACCCACAAAAACGATTGTTTTGGACTTTCTCATTTTCATGTCAGTTTTTGCTTCCTTAACTTGAGATGCTAATTCTATAAACGGGCTAGCTCTGCCAAAACACTTTTTCGGTCCTTACAAAGATTAAATACTTTTGCTTATTTGATCAAACGTTGACATGAGCGATGTTCTAAAAATGATTTTTTGTAAATGCTGGCAATATGGTCTATAAGAGATCTTCTATCCTTATGATGGTCTGGGACAACATTCCGAGCGCACTTTAGTCTGGACAATGGTCTTGAGCTCATCACGACAAGGGTCGGATTATTTTCTGATCGGAGGTCATTTCGGTCTGAAACTTGTGTGATCAGAGGTGACTTCAGGTACATAATGGGCTTCGAGCGCTCACTAGTCTGATCAGAGGACACTTTGGTCTGGGACAGTCTGATTAGAGGTCAATTTTGTCTGGGACGGTCTGATCAGAAAGAATTTCGCTTCAGACCTCAACCTGGGCAGGTCTCAAGAGCTTTGTACTGGTGCATGTTGGTTTTTGGTATTGTTATACAGTTTGATATCAAAAACAACAAGTGAATTCTTGAGTTTACAACCTTTTTGTTGGATTTTGCTTCGTCCGGTACATGTATCGCTCAAAAAGACTGTCTCCTTTCTGATTGTTATTCTTGTCTTTTCTGTTGTTTCGTCCCATACAGTCATCATTAAATGAAATCTTCAGCTTCTTAAAAGTGGTGCATTTCATCTGGTTATCATTATGTAGTTACTTTTTCGTTACTTATTTTCTGCAAAATTATTATTCTATTGCTTACCTGTAATTCAAACAGTAACCGTCGTTTCTTGGCGTTATCTTAAGATAGCGTAATAATCTTGATGGTCAAAATTTCATAACATCCATTTTTTCGGATTCTGCTATTTAATTTTGCTGTTTTTTATTTTTTTCTTTTGTTAATCGTTAGATCGGCCAAAATTGCAAGAAAATAGCGCAAGAAACTGTGGTTGACGAAACTTACCTGCTTCATTAAAGCAGACTTAAGAATAATAATGATGTTAAGGTCAGCAATAGGCATCATGATGTAGCAATTGCGTTGGATGATTCTTGCTAACCTGAATGTTGCGCAAATTGCCATTTTCAATACAAAGTGGCCAATCATGTGCCTGAATGCCGTGGTAGACACACCTTCTATCGCTGACCAAAGTGATCACAGTGTCATATGCCAATGCACTGTGAACAGATTGTCTGTTCAGTTCGCAGAGCTTTCTCGCACAGATATTGAATGAAATGCACTCAGGGTGTGATGCACACTCGCATGCACACCGCTGGGAATTTAGATTATTTCGTCTCAATATTTCAGAGCCCACCAACCGAGATCCAGGCAGAAAGTCGTTGAATCGCGTAAACCTGAAAAATAAAGATTATAGTTTTGTCATTTTCAACATTCTTGAAGAAAAAATTCCTTGTAGCAGTTGTACCAAATGTACCAAAGTTTGAGCTACAATTAATACTTAATACTTAATACAAAGATAAAATGATGTAAAAGTGGGTTGCCAGGGGCAGCGGGGAACAATTTAGGAGTGAGGGGTATATTGTTAGAATTATTTAAGTATGAAGAGAATTCATTTTAGCACCTTCGGCAGCCCACGATGTAAGAGTCTTGAACCGCATTTTTGTTTCAGCCCCACTCTTAGTTCTTCATACCGGAATTTCCTTTCATTTTTTCCGCCTACACAAAAAAAGAAAGTTAGGATGATTTGTTCGTTTACGGTTTGCCAAACTGCTGCAATTTGAAATGTCCAATTTTTTGGAGAAAAGATTGCAGTTCTCAGTTACGATTTAGAACACAGCTTGCACAAAAACGCTTCCTCAAGGCGCTTCATCTCTAATGAGAACCTTGTGCGAGTTCTTCGAAGACATGAAACGATATTTCTCGTAAAAAACGACAAGAAATACAAGTTCGGAGAGGCGATCACTTGTTTTGTGCTACAAAACAAGGATATGGGAAAAACTTTTAGCTGGATACGAAAAACAAGATAAGTGTTCTAGTTAAAAAAAAATTCAAGTAAATTTTCAGAAAAGCACGAAAATATCGTTTTCACAAGCTTAATTTTCAACAGATTTTCAGCAGATAATGTTTCTGCGCAAAATCAAAGGTTATCGGCAATTTCATCAAAAAAGAGAGCAGGTACTGGAATGGTCAATAAAAATATTCCTGAATTGAATACATTGTATGCACCAATTACCACAACAGACAGACAGTTCGTTGGTCAAATTTGACCAAAATGTTACAGAAATGTTGTTAGAAATTTGTGTGAAGTATATTCAAGCCGTCTACTTGATGTTCAAAAGCAAAAAAAAATGTACTAAAACCGCTACAAAAGAACTGATTTGAACTCAAAATTTTGCACTATTGATATTTGTGGCTATTTTTTTTTAGAATTTTATGGCTGTACGTGTAGTTTTTTTGGTACCATAGCGTATCTTCAACAAAGTTAATGATCATGTTTACACAGAGTCTGATTAAAGCAAATTTTGTTCACCAGGGCGGAAAGAGGGAAGCAGTTCTCACTTACCTAGTTGCCCTTGGCGATATGGTTTCCTTGCTCTGGGACGACGTCAGAAGAAGCAAAATAACAAACAATACTTTCATATTAATTTGAAATGAGAAAAATCGATGAACGTTTTAAAGGGTAAGCGCGCTTTAAGAAACTCCAATGCGCAATAACAAATAGAAAAAAGAGTCAATTAATAATTTTTGAGAAGTTAGGAAATTTTACTTTGAACATCATCTACCTTAAAATCCGTTTTGAGATTATTATTAGAAGCTAATTTATTTCCACTATGGGGTTTTTTATTAAGCTTGAAAATAAAGGAAATCAACAAATTAGAAAAGTTGTTTTGAGCCTTGTATACTTGGATCACGTTAAAGCAACATGAAACAAATTAAAAGTTATTTGATGAGCTTTATTAGAAGCTATAATCATATAGATTAATAAAATGAAGGAAAAAAATGAAAATTAAATGACATCTCTCATGTCTGTTTCAGCCAAATACACTTCTGAATGTCTAGACGGCTATAGTTTTAGATAAAAAATTCTCAAAATTGAACTTGAAAAATTTCCAAGATTGTACAAATAATTTATTTTATGTCATCGAAATTAATTGATCAGAGTCTCAATTGTTTCACGTAAATAACTTAAATAGAAAGACGGAGAGAATAAAATAACCACTCAAATTTTCATTCAAACTACTTCTCAAGGTTTTAGAGAGCTAAGAACTAAATCACAAAACTTCGATTGCTGACATGAACAGACGAGAAGAGAAGGAATTTAGAGAGAAGAAGAAAACAATATTCAATGAATTATCCACACACCGCAACATAAGTAGATTATCAGTAATTGAGAATCTAAAGGTAAAAGCAATCCAAAATTTGATAGAAAGTTTTGTTGAGAATACTTGTGCTCTCATTTTGAAAAAGATACCAGAGATCAAAGTTACGTAAAATTTAAATCATGTTTGTATCTTCAGGTCATTGTGTTAGTACAGAAATTTAAATTTTGTCACTAATTAAGTTCTCCTAAGCCCATTAGACTCCCACCGTTAAATCTTTTGGGGTGCATTAAGTTTGCAAGGGGCTAAAATGACGTAAGAGTGAATTGCATTGGGAATTATTTGTGGACAGCAATTTTTCCCATTTCACCCCCACTCTGACACCATTTTACCATGCATTTTAGTAGGCCATTGCAACTTTAAAAATGTAAGGTTGAGGATATGCATTGTATTACAAAATTCTTTATTGTATTTCTATTCCTACCTGTCTTCATGCGGAGGAAAATTGACTCGGGGTCTGCCCAATCAACCAATTAACCCAGTACAATCAATTCTTGCAAGGTACGCATGACTAAAATGATAATTGATTCATAATTGACGCTTTGAAAGTTGTCCATAGTTCAAGGTCTTTTTTGTGGACAAATTTAAGCAAGACCGCTTCGATCTTGTTAATTGTTCTTTCTAAATATAATCATGTATTGAATGAACCTTAATTCTTCTTTTTCCTCTTTTCCTTCTCAATGTTTTTCTTCTTCTTAGCACGTAAAACAAATTGTGCCATATGCCAGCTTCTACGCGGCATTTTAAAAATTCTCAGTGAAGTTTTGATTACTTTGCGGTTAAAAGCATTTAAAACTTATAACTGGGCAAATGTTCGAAGATAACAATCTAATGCATAAAATAAGATTGGCGCAGCTTGACACAAACTTATATAAGTCCAAAATTTTTTTACAAGAAAGCTAAAGACTAGAGGATTAATGAAAAAGAGAATGGGTTACAAAAGATCTTCAAATTCGAGAAAAAACTAGCCGTTATGATGAATTTTCGAATATTTTTTACGCCAAAATTTACATGCATAATATATCGTTATCGTTTTCAGTTTGCAGATATATAAGTAGTGTGTTCTAAGTAAATTGGAAGTATCACTTCTTGTTCGTATTGTTACCTGCAAATTTGCTTACCCGCAAACATTGCAGGTAAATATACCCCGACATGAAGTACAAAGTATGTCGAGAAAAACTGTTCTATCACTGAACACTACAGTCGAACAGGGGATGTGACAAAGAAAAAAAGGACGACAAAAACAGACTATTGAGGAAAATTTTTGCTGCGGGCTTTGCTGTAAATTAGGTTAAAAAATTGTTGTCTTCTGTCACCCAAAGCTTCTTTTGGTTTTTTCATGCTCATTTATTACAATTAAAACAGTTTGAATTCTATAGGTGTGCTGTCTTTTTGTAAATCTGCTCAAACTATTTTGACCTATTGTCAATGAGAAGTCAGAGTGGAGTAGTCATTTCAGTCACTTTGGAGTACTATGAGGAGGGAAATTAGACTAGTTAAAAAACGTTACGTTTTCAAACTTTTTAGAAATGGGAGAATGGCGTACAGAAATGAGAGAATGGCGTTTAAATCTGAAGTGAGGGATATGGTGATTTCGGTTTTTGAGAGCATTTTTTTTTCACGTGCGGCAATTTGACTTCTGTTTTCGTTTTTTTTTTAAATTTCTGTACGAAAACTTTTAAAAAGCATTTCGTGTGTTCTAATAATGCTCAGTTACATTTGCTTACACCCTTCAAAAGCAAACGACGGTTTTCAAAGACTTTGAGACTACTTGCCTTAATGAAAAATAGGATTTCTTTACCCGTTTTTGTTGTTCTTTTTCTTGTTTTGTCATTTAATCTCATCGATAATTGATCTCATTGGCATTTTGAAGGAATGATTAAATTCTCTTACTGATTTAAGTTGAAGTTAAAGGATTCAACAAAAAAAATGTTTCCTCAAAAAAATGTTTCTCGTCTAAATTTTCCTCAAAAAATGTTTCTCGTCTAAATTTATTCTGAGGATGAAGTTATTTGAAATAATAACTTTGATAAATCTTTTTAAAGATCTGAAATAATTTTTTCATTCTTATTTCTGGAGTGTTTTGTTTTTTTTTGTGGAGGTCTTGGAATTTGTTTTTTGATACTGATCTTTTAAGGAAATTGACATTGTTGACTCCAGTTGTTTCAGTTTTTCGAATTTTAATTCAGGACTGGTTGGGCTATGATTTTTAAAAGATTTTTCAATTTGATGTTGCTTACTCAATTTTGAAAAAGCAAATTTGAAAAATGTAAACCAAAAGAGTATCAGGAAGCTCTGAATAAGTCTTCTAATATGAAGAAGCAAATCAAGAATCATCAATCGGAAGAATAGCTGCATTAAGTTTATCAGTAGTATGATTGAAATTATAAATAAAAGACCAGCAATAAAGATTTTGAATCAAGGTAGAAAAATAGAAATAAGAAAACCTGCATTAAGATTGTGTTTAGGCTGTAAAGATGTTGCTTAATTTTTTTTTGAAAGACGAAATCAGGTATATTTGACTCAATGATTAGTTGAAAAAAAGGTCTGTCGTGGTTTACTGAAACTAGAAACAGAAATTTGGTGGTGTTTCATAATTCGGCTTAGACAACCAGAAATTTGAAATTTGGCGACAATCAATGAGATTGTGTTAATGCTATCCCGAAGTTCCGGTTAAATCTTCAGATTTACAGAAGCATGACAAACAATATCAATCAAGTTATTCGTTGCATGCATATCGCTCAGTGGTTAGATTGAAAATGTAATTATCGGGACAGAATTTAATTAGTTGAATTATTTCAGAAATTTTTAAATATGAAAACTAGCATAATTTTTGTGTTTAATATATCAGGGAGTTGATTAAGTCATCTAATTTAAAGAAGAAAATCAGACAATATTGATCAGACAATTCTTTTTAAACGTCTCCCGTAGTTTGATTGTGTTTGAAGATATAATGACGATATTGAACTTTTAATATCAAATCAGAGAGCTAGAAATTTCTGGACTATCAATAATAGTATGTTTAAGGTAATGGAAGACCTGATCACACCATCAATTTTTGAAAAATGAAAGAATGCTTTGAAAGTTAAACACTTTTGCCCCACATTAGGTTGAAGTTGTTGGAAATAATAGCCTAGATAACACTTTTTTTGAAGGAAATGAATTAATTTTGTATTTTCCACTTTTATTTTTGTAGTGTTTTGTTTTTTTTTATGGAGATTTTTCTGAAAAACGATTTTTTGTAGAACATTGATATTGCCATGGTATTTCGATGGAGTTGGTTTGTTTGGTGAATATCTTGAAAGAAAAAAATATAAAGACACCATGATTTCAATAAGTAAGTTTATTGTCCTTTTGCCTACTGTTTAATTAGTCCGAACTAACACAAAAAACTATTTCATTATATAGTTTTATAAATTGTTCAAGAAGTATGCGCTCATGGGACGAAGTTAATTTAATGTCATCAAAAATTTCATCTAAATTTTTCGGTGCAATCAATATAGTTTACTTTGAGCAAGTTTGAAAAGATCACTTAAAAGTAAGAAGCTAGTACTTTTTGAGTTAGAAAACTTCGTTGTGCGTACCCAATCGGATTGGACTTTGGATCAAGAATCTCAGCTGTAAAAAAACTACATCTCAGTTTCAGTTTTTTATCGGAAGAATGGAAGAAGCAGTTGATTTTTCAGCTACTTAGGTTGGAGTCCCAGTGAATCTCATCGGTGGACCATATTAAATTCATTTAAACTCCATCCGTTGGTTCATCGGTGACTCATTGCCAGTTTCTCTCTGATCAAAGAAAGTTCATCGATGGGAAAGCTCTGATTTTCACTGGCTCATATAAAATCCATCAATGAGATATCACTGGATCATCGAAAATCCATTGACGGGAATTCATTGGATCATAGAAAATCCATTAATGAGAAATCACTGGATCAAAGAAAATCCATCGATGGAAAATCACTTGATCAGAAAGTCCATTTATGTGAAATTACAGGATCATAGAAAAACCGTAGAACCGTTATATTGAGTCTATTTTGAAATCAAAACAGATTATTCGAATCGTGATTAACTTTTTCACTAGTCAATTGAGTTCTATATCTGAAACAGTTACAGCAAATTGTGTTGTGTTCCAGACAGAAACAAAATGGTGGCACGATTACAAAAATGACCGGTTTCAAAATATTGAAATAGATTATAAAATTGAAAGCGTTTGTACGGCTAATCATCAATTTGTATTTGATGTTGACTTTTCATCTTTGGATAATCTATCATGCTCTCGCTCACACAACACAGCTGTTAGGGAGATGGTAGTAGAAATGATCGCCTGGTTGATAGACTGCTAATATGGTTACTGACTGACTGACTTAAAGTTTTAAAACAGCAAGGGATAAAACAAAAAGACGCTTCTTTCGTTGTTTCTTACTGATGCTCATTTCAACACACATTATAGTTGTTAAAGCACATAAAGCATTGTCGTGGCACATCGTCATTATCATAAATTACCAAATCGCCCGAGGTCCGGAGGTTGTCGAGGTCTGGAGGAGTGATTTGCGCTTTTCTCGGGCTTTGGCCAGGGACCGAATTTCGCTGTTGTAGAGGAAGATAGGTTCGCTTGCACAATACATTGCATTGTCGTAGCACGTTACAAAATTTCGGCTCCATTTGTTATTGAATTTCAAAAAATAGTTTCTTCATTTTCATGAAAAAAATATAATCCATCGATGCTTTTATGAAAAAACTATGGTCCATCGATGGGTTTATGAAAAAACTATGGTCCATCGATGGGTTTATGAAAAAAACTATGGTCCATCAATGGGTTTATGAAAAAACTATGGTCCATCGATGGGTTTATGAAAAAACTATGGTCCATCGATGGGTTTATGAAAAAACTATGGTTCATCAATGGGTTTATGAAAAAACTATGGTCCATCGATGGGTTTATGAAAAAACTATGGTCCATCGATGGGTTTATGAAAAAACTATGGTCCATCGATGGGTTTATGAAAAAACTATGGTCCATCGATGGGTTTATGAAAAAACTATGGTCCATCGATGGGTTTATGAAAAAACTATGGTCCATCGATGGGTTTATGAAAAAACTATGGTCCATCGATGGGTTTATGAAAAAACTATGGTCCATCGATGGGTTTATGAAAAAACTATGGTCCATCGATGGGTTTATGAAAAAACTATGGTCCATCGATGGGTTTATGAAAAAAACTATGGTCCATCGATGGGTTTATGAAAAAACTATGGTCCATCGATGGGTTTACGAAAAAACTATGGTCCATCGATGGGTTTATGAAAAAACTATGGTCTATCGATGGGTTTATGAAAAAACTATGGTCCATCGATGGGTTTATGAAAAAACTATGGTCCATCGATGGGTTTATGAAAAAACTATGGTCCATCGATGGGTTTATGAAAAAACTATGGTCCATCGATGGTCTTATGAAAAAACTATGGTCCATCGATGGGTTTATGAAAAAACTATGGTCCATTGATGGGTTTATGAAAAAACTATGGTCCATCGATGGGTTTATGAAAAAACTATGGTCCATCGATGGGTTTATGAAAAAACTATGGTCCATCGATGGATTTATGAAAAAACTATGGTCCATCGATGGGTTTATGAAAAAACTATGGTCTATCGATGGGTTTATGAAAAAACTATGGTCCATCGATGGGTTTATGGAAAAACTATGGTCCATCGATGGGTTTATGAAAAAACTATGGTCCATCGATGGGTTTATGAAAAAACTTTGGTCCATCGATGGGTTTATGAAAAAACTGTGGTCCATCAATGGGTTTATGAAAAAACTATGGTCCATCGATGGGTTTATGAAAAAACTATGGTCCATCGATGGGTTTATGAAAAAACTATGGTCCATCAATTGGTATATGAAAAAACTATGGTCCATCGATGGGTTTATGAAAAAACTATGGTCCATCGATGGGTTTATGAAAAAACTATGGTCCATCGATGGGTTTATGAAAAAACTATGGTCCATCGATGGGTTTATGAAAAAACTATGGTCCATCGATGGGTTTATGAAAAAACTATGGTCCATCGATGGGTTTATGAAAAAACTATGGTCCATCGATGGGTTTATGAAAAAACTATGGTCCATCGATGGGTTTATGAAAAAACTATGGTCCATCGATGGGTTTATGAAAAAACTATGGTCCATCGATGGGTTTATGAAAAAACTATGGTCCATCGATGGGTTTATGAAAAAACTATGGTCCATCGATGGGTTTATGAAAAAACTATGCATCGGTGGGTTTATGAAAAAAAAACTGTGGTCCGTCGATGAGATCCACTGGGAGCCCAATCCGTGTAGTTAATTTTAGACCTAATTAAATTAATATCATTTACTTAAACAATAAACTATATTTAGCATTTTTTTTGATAATTTAGTTAAAGGAAGTCTCGTAGGGCAGAATATGGCAATATTATAATATACACTCACTGTAAGGGTAAATTACCTGCAAATTTAAGGCAAATTGTGCAGGTAAAATTACCTAAAATTTGGACTGTTCAGGAAAATTGCAGGTAAAATGTGCAGGGGGTTTACATGCACATTTCAGGTAAAGTTACCTGAATTTTTAGGTAAATTTACTTGCACGTTTTTTAGAGTGTATTTTGAAAAGTAGTTACTTTGAAGCCTCGAAATTTAGTTACGCTAAGGTCAAATATCACAGACACTGAACCTGGAAAATAAATAATAATGTCTAGCTTCAATTGCCGCCCCATTCGAAAATCTGCCGTAGTGGAGAGTAACGACTGGAATGCCTTCCATTACCCTCCGCTAATGTCTGCTGTTTTACGCGTGCGCTTTACTTGGTCCTGTCTTTTAATAAGGGATGGCGGCGAAATGTGCTATTTTATATTGACTCGCGTGTTAAAGCTTATGAGTAACTAATAGTGGGCAAAAACAATTTCGCCTTTAAATTTGGAGATTTAGTTTCTTTTTCTTTGAGTGTCATTTGGAACAACAGCACGCGACAAATATTGTGATGGGATATAAAGTTTTGTATCATGATATAAGAAGCAAAGCTTTTGTATCCCCAATATTTAAAAAAGAGCATAATAACTAGCAAAGCATGAGAAATGAGTTCGAAAAGAAGGTGGGTGTAATCAGTAGGTAAACAAGATAAACAATTTGAAAGCGACTAACGAGGGAGAACAAAAATTATTGAACCACAAAAAGAACCAAAATTAGCAAGAAAGACAGTGACTTTGCATGAAACCAATTTGGCCGAGCGTGACAACATAAACTCCAAGTATTTGAGATACTTACATTTCATAAACCCGAACAAATGCACCCAATGAGTTTTTGGAACATTAGTCTAATCAATGGACCAAGTTGGAGCGAGTAGAAAAAATGTTCAGTCAATGCGTTATATCAACACTAACTATTTCACACAGATATCTATAGAATCCATTGGAACTGGTTTAGTTCTTTATTATCTGCAAGCAACAAATTATAGTATTCCAGCTTGAGTCTGATGAAACAATTAGATCAGTATTGATCCGATCTAAACTGAATCTTATCGTCAATACTTAATCACTTAAGTCTCTTCAACTAAAAAGAAAAATGATATTGTTACATTGAAAGCTTCAGGCGTTCAGGCAAAATTAAAATTGAGACCTCATTTCAAAAAGAAATTTAGTAAATCAGATTAAAAAACATGTTACTGAACATTTTAATACTATTGGATTGGGAGATGTACTTTGAAAAACAACGGAGTAAAACTTTTCAAAATTTTTAATTCAAAAATTTTATTGGCGTTATACTCTTAGCACCCTCTAAAAAAATTTCAATCGAAACAAAAAACGAGAAACTTATTTATTAGATGGTTGTCTCACATAAAAATCTATCAATGTTAAATAGGTAAGGAGAGCAAAAAATGACACCCGTAAATTCAATCGCAGCGGCAAAATGATAGGTTGCTTAAAAAGTGAATTGGATCTTCAATTTCCGATAACAAAAAATGACAATATTTTGAACCATAGGTTTTCATGGCGTAAAAAATTTCTTGGTAAAACACCTTGTGATGAGTGGTCATTAAGTTCTCTTTGTGCTGCATTATTTCCTTTGAATGCATGAATTTTTAGAAACAACTGAACCCCAAAAAGCTGCGGGATCTAGTAAAACACTCGAATTACCTATAAATGAAGCTGCAGTTTCGCAGAATTTGTTAACTTTCATCATCAAGTGCTCGTTACTGCTCTTTCTGGAAACAAAAAATCAGAAAATGTGGAAAGTTCTTGACAAATCTCTAATACGACTGCCCTTTATAACGTGTTTTAGAAATGCTTTCCTTTGTCCAAGTAACAGCCATTTAATTCAGAAAAACAAATGTAACTCTAAGTATTTTTATTTTCTGGCCACAATTCTCTACCACAGATGCATCGGTGTATTGAAGGGATGCTTTGCGCCTTACAATTTAAAAAAAACTATTGTGAAAACCTATATAGATCTATCGGAAGCTTGCAATTACATTAAAAACATCGAAAAATTATCTTACTTTGCCTTTAGCCAATAAACATTGGCGTTGTAAAGTTTTTTTGTCCGTAATCACCTTAAAAAAACATTCATAAACATCGTTGAACAACATTAGATCTCATTCTATCAGTGATAATCCTCAAACAACGGTTCTGGGCCCCCAGTTTTCAGCCTCCATTTAAATGATAAGAAATTGTTGGATGGAGGAGACATGCTTAAATATGCGTCTGATACGATTGTCTTTAATACAATTCAATTAATTGATTGGGCAGTAGAACAATTGCAAATTTCTCTTCCAAACAATCCTTTCAATTGACTGTAGTCACCTGACTTTAAATCTCTCGAAAGCAGAAATAACTTTGGTCATCAAGAGAAATAGTTAGTTATTTAGGATTCACCAATTTAAATTTGAAAACTGTGAAAAGTGCAATGAATGGATTCAAAATCAAGGAGTTATTCGTGATGGCTTGTGGTATCGAGGGGTCAAATTCCATTACAGTTTTTAAACAGTTAAAACAGGATTGTTGTTATCAATTTTGCTAGGCCCTAGTCGTTTTCTCTACTCATCGGCACGTATCAGTGAAATTACCAATAGTTTGACGATATCACTTGAAATAAAACTGAACTGGGTTGTAAAAACGGTTTTTGACAGAAAAAATTCTATATTTCTACACTGATATCAAGCAGAAAATTTTTTTCTCAGCCAGTTTTCTTAAACTGAAAATTTTTTAAATGCGTACAACTTTTTTTTAGAGCAACCACGTTTCAAACTGAGTAAAAATAAATGTCTTTCAATTGAAATTAAATCGGTTGCGCAGTTTTTGATGACGGTATCTTCAAAATTGGTGCCTTTCTATTGACAATAATATTTTCATGACAAAATTTTCATTTTGAAGTCATATCCTAAAAAATAAAAAAATTCTTTCTTCAAACGATTTTGAGCAATATCTCAGACCATTCGTTTTTCAACAATATCCAGACTGTGCTCACGTTTAACTGTTATATTATAGATATCCATTAAATAAGACTGTTTGTTAGATATGTTGTTCTGTAAAGTTTACCTTACACATCCCGTATTGAGTATTCGTTTAGATTACTTGGAGACTTATTCCTCTTTTTTAATGAAAAGCGTTGGAGATCACTTCAGAGAACTGAATATAACAACAAGAAAGATAAAAACTCAATTAGTGAACACTGAGTAATGTAGTTTTATTGACGAAATTTTGGGCCGAGGTCAGCGCAACATGCTTCCCACAATGAATCTGTGATAAATAACACAGCAGTGGCTTAATTTTGGAAACCGAAATCAGACACAGCATACAATCAATAATTTTGAAGTGAATTTAAAGATCAGTTTGATGTTCAACGCAAAAAAAACAAATGGCATTGTTCTCATGACAAACTGTTGATGTTCACATTCTCAGTTCAATTCGTTTCTTTAATAACAATAAGGCTTTTGTATTAAAAAAGTATCGAGATCAATAAGTCAAGAATTTGCACTACTGTGGCCAGATCAAGCTGACTCAGTTGGCACAATCAATCAAGTATCCACACCACTGTCGTAAAACTCTTCAGTGAAGTTAAAAACTGACTTTTTCACATTTTGCGGGTCTGATTTTTGTGTTCTTCATTCCTTTTTGTTGACTTGAGGCTCGAAATTTGCAGTGGCGAAGTTGCAGAATTAAACTATACGAGTACTGATAGCATTGTAAAAGTGACTCGAGCGTTTCCCCAGATGTCTCTGCAGTCAAACTCATTACTCACTTTTTGAAAAATTCCAACGAGATTTCTGTGAGTCTCTGTCTGGTGTTACATTCTACTTATATCAGAGACATTGATCTTACTGTATAGCCGTTTTGAATTCAAAATCTTTATCAGCCGTAATTTTTGATTTAAATATTTTACCGTTAATTAAAATTTTTATAAACTTATCATGAGAAAGCTATTTTTCTCCCAAAATCCATCACTTTTGCAAAAAAGATCTTCATCTTCAAACTAAACAGAGTGAAAATTAAGACCCCAAGAAAACGGAAAACAAAAAACAAATTTATACTGGGCAACAGTGTTCTACAACTCTCTCGTAGTAAAATTACGAGTTCAGTTTTTCGTTTCCTATTCTGTCTTTTTCGGTCAAACTTTTGTTTTGGAGACGATGATGTGTTTTTCAATACTTATGAATTTTAGAACCAAAGTGAGTTAGTTATAATGAAAATGTTAATAAAAAACACAAGAAAGGTAACAAAACAAACTGAAAAATAAAGCGGCAAGCAACGTTAGTATTTTTTTGCACTTTTCTGCACTGGAATTGTTTTCTGATTTAGTTCAAACGAATGATCAAAAAAAATTGACTACTCTATACAGTAACAGAGCCGTTCTTGAGAAGTCTAGAGTGAAGAAGGAAAGTTGCAAACATCATGTCGTAAAATCTCAAAGAGTCCGTATCTGCGGAAAGATTCCTGTTTCAATAATTTTTAAAAAAATTCTCGCGGAACATGCATCGATCCTTTTTACCTTGCTCTATTTCAGTTACTTTGTCAATTTCATGCCTAAAATGACCTAGAAAAATCCTAAAAAATCTTGAGAAAGATTGAGAATTTAACTTAACTGGGAAGTTTTACTTCGGCTTGGATTTGGAATTATCACGGCACCTTAATCAATTTGGTGCTGTCGCAGTCTGGCAACTTCTTGATCTCAATACTTACAGACGGAAGCAGTCCAAAATCTCAATGGTGGGGCCATTCTACGATCTTGATAACTTCTACAAGCTCGCAATGTGGTTATATAGGTTAGGTTAATATGGTTAATAACGGCCAAACTTTTAAATTCAATAACAGTTATGCAGCCACCAAAATGCAATAAAAATAAAACAAGTAACATACTGTTAAAGTTCTAACAATTATTAACTCGACAAAATTGATTAAATTTAATTTAAAAGATAGCACAAAAAAGAAAGTGATTGCGAAATGTTCAATTGTTCACACAACTTTATAGCTATATAACTCCTCGAAACAGGCAAAAATCCAAAAAACCTCCAAATAAAGAATATTTGCTCGTGTCGTAGTGTTATACAGAAATCAGTTACTGTAGCCGAATTGGTTTGCGGAGTGAATTTAAGATACTTTGTGTTACAAAAGTATTACTGATTTCGCAGAGCAAATTTACTACTAAATTTGTGCTTTGAATAACCGTCTGTCTAAGTTTCACTTTAGAGTGATATTAGCGTCGCCAATTAAGCGTTAAATTATACACTAGTATTTCGCTTAGCGAAAGTAGACTTATTCTGGTATTGTGAAATTGAGTGATTAGCGGAACGAAATTCGGATTGAAAAGAGACAATTAAACTTGAATTCAGAGCCGCGAAGAATGAATTAAATAAAACTTCCAAATTGTGATCAGCAATTTGATCATAACTAAGGTTGAAAAGTTGCGGCAAACAGAATGACTAGACAGTATGAACAGACAATTATTTCAGAAACTTAGATAAACAAATTTAACAAGCATGAGTGAGGAAGATTTGATCTTCAAACAGGATTTGAACAAATTAAAACAAAATGATGAAAACGAACTAAATTAAAAATTCAGCAAAATTAAAAGAACTAAAATGATGAAATTGAACGAAATCAAAGAGTAAATAAAATTAAGGGATTTTGCA
This sequence comes from Convolutriloba macropyga, assembly GCF_964194025.1. Taxonomy (NCBI): domain Eukaryota; kingdom Metazoa; phylum Xenacoelomorpha; order Acoela; family Convolutidae; genus Convolutriloba; species Convolutriloba macropyga. The sequence continues at coordinate 11,855,726 of NC_134469.1, read as the reverse complement.
CTACAATATCAATGGCCCAGTGTATGCTATATCACATTTACCCCTCAACAAAAATAAACAACGAAGTAGTTTATCAGAAAATTAATAAAATTTGTACTGGTTACTATAAATAATACTATATTGTTTTTAATGAATTTAATCAGAGTCGCTTTCGTAGATGCGTTCCAACTCGCCAATTGTCATTGATGTTTTGGTTCTTTCATAATTTGGAGAGACGTAGTATTGAGTTGGGAATGATTGTACAGCGAACAAAGGCCTACTGTAAAATCGGATTCCACATTTTGATTATTGGTGGCTGCTTTTTGAATCGTAGATACAATCGATTTGATTTGTATTTGTTGTTGTTTAATCAATTGTCTTCTTTTTTGACGTCAAAGTGCCGAAGTTGATGAAGCGGTTGGAGGGCATGTTTGTGTGGATGCCAATGATTCATCAGATTCGGTTATCGATGGAGAGGAAGGCTTTCTTTTCTGAGTCAGTTGTAGTGCTTCAGTAGCTTTGGTTGCTGCCTTTCGCTTGGGTCGGGATGGTGGCTCCGCAATTACTATAGACGTAAGTGGAAATGCAATTAGCGGTGCGAAATCGACTACACTCTCTGTTGGTGGCTGTGGCGGTGCAGGTACCAGGCTTTTCTTCGGCTTTACTGGAATTCGTACTCGCAAGGCTCTTGTCACATTTGAATGGATTGAAGAAACTGCGCTCATATCATCGGCGATTTTCTTGTGTTTCATCTTTTTATTGCCCTCTAACTTCCGTCTTGCCTCTCTTGCGTGCTGGTTTATAAGATCGTCTGTGATCTTTCCTGATTGTATTTTTGGTCTTCTGTTGGGATAGATTTGTAAATTTTTTTGTCTCTCTGCCTTGCTTCCAAATTCAAACAAATCAGAGTTTCTAAATGTGACCGTCCAGACTTTTCTCGGATCTCTTACTTTTAGGTTTTTTCTTCGCTAATTTTGCTGTTAGCGAGGCCTCAAATCTGGGTACTGCCAGACCAACATCTGGGTGCGGGATTACTCGGGATTCCTTATCAGGATCAGCGTTGCTTCGTTGAACCGCATCTTTGCTTAGTCTGTTTGCTTCTAGTTCGATCTCACTTCTTTCTTCCGTTTCCCAATAGTCCTCTGAGATCAACTCTTCCCAACGAAATGTCTCCATGTCTAAATCTTCTGTTGAAATTGGCTTATATGTGAGACTACTTGGATCAGGTTCAATTGAAATATTACTAAGCGGAGTATTCGTTTTCTACCAAAATGTGCTTCAAACGGTGAGATATTAATAGTCTTTTGGCGACAGACACGTAGTTGATAAAAAATAAAAATTATTGATGCTTTCAAATTTAATTGATTTCGCGCTGCCGTTTTAAATAAGCTATGCGATTCTTGATTGTTTGAATTAGACTTTCAACAGGTCCAATTGTTCTTTGGTCGTGTATTGGGGCTTCACTTAATTGTATATTATTTTGTTTAAAAAATGCTTTAGTTTGTTTACCAGTTTGACACCGCGCTTGATCTAATCTAATCGAACGACGTATTCCGTGTAGCAAAGCATATCCTTGAAGGAATTTCAAAATATTATCTGCATTTGCTCTATCAAATACCTCCGCTGTCAGAAACTTAGAAAATCGACCTAAACATGCAAGAAAACAGACTTCTTGATTCCTTTCATTATAGATTGGTCCACCAAAATCAATTTGAATTTGAATTTCGTCATTTGGTTTTTTTGCACAATTTTAATGGTGCCCATTTGTTAGCAGGAACAATAGCCTTTAAATTTTTACCAATTTTGACGCAGGGGTTACATTTTGCCGTTTTTGTAACAATGTCACGATGCATGTACGGCCACAATGCATCTGTTGCTATGTCCGTAATCCCCCAACTCCCTGGATGTGTCGCATGTATCGCTTTCAAATAAGCTTCAAAAATTGAGTTGGAGATGGCGATGCGATCACTATACACACACATCCATTTTTGACATGGAGATCCTTTCAAAAACTATGGATGTAAGGGCTTATTTGTCGGCACTTGTCTTCATTTTCTGTAAGTACACATTCCCTGATCTCCTTGAGGATTGCGTCCTTTGATGTGAGGCTCGCCATCAGAGTACTCGAAAATGTCTTTGACAAAGCAAAGTTGAAGGCCTCCGTATACAAGTCATCTGTGGACGGCGAAGTAACTGTTGTAGTGTCCGTGTTGGGGGTAGATGGTGTTGCTGGCACTGAGAGAGCTATGGATGGGCCTGCTTCATCGGCAAACCGTACTTTGGATGGTGTGGAATGGTTCAATTGCATGGGGTTTCTTCGTCTGAGTTCAACATCATTAAAACGTTTTGGAATTGGCTGGCAACTCCTTTGCAAATTATTGAGATTTCCATTCAACTGATTTGGGGATTGATTTCTGGCAAGAAGCGAGTGTGGAATGTTTGCCTTCTTGATTTGGGTATTAGAATTTAAGTTATTTGGTGTTAATTTGCTAATTGTATTGTCATTTTCTGTAATCGCAGAATATTCTCGATTTCGCGGTGCAAATTCACTGCATAATTTGTTACTGGAATGCGGCTCGAATTATTTGAGGCTCAATTTATAAGTGGATTTCGCGCGGCAAAATCAATGTAATTTTCCGCATTAAATAAAAAGCGTTTCGCTCTACGTTTAATTGCGTGCAGTTTAGCAACTATGAATTGCTCATCATAAGAAGAAACATTAACGGCTTTTTGGTGTGGTTTGCGTGAGATATAGTCAAACAGTCCCTTTTTTGATCCGAGAAGGTGATCTATTGTAAAGTCAAAAGGTAATAGTTTATCCACCAAACGTGTTAGACGACTATTACAAGGTTTGTTAGCTCTGTTTTCTGTCATTATTGATAGCAAAACTCTGTGATCCGTTATCACTGTGAATGGCTTACCATAAAGCTAATACTTGAAATGTTCAATAGACCATACAACACCCAATAGTTCTAGCTCATTAATGCTATAACAATCTTCTACTGAAATTAAAAATCGTGACGCAAAAGCTACGGTGTGTCAACTGTTTGAAGTTCGTTGCTCTAATGCACAAGCCAAACCTTTAGGAGAGGCGTCGCAATATATACGTGTTTCGAGTTTGGGATTAAATTTCTCAGTTTCCGTAGTTTCGGCAATCTTCGTTTTTGTTAGCTTAAATTGTTCTTCATGATCATCTGTCCAGACTATATTTGTGTTTTTCTTAAGTGGAGGTCTAAGTGGATAACACAACTGAAATAGATTAGGGATAAATTTTCCCAGATGATGTACTGAGCCCATAAAGGATCGTAATTTTTTGAGATCTGAGGGCGATGATAATTTTTCAATTGCATCAGCTTGATTGGATAATGGTGTTATGCCTGTATGAGTAATGCTGTGCACGAGCCATTCATTTTTTTCTTTTGCAAAATGGCATTTTGCGAGATTGATTCGATGATTTTCTTGATCTAATTTTGCTAGGCATTTGCGAACTTGATCGAGATGATGTTCAATTCTGCCTTTCTTTACTATCAGTATATCGTCTAGAAAACAGACGATTCAGTCTATTGGTTAGGCCGGTGAGTGTACAATCAATTGCCCTTTGAAAATCGGCAGGCATATCCGTTAGTCCGTAAAATCCCGTTTTGAAGCGATATGTGCCGGTCATGTCTCCGCTTACAAGATTGAAGTTACAATTGCGGCCCGTATCGCTATGTAAATTTAATTGGCTATACGCGTACAGTAATCCAAGTGTCGTAAAATCAGCCGTTTTTTGCGGTGCAGTTGACAGTGTTTGTGAACATTGTTTGAATTAGAGAATCGATATTCGGCATCTGGTACTTATTTTTGTGAATAGCTTTGCTCAAGATTTTGGAGTCTAAGGCGATTTGGATTGATCGGTCATTTTTGACTGTTGTAACTATTGGAGATATGAAAAACTGGTCAGAACAATTTGTTAGTTTTTCTATATGTCCTTCATTTAACAATTTTTGGAGTTCAATCTTTACTTTTGATTGAAGGTGGATTGGCACTTTTCTCCCTTTTGGGTGTGTAACACGATAATTTCTCTGAAATTTTGAGTTGACAGTATGATGTTTTCATTTTCCAATTATTGAAATTAAATCGGGAAATGCTTTTGCGAAAGATTTTTTTATTGCACAAGGATTTTCAACGTTACTTATCTCAATGTTCGGGGAAGTCCTTTGCTTTTCCCAATTGATCAAAGAGATCACGGCCAAGAATGGGTCTAAAGCCGTCCGCAACTACCGTGAATTTTGATTTTTGAACTTTCCAACAATTACAACGAACCGGCGTTTTTAATATTCCGAGTGTTTCAACTATATCGTTAGAAAAGGATTTGAATTCGAGTGGTTTTTTTTCTCCTACCATTGTGCTTGCATGCAAATGAACATTGTTTCCTTGGCAAGTGACATATTTTTGATAGTGCAGCCACTACCAGAATCAAGGAGCAAATGGCAATTCGTAATTCCAATTGTTATCGTCATGTTTTGCAGAGCAATTGTTGGTGTATTAAGGCTTTCCACCATCGCAACATAATTTTCGTCTGAGGAATCGTAATCAGAATTAAATTGTTCATTATAATTTATATAATTAACATTTTGATTCTCCGTTTTTGTATTTTGTTTTGCAGTTGCGGAATTTTCTACATTTTTGATGCGATCATCTTGACAAGAATTTTGTGTAGTTTTTAAATTTTTTGGACATACTTTTGCAAAATGGTTGAGTAGACCACAATGATTGCATTTCTTACCCAGAGCAGGGCAAACCTGACGATGGGTTAGAGTCCATTTTTGACCGCAACCTCTACACTGGCCAATCGTTGCTCGATTGACTGTAGTTCGGCTAGGTTGATTTCCGCGTGTATTCACGCCGCTGAATCTATTGAAAGATTTTACAGCAATGATTGCACTGCCAGTTGCACTGTTAGTGTTGTTGTTGTTTGATGAATCCGTTGTTGATTTTAACGACCCATTTCCATATTGACTGCTATACTGAGAACTTTTTCTGGGTCTACTGTGTCACGGAGGAGTTCCCGTTGAATATCGTCATCCAGCGTATTCGTGACGAAGATGTCCTTGATTATCGCCTCTTCCCGATTTTCGCAATCACAATTTTCCGCTAAATCTTTCAAAATGCTGTAAAATTGTTCTACAGTTTCACCCTTTTTCTGATTCCTTGAGAAAAAGACATAGCGATCAAAGGTGATGTTTCTTGTTCGTATAAAATCTATTTCCATCATCTCCCAAAGTTTGAGGGTAGTGAGATCGTAGATGTTATAATCAGGAACTTTTTGTGTTAGAAGACGTCTTCCTTCCATTCCGATACTGAGATACAGGAGAGAAACACTCTTCTGGTTGCATAGAGACCATAGTCGTTCGCCACACAAAACGCCTGCCTCCGTTGTTTTTTGGCATTTCAACTCCCATTGAAACTTCTATTGATTATTCTCGATTCGTAAATCTCGTTCGGTATCCTCTGTTGCATCTTCGATGGCCAATTCATATTTCGGCTCGACCGGTAGTCATGCATGTGTTGGCTTTGGTTGTATGAGCGTGTCCAGCGTTATGTTTTCTCTTGCAAGTATTGCCAGTTTTACTTGAATGCGCCACTTCTCCCAACGTATTGGAGGATCTGATGCAGGCCGTTCCCAAAATGGCTCTATTGAAAGCGGGGTTTTTCGGTATTCGCGAGCTGACTGCGCCGTGTCGTACAAAAATCGTTTACTGTAGTCGAATTGATTAGCGGAATGAATTTAAGGTACTTTTTGTTACATAAGTATTAGTGATTTCGCAGAGCGAATTTACTATTAAATTTGTGCTTTGAATATTCGTCTGTCTAAGTTTCATTTTAGAGTGATATTAGCGTCTCTAATTCAGCGTTAAATTTTATACTAGTATTTCGCTTAGCGAAAGTAGACTTTTTCTGGTATTGTGAAATTGAGTGATTAGCGGAACGAAATTCGGATTGAAAAGCGACAATCAAAATTGAATTCAGATTCGAGAAGAATGAATTAAATAAAACTTCCAAATTGTGATCAGCAATTTGATCATAACTAAAATTGAAAAGTTGCGGCAAACAGAATGACTAGACATTATGAACAGACAATTATTCCACAAGGTTAGATAAACAAACTTAACAAGAATGAATGAGGAAGATTTGAACAAATTAGAACAAATTGATGAAAATGAATTAAATTGAAGATTCAGTAAAATGAAAAGAACTAAAATGATGAAAATGAACTAAATCAAAGATTAATTAAAATTAAGGGATTTTGCACTACAATATCAATGGCCCAATGTATACTATATCACAGCTCGACAAGAAATCCAATGATACCAATCAACGTCAATCATATCAATCGCCAAAAATTCACTACACTATAAATCCAGTTGAGCAGATTGTTCTCCCCGCTGTCTCTGGGGTTGAAACAAATAGTCCACTTTATCTCTTTGACCTGTTCAATGTCGCTATGTTAAGAACTTCAGCAATTTGAACATTTCATTGAGCAGCTTAACATTTGATAAGAGAATCAAACGGTGTTTGAACAACTGATCATTTGATTAAACAAAGCAGAGTTAATTGACGTTCTGATATTTGGCGGTCCTCGTTTCAGACCATGTCGCAAACATAGTTGAATGTGACTGAGCGTGGGTAGTCATCAAAACATTTCAGGGTTTCCCGGTTACAATTTGAATCGATCACAAGACCTATAAAAATATAACTATCAATCAAATTTTCAATTGATAACTCGTTTTCATGGTGTCTTACTAGTTCATTTTCAAAGAATTTGATTTGTATTGGAGCTCTGTATTTTCACGACTCGGAGCAAGTTTTATGAGACTCGGTTTTGAGCAAATTTTTACAACATGAAGAGAAGTACTAATTTTATGCAAGTAATTTTTAGGCTGAAGTATATCTCTCCAAAACTTGAGCTTTGGCTTCTCTCTTACCGAAATTTGGTTTCCGTTTTTGGAAACCAAGCATTAACATCTAGGATTCTTAGTGTTTCTAAGTTCAGCAGATAGTGACTTCTGGTAATATTAAAGGCGAAAAAATCATTTTGAGAAGATATGATCCCACTACAGTCCCTCCTCCCTATCCAAACTTCTGGATTCTTGTAAGTTCGATGTGCGCTTAAAATGATGAGATGGCGCTGGTAACTTTCTGGTTCTGTGATTAGATAACCGTATAAAGTTTTGTGGCCTAAAATGTTACAGTGTTCAGTATATTTTTGCGTTTGATGGGTTTTTTAATGTTCAGCCTAAAAAATTTCGTCATCTCAATTGTTGAAGAAATTACATTGATAATTTCAACTAGATGAAAAACTGATTAAAAACGGACTGAAAATTGCTTTTTAAAACTTTTTGTGAAAACAATCTAATTTTTCGAGTCTTCTTTTGAAATACGAGGTTCCGCTGAAACTTTGTTCATGGTCTAATCAGTTCAAGTTAAGAGTTTTGCTGAACAAAATGTTTTGGACCAATTTCATAAATTCTTGTATAAATTTGCCGTTTTTGCTTGTATTTTATTCTTATGAGCCCAGTCAGTATTCTGCTCAGCTTAAAGTCAGTGGTTTAATAAAATCAAGCAGGAAATATTTATTTTAATATCAAGGTTTCGAAAAGTTGACCAAAAGTAGAAATCAAGTTTATAGTTTTTTATGTTCTGTCTCTTTGCGTCATATGAATAAAATTTGTTCCTGATAGTTATTTTCAGCTGGAAAGCGGTTTCCGTGTTGTTTTTCTTACGACATATACAAATCTTTCATCTTTTTCGCTCATTTCAGGTTTCACTATTTTTTTTTGTTTTTTTTTTGCCTGTCTGCTTATTTCATGAGTCAAGCAAAATTTAGTTAAAAGGCAAGATTTGTGTTCTTGCTTTTCGCGTTTTTTTAAAGTTATTTGGTTTTTATTATCATAACATCCAAAATAGCAGTTTAAGTGTTTTTGTTTTTAATTTCTTATACGTTTGTGAAACTGTTTTCTTGTCAATATGACTGGTACTGTTCAATTAATTTCCGTTTTGGGTCCTGAATTTGCAATATTTAATTGAATTTTTTGGATTGTAATTCCAGTCCCATCCTGCTGTTTCTTTAAGATATGTTCACTGAGAAATCAAAGAACAATCTTTTTTAAAGATCAATGCAAAATCAAACTGGAGTCATCGAAGGCAAAGTTTAGTGGCGATTTTATTGGTGCCGAAACAGCAGACAAAGCAACAAGAAAAAGGCATTAAACAATTTGTTTTACAAAAAGAAATTTTCCCGCAATTTTTTAAGAACAATTTTTCGGTTCATGAGTTGAACTTGATCCCATAAGGTTTCTCAATTAATTCTTTCAGGAGTGCTTTTGTGAAAAAAAGTGACAAGAAAATGACAAGAAGTGACAAGAAAATGTGACAAGAAAGTGGTAAATGTGTCCTAATATAGCACAAATGCGATTTTTGTGATATAATCAGAGGTCATCGGTTGGTTGAAAGGAGATTGTTTTCTTGAAGTATTTAAAATTTTGGGTGTGCCGGTTTTGTTTTTGGTCCCCTGATATAAAATTGCTAACTTAAGGTCTTTCCATTGAAGCAAAAATAACCAATTCGAGTTTTTCTAATCATATTTATTCGCTTAAAACATTTTGAAAACATTTTTCGCTAGAGAGAATTAGTGAATTACTAGCACAGTTTTTATAGTTCTCACTTTGTCTCATTAAAAAGAAATAATTGAATATTTTCAATAGTATGAGTTAAACTCTAGTTGTATAAACAACTTACATACAATTTATTTGCAGAATTAAATTTTTTAGTTGCTTCAATTCATATCAGATAGTTTTTATTAGACAAAATCTTTTGTTATCTAGTGTCAGTGAAATGGAGCTTTGACCGTTTTCGGGATGTAGCTTTCTTCATATAGTCACCGTTTCATGAACAAAAAATGCTCCGACTGGATAATTGGGTATGATTGATACTATTCACTGGTTAAATTTGCGGCTAATGTTTAACGCGTTCGCATCATTTGTTTTAAAATGGTTTTTTAGTTTTTTGCCCGGTGTTTTTTTGGGTTCCGTCACTTTTTCTCGGCAATGAGAATTCTTGCCAATTTATTTTTTCAAAAAATTGTGTTTTTATTCAGTTAATACTTTTATTGCAATTAGAAACAATCGTTCTGCAAAAGTTTCTGGATGTTTTAATTTTGCCTACATTTGCTGTGATTGTCGTTATTTTGGGGCGCGGTTTCTTTCAAAGTATTTTAGAATTTTTGATAAGTTTTCGTTGATAACCAACAAGAATGATTTCAAATCAAGGCCCAATAATTGACAGAACCTATTGTCAACAAAATAAGGCCCAAAGAATATATATAATGTCTTTAGAGAAAATCTCAAATTTTTATAGCTTTGACATAGTGTTTTATTAAATTTTAATTGACTTCTTTTGTTTCTAATTCATTTGTCATTCTTTGTGCAGCCTCAAATCATTGTCCTATTTGTGGCTTAGTTTCAATATATATATATATATATATATATATATATATATATATATATATATACATATATCAGACAACTTGAAACTTTTACTACAAAATTTCACAAAAGCTTTTTGATTTGTGCCTATTTGCCCATATTTGAGGTTGTAGTTTGTTCTCTTTTAAAAATATCATAAAAAAGACGATTCCAACTGACATTGGAAGAATGCGCCGAAAAACATTTTAAAAATTTTTAGGGAATAGTTAAAAGCTTTAACGACTGCCAAACCGTTTTTGCTTCTAATTGTCTTTTTTTGTTATCGTAGGGCATAATCTTGACAACCAAAAGCTTTAACTGCTTCTATGGATTTTTAATTGAATCCATTTTTTGATTTCAGTTCAACGCAAACGGTGTGAATGACTTCCATTTAATTTTCTTTTTCTAAAAAACATTTTACTAATTCCGAATTTTTTCTTCTCATTTTCGACAAGTAATCTAGTCTCAATTTGGCAGTGCTCATTAACTTCCTGTTGTTCCAAACAAAATTTGAGCTGTTGGTTATGTTTCAATTAACGTCCTTAGGGCTTTGAAATGTGTTTTGATGAAGATCTCGTGAGTTTTCGATACTTGTCAGTTTTTGTGGGTTTCCTCGTGTCTTTTTCATAAAGAGCCTTATCAAGGAGGACAATAAAAATCAAAGGAGCTCCAAGCAAAAGACTCAAACACTTTCTGGCAATTTAAAGTTTCAATAGTTTCTGTTGACTTATAGTTTTAAAGACTCCACTCTTTGCCTTCGAAAAACTGTTTATGGAAATTTGTGTTCTGTCCGTATTCCGTATTTGATGTTTTTTGTCTTGTTATGTTTCGGTCTCACAAATAACAAACTCAACTAGTTTTCTGAGAAGTTGCAAGTTACACTCTGTTTCTGATTTAAGTTGAAAGCTTAAGGTTTGTTTGAATTTTTGAACAATTATTTTTTCAAAAAAATATTTATTAAAAAAACAGTGGATTTTCGAACTTTGTCATTTTTATCTTATTTCTGTCAAATTTGTTGCCTGGTCTCCTGTAACGGTAAATTGCGTCCCCTTTCTAGTGAACCATGATCCAGTCTTCATATTGGTTTTCTTTTCAACTATTGGTTTCTCGACTTTGGTAATAAGCATTTTCATGAGATGTGTGATGTTTAGATATTTGCCCATTTCTGAGTTTCTTTGTTTTCTTGCCACAATCTCGGACTATTGAGATCGTCCAATTGGGGTTCAAAAATGTGCACTCTAAAGTGTTTAGTGTTTTCCTCGACTAGCAAATGTTTTTATCTGTTGCGCCACCGCTTTCTTGTTAAATTTATATGATTTTTGTTCGTTATTCCGTTCTTTTCGTAGTCGTTTGACGTATTATGGATGTTTACAGTCTGGATTGCTTCTTATAGGGTAACAGCTAACCTTGTTATTGAGTCATTGGATGTAGCTTTCTTCATAGTCACCGTTTCATGAACAAAAAATGCTCCGACTGGATAATTGGGTATGATTGGTACTATTCACTGGTTAAATTTGCGGCTAATGTTTAACGCGTTCGCATCATTTGTTTTAAAATGGTTTTTAGTTTTTTTCTCGTTGTATTTTTGGGTTCCGTCACTTTCTCTCGACAATGAGAATTCTCGCCGATTTATTTTTTCAAAAAATTGTGTTTTTATTCAGTTAAAACTTTTATTGCAATTAGAAACATTTGTTGTGTAAACATTTCTGGACATTTCGACTTCGCCTACATTTGCTGTGATTGTGGTTAGGAGGAACTTTGCTTGTATTTATAATTGTTGGTATATGATTTCTTAGGACAGAGTTTCTGTTTGATAAAAGCGATAGACTTAAGATAAGTGTTGGTCAAATTTCCAAAGTTGTTAAAGTCGTCAACTAGATTTTGTTTTGTCTCCACCGCAAAAATAGTAATTGGAAAGTCCGATTCTTTTGAGCTAAATGCAAGTTTTCAGATCTTCTGACTTGAATCGGCTCAATAGGGAGAGGTAAAGAAAACCATGCCTCGGTTTATGAAAAATATTATTTTGCAACAAGCTGTGCTGTTAGAAACTTTTACTAGTGGTAAGAGTGTTTATTATATTTTGTTCCGACTCACTTGTGGGGGAGCAACTATATACTCAAATGATTTTTTTGTTCATCCAATTCTTGCCGATCAATATATTCATCGCAGAGAGTTGAGACTGATATCGTTAGAAATCCCGTCCAGCGTAGAATATGGAATTATCTTTTTTTATTTTCGTTTTATTCAGAGTTATCGAGCTTGAAAGTTTCGTGACTATTAGACGGAAATCATTTTTTTCTTTTATTGAATTACTTCGCTTGCTAAGTTTTTGCAAACGTATGGAGTAATTATTTGTTTAAACTGGACGGGACTTAATCGGGACTAAGTTTGGACTCATCTGGTATTCTAACAATCAATAAATATTCGGATTATTTTGTGGAGCGGTTTCTTTCAAAATAATTTAGAATTTTTCTTAAATTTGGGTTGATAACCGACAAGAATGATATCAAATCAAGGCTCAATTATTGACAGAACCTATTTTCAACAAAATGGGGCCAAAAGAATATATATTATGTCTTTAGAGAAAATCTCAAATTTTTATAGCTTTGACATAGTGTTTTATTAAATTTTAATTGACTTCTTTTGTTTCCTCTTCATTTGTCATTCTTTGTGCAGCCCTCAAATCATCGTCCTATTTGTGGATTAGTTTAAATATATATATATATATATATTATATATATATATATATATATATATATATATATATAAATATATATATCGGACAACTTGACTCTTTTACTATAAAATTTCACGAAAGCTTTATGATTTGTGCCTATTTGCCCATATTTGAGGTTGTAATTCGTTCTCTTTTCAAAATATCACATAAAGGACGATTCCAACTGACATTGGAAGAATGCCTAGGAGAACATTTTAAAAATATTTAGGGAATAGTTTAAAGCCTTAAGGGCTGCCAAACCGTTTTGGCTTCTAATTGTCCTCTTTTGTTATCGTACGGCATAATCATGACCACCAAAAGCTTTAACTGCTTCTATGGATGTTCAATTGAAGCCATTTACTGATTTCGGTTAAACGCAAACGGTAAGAATGACTTCCAATTAATTTTCTTTTTCTAATAAACATTTTACTAGTTCCGAATTTTTTCTTCTCATTGTCGTCAAGTAATCTAATATCAATTCGGCAGTGCTCATTAACTTCCTGTTGTTCCAAACAAAATTTGAGCTGTTGGTTATGTTTCAATTAACGTCCTTAGGGCTTTGAAATGTGTTTTGATGAGGATCTCGTGAGTTTTCGATACTTGTCAGTTTTTGTGGGTTTCCTCGTGTCTTTTTCATAAAGAGCCTTATCAAGGAGGACAATAAAAATCAAAGGAGCCCCAAGCAAAAGACTCAAACACTTTCTGGCAATTTAAAGTTTCAATAGTTTCTGTTGACTTATAGTTTTAAAGTCTCAACTCTTTGTCTTCGAAAAATTGTTTGTCGAAATTTGTGTTCTGTCCGTATTCCGTATTTGATGTTTTTTGTCTTGTTATGTTTCGGTCTCACAAATAACAAGCTCAAATAGTTTTCTGAGAAGTTGCAAGTTACTCTGTTTCTGAATCAAGCTGAAAGCTTAAGGTTTGTTTGAATTTTTGAACAAATATTTTTCAAAAAATTTTTTTTTTAAAAAAACAGTGGATTTTCGAGCTTTGTCAATTTTATCTTATTTCTGTCAATTTTGTTGCCTGGTCTCCTGTAATGGTAAATTGCGTCCCCTTTACAGTGACCCAAGATCCAGTCTTCATATTGGTTTTATTTTCAACTATTGGTTTCTTGACTTTGGTACTACGCATTTTCATGAGATGTGTGATGTTCGGATATTTGCGCATTTCTGAGTTTTTTTGTTTTCTTGCCACAATCTCAGACTATTGGGGTCGTCCAATTGGGGTTCAAAAATGTGCACTTGAAAATTTTCAATGTTTTTCTTGACTAGCAAAAGTTTTTTTCTGTTGCGCCACCGCTTTCTTGTTAATTTTATATGATTTTTGTTCGTTTTTCCGTTCTTTTTGTAGTCCTTTGACATATTATGGACGATGACAGGTCTGGATTGCTTCTTATAGGGTAAAACCTAACCTTGTTTTCGAGCCGAGTTGATGCCTACTGGTTTTAACCAATTTGAATATGGTTGTTTGCAAAAATAGAAAGGTAGTTTTGAACTTTGTGCTTTCTGCTCATTTTTGTCGACCTGTTATCGAGTTTCATTATTGACAGGTCTCATATCATACCTAATGAAGTACAGGTTAACTTGGTTAGTTCAGGTTTTATTTCATTCCATTTTTTGATATTAATTGTTTTTTTAACCTAGCCATCGAGTTCTTATCTTAATTAACGGTTGATAATATTTGATTTTTATGTTAGTCTTGTCCAATACTCTCATAAATGTCAAGTTTCAGCCCCCTAATCCGGCTTTATTTTATTTAGTTTTTTATTGAACTATATGTGAATTTTTGAAAAGTTTTCTTTCTTTTCTTCATTTGGTAGACAATTCAATCAAAATGTGGATGAGAGGGTTCGGAACATTATGAGCGAAGAAACATTACCGAGCCTCCTTTTTTTGTCGCAATTGAAGGGCGAATAAAAAAGCAACTATTTCACAATAAAATGGTAACGTTTCCTGTGTTTTTCGGTTTGCAATGAACATATTAGAGATAACAGTTTTTAATTGCGGCTAATCTTCTTTCTATTTATCAACATTTGGATCTAATACCATAATTCATTTCTTTGATCATATTGATTTAAAACTAGCTGTTTATTGATTTCATATTTGTTTCTTTGGCATCATTCCGAAATGCGGACCGACGTTATTAGCTATTTATGCTGCTTAATTTTTAATAGCTAACTTTGCTTCTGTTTAACATTTGAAAGGTCCAACGCTTTAGTTTCTTAAGGTGTGCCAATCTGAATAATTCAAAGCAAAAGCCGTATTTAAGAATTTAACTTTCAAAGCAATTTGAACAGTGGTTTATTTTGCATTTCAAAAATGTATTGTCACACTAAAATATATTTTTTTCTCAAATATGACATGAATTCAACTAAGCATAAATCAGTGGCTGAAAACCAATTTTAAAACTATATCGCAATTTTCAACCAGTTAGTGGCAAAATGTCAATTCGAAAAATTTACATTGACTCATTTTAAAAACAATTTGACGGTCTTGTTCACAAGAACCATTTCTCACCCATAATTTGCGCCCGAAATATTTCTGTTCCGACCCCTCTTGAGAGGGGGGGGGACTATATACTCAAATCAATTTTGACCGATCGATATATTCATCGAAGAGAGTTGTGATTGGTATCATTGAAAAGACCGTCCAACGTAGAATATAGAACTAATTTTTTTCGTTTCCTAGAGCAAATTATCGTTGTTTAAATTTTTGTGAATATAGACCGATTTGCGTTATTTTTGTTCACATTTTCCGGAATTTTTGCATAAATTTTCTTCAATTTTGCTACAAATATGTAAAAATTATAAACAAAATTACTGTTGATTTGATTTTTCAAGACAAAAAAAGATAGTTGACCATTTTGATTTAATTTTATTGGCTAAAATTTTGGCTGAATATTTTAAAACTCTGACTCGCCTTTATCAAAAATTGCCCGAAATAAAATTCTTTAGTCCACTTTGATGAAATGTACCGGAATTACCCACCAAAAACAACTAACACAATCTCTGTAAATCACAAAGGGAGCTAGTCGTACATCCGCTTTCACTGAGAGTAGTCTGGAATTGAAATTTTGCCTTTTTTTTTCTTGCTAACTTTACTTTATCAATATCAAAAACGCAGCGTTTGTTTTCTTGATCTATACATATTATTATCTTGATCTATAACATTGTAAACAATTGAGCGTTTTTAATGGACGAACAGCAAGTGCAAAGCTGGTTTTGGTCCAACTTTGGACAGTTAGAATCCAAAATTACTTCGGATTGTAGTCAGTCGGTCTTTTTTTAAAAAAAAAATCTTTTTCATGTTTAATTAAAGAACAGAGCAATTAAAATTAAAGCTCACTGTTGACAAGTCCAAATATTTTCCTAAGCAGTTTCAAATTAATGTATCTCGTCATTTTACTCGAAAAAGTTGGGTGGTTTTGACTTTTGAGAATGTTTGATTTTACTTTTTTTTATTTTTATGCATTGGCCCTTTTTTCCAGTTTTCTCTCGATTTTTAACAAAATCAAATTATAGACAGCTCACATATTACGCTATTGGCACTCAAAATAAGGCACAAATGAACATATAAAAATCTCTAAAGGCAAAGATTATGATTTTAACGGCTTTGACACCCCATTCTCGAAGAACTTAAATGAATTTTTCACATTTGTCTTTAACTGTCGTTTTTACTTTGTCTTTTTAGTCGTATCAAAATTCCGGCTTCGACAGCGTTTTCTCGTAACTTTTAATTGAATATTTGTTCTTTGTTTCTATTATAAACATGTTGGATGTTTGCTATCTAATGATTTTCATTACTTCTCAAATAATAAGTTTTTTTTTTCAAATGGACATAAAGTTTTGGATGTAATTAAAGTTTGTTGCTTTTGCTGTGTGATTTCGTTGTTCTTCTTGGCTGACTTTCTTAATAACGGCTGATCTCATCAATCTATTGCGGCATTTTTTACTCCACTGAGTCAATTGCGTTGTAGGTGAAATTATTGTTCATATACATTTTTTTTTTAAAAAAAACTTGAATTTATGTGGGTTTTCTATCTGTTCCTTGTTTGGTAGATATTTATGCCGAAAATGAGGACGAGCGGAGTTGGAATTTAATGTGCGAACACACCTTACCGAACCTTCTTGTTGTTTTGTAATATCTAAACTTTCTTTCAAAAATATGTGACATATTTCAAACATCTTTCAAAAATATGTGACAGCTGAAAAACAAACCTAATTACATATTTGGGCAATTGTTGGTGCCGACGGTTTATTTACCGCAGTTGGAATACGTTTCAGTTCTTGTTGAACGAAGGAAAGCTTTAAGTACATCTGATTGTGCGATTTGAACTTTTTGTAACTTGATATTTTTTTATTTTGCAATAAATTCTATCTGTCTCATAATTTTCCTATAAATTCTGCTATCAGTCATATACGAGCTGTTTTATTGCTCGTCTCCAAAATTTAGTGTTAATTGTTGCAATGAAGCGGGGCCCCATAAACGAGACAGGGAGGTAAAACAGAACACATTTTGACAGAGCAAGAAACCACTAAGAAAAAAGTCTTCCGAGTAATGGTGGCTGGTTTAATAGAGGCAAAGAAATTATGATCGAAGATGGTTCTTACCTCATTGATGATTGTTTCAATTTGATTTCGCCTGAGTCACAACATTATGAAAAAAGAAAAGCTTTTCCCAAAAAATGAGACCGAAGACATCTTGCGTCATGATAATGCCGTCCCCGGGATAAGGAATTCTACCAAAAAAAGATAAGATAAACAAGGAGGCTCGGTAATGATCGTTCGCACATAAAATTCCGACCCCACTTATCCAAAATTTTGGCATAAATGTCTACCAAATGAACAACCGATAGTATTTCAGTTTTTTTTCAATTAATTTTCAAAAACAATGTACGAACAAAAAGATCGCCTCCAAAGCAAATGACTCAGTGGAGTAATAAAGATTGCATTAAATTGATGAGATCAGTCATTACTAGGAAGGCAAGTCAAGACGAAAAACAAAATCAAACAAAAACAACAAACATTAATTACATCCAAAACTTATGTCGGCTTTTTAAAAAACAATTAATAGCAAGGTCAAAATAGCGTCAGACAACGCAGAAAATTAACCTTTACTTCACTAGAAAAGATATGGGACCACTCCATAATAAGGCTTGGTAACAATTAGACAAAAACGAACAAAAAAAGATGACGAAAAAGTAAAAAAAAATTGGCTTAAAATTGACATCCACTATGTTTATGACTACATACGTTTTTATAGGACGGCACTAGGATTTGTAGCTATTCGTTTTTTTTATTAGGTTTTATTAGGAAACTTGCGAGAAGACGCTTCCGAAGACGTAACGTCAAAATTTGCCCCTCAAAAATTGTTCAAAAGGGGCATTCAAACGCCAATAATGTGGATGTGGTATGTAACTTTCATTAGTGAGAATAGGTAACAAGTAGACAAAAAAGGAGAAAAAGGCAAAAATCATTTATACTTTTGTAATCTTCGAAAACATTTATCTCAAAGTCTTGAAAGCCATTAGATTAAAATTCAAAACATTCAACATGTCTATGCCTACACAAAATTCCATAGGAAGGCACTTAGACTGGCATTATTCAGTTTTGTATGCGGTTACAAAAAGAACAACAAATAGACAACAAACAAAAATTCAAAAAAAAAAATTTGCGCAAAAGATTCTTACGAAGCTGTAAACCTATATTTTGCCCCTCAAAAAATATTCAATTGAGCGTTTCTTGAATGCCAATAATGCAGTTGATATTAGGTAACAGTAGACAAAAACAGAGAATAAAGTGGCAAAAATTAGTAAACTTTTGTATTTTTCGAAAAGAATTTTTTTCAAAGCCATGAAAGCCCGTAGCTAAAAATTGAATCGATTAAATAGGGTCATCTATTCGCCCAAAAGAAGAGCTTGAGATCTGTAATTATTGCGAATTTGTCTTACGTCTACAAAAAGAACATCAAATATAGACAAAATCAAAAATTATATAACTCTTTTTTTGCGAAAAACCCGTGTTGTAGCCAGTAAATTCATTACAAATTCTTTCAAAAAATTAGATTTTCTACACTTGCATGTTCCCCTGAAAACAGTAATGTCAAATGGAACCTGTAATTAAGGAGACTAGGTAACATATACAACAAAAGACATAAAATGCGACGTTAAAAATGTTTTTTTATCGTTTTCTTAGTCATGAAATCATCAGCTATCTACTCAAATCTGAATATTTGCTCATTTTTCCCCTCATAGAAAGCTGTAATTATCCAGCAAATATCATACAACTGAAGGGAACTTAAGTGGTTCGGAACAAAAATTATGTAGGATCCGCCAAGATTAAGCAAGATTTAGAAACGCTTTCAGAAATGCATAGAAACGCTAAAATTAGGTATGATCTACGGATTCAAAAGTGTTGCTATGTCTAGAGTGCCAAAAATATTGAACGGTTATTTGGCAGAAATTGTCAATTGTGGAACTTTGTATCGATACACCAAAATCGAAAAAAATATAAACAAAAGAATTGTAATGGAACAGATTTAGTGTTGCCCTTTCCTCACGCTTTTGCCCGGCATAAGCAAATTTTTGATTTCATACAAGGATCTTACTTGCTGCCTACACTCCTGTTCTGTTTTTTTGTACAATTCTACAATGAAACCAAAGATATCATATATAACCCGTGTACGACAATAAAATTTCAAATAAAATAGGCGAACTTTTAAAGCTATTTATACTTTATGGCTACATAAAACGGCTTGGTACTCTTCGATGTCAATGATAAGTTTTCTGCTTGTTGCAACAGACTTCTTTTTACAGAAGAAAGCCTAATTTTCTAAACGAAATTGCAGTCTTACCATCATTCATGGCTCCTCCTGTGTATGCTGAGCTGATGTGGCCTTCCAATAGATGGTTCACATTCTGTCCATTTATGGTCACCCACTGTCCATCCTGATGACGACATTCAATATGGCTATGCATTATATAATGGTTCATTATAATGCCGTAATTCAATGAGTTTTTCTTTAAACACTAAAATAAAAAAAATTAAGGTATGCTTAGTTGGGGAACTCATGCTTGAAATCATTTCTAAGTTCAGTCGGTTCTCAAAAAGTTTTATTGCGATCAGGCTTGTGTCCACAAATCACCAAGGTATCCACGCAATTGAGTATTTGCCTTTTGTTTGTTCCCAGAAACCCTCACAATCGAGTCTTCAAATCTTCGTGCGCATCAACCCACACAATCGGGTTGAACGGAAAAAATGAGCATTGTCCCCACTCATTGGGTGACAATCAAGTTCGCGCACAGCAATGATTGGGCAAAAAATTGGGTGAGCCAAGACTGTAAAATAAACAATGTGGGGCTGAGGGTATTTTCGCATGAAGGAGTCTCATAACAGGAGATCTCTGGCGATCAGAATTGTGGCTGAACCTCTCTTTAAAGTCAATGAGACTCCTTGAGATAACCGATTGTAGGCAATTGAAAAAACAGCTGGTTGAAAACTTTGGTTATCGGCAGGCAAGCCTATACGTTTCAAAGTTTTTCGAACCAAATCTGAGAAACCCCCGAATGATTCAAACGCGAGTGGTACAAACTACAAACTGGATACCTTTTTCTGCACATTTTTGGGCTTATTGTTCATCTTTCATTTCTTCAGCATTTGTCAGAGCAAAACCACACCTCCTCGCCACATCTGAAATTAGACTTAGCTGCAGTGGGGAAGTTATGGTTACATCTAACGCAACTGGTTTTCCCACCGACCAGCTGGACAAGTATATGTCTCCTGGCTTTGAGTTATTATCCGGAATCAAGTTTTTTCTGTTCGCAGACGGGTGCTAAGTTTGCGGTAGAGCAAGCAGCAAATATTATATCCGTCACTCTATCGTGCCGCCATATCATATCACCCGACCATGACAGCTTAAAGCGTGATCACCCAGCTTGTCCAGTCTGCCGTTTTGACAGTTAGGACATTTCCGTTCCTCAATATATAACGGAACACCAATCCGATACTTCAATGCGGCTCTGAATTCATTTGGCTGATGGTGAAGACCCAGACTAGGGATTGGAGGTGCGGAAAGCCAGGCACAAGATTGAGGCAACGTTAGTGAAAACAAACAAGATTTCTCCCGATTTGAAATCTGATTACCATGAATGTAAGAAAAAGCAGCATTGTCAAGTGCCTCCCGAATCTTGTGTTGTGTATGTTGGCTAATTTCTAGATTATTCAATTCTTCCATTGTTTCTTTGAAAAATTGGTTGTCTGTTATTTTCTCACCGGTTATTTATTCTACTAAAGCGTCTGACTGCAATACAGACCCAACAAACGCCGCTTTCAATTGATCAACTGCTTGTTTAATTCCAACGCCATTTTTGCTTTTTGGTATACAAGCCTGCTTACGCGTAGCGATATGATGAGCCGAGGAATTTCAATCAAAAATAATAAAAAGCTATCTCTGATCAGACAATGCCAGACCAGAAGGGCCTCTGATCACGCTATCCTTCAAAATTTCCATCAGATCAGACCATTCCTCAGAAAATTTTAAAATCAATCGGAGTTTGTATAAAATATTCAAATATTCAATTGCATTTTGTAGTACTCAAAATCAAATTGAATTTTGAGAAAAGTACAATATCTTATTAAGGTTACGACAAAATTAATTGATGAAGTTATTAATGCTTAAAACTTTTTGAAGTGCATGCTCTTCTACTTTCGATCACTAAAAACTTTGGTACAAAAATTGCAACCATATGAAACTGGTCATTTATGTGGTCAGATTTTGGGCCCACTATGGTCTCTAATCAAACTTTTGTGAAACCCCAGTCCAGACTTTCTAACTTTAGTGCAATCACTGTCAAGACTCTGTCTAGACTTTGGTTTGTGATCAGACTTTCGTTCAAGTGGCTAGATTTCATGCAGTTGTTTTCCAAGCGATGTCCAGAATTTGGTCTCTAAACAGACTTACGTGCAACCATTGTCCAGATGTTGGTTCGACTGAGACATTTTCCAGAATGCTGGAAGAGTGTTACTTGGGTCGCACTATACCCCATGTGCGATTCAAGTCGGTCCGATCACAGATGTTTTGGTTCCGTGGCCTCAAGCCTAGTATGCTATTAGATAAAAACTGCCGCTTTTGAAATACCGTTTGTAATTTATCCCGCTTAAGAACTACCGTTTTTAATTGGCCAATAACTTCAGAAATAATGTACCGGAGCATTTTAGGTAAATTATCCGTTAAATATCTCATTTTTGCCGTTTAAACGCCCGGTCGGTCAATACCTCGTCCAACATCCTTGTTACTATTCAGTACGGACATTCTAATATCGCGTGCGATATACAATACAAAAACATTTTACAGTCAATGTTTTTCTACGTGCCAATTTTAACCCACAAAACACTCAAAACGAAAACTCAAAATGCCCGGGCCGAGGCGTCCTCCCGTATTCAACAGTTATTAAGCGAGAATAAGGGTGTAAAGCAGTTTCCACTCTTAAATAGCGGGGAAAAGAGTGTAAGAGTGTAATTTTGAGGAAATTACACTTTTTTACACTCTTTACTCCACTCATTTTACACTCTGAAAAATTACACTCTTTAGTCGTGAACATGACTTGCCGTTACTCTATCAGTGATTCCCGACCAGGTTCTCCCCAGTTTGTTGCTGATATAAAGGATGTGATCCAAGGTGTCGTTTAGTCGGTTCAGAAGTTGTCCTCCCTTCTGGGCACAGGTAGCCTGAAACAGAGATTATACAAGACCCGATTACACATGTAACTTGAGATTACACAAGACCCGTTGGGGCTACAAAATATTTGGAACCCACGCAGCGTTAAATAACTTCATTTGAATGAGCGTCAATGTTAACGCTTTCAACGTGTTTTTCTTGCAGCTGCTTGTTTGTGAATTAGAGCAAACAAACGCAACAAGACATCATATAGGTCTTTGATAAGAAAAAAGGAAACCTAATGTTATTTAGAGTGACAAAAAAGCTTTCCATATTTTGTCGATGTCAGAAGCAACTTATCAGTTATAGAACGTTTATTCTGAATCTCGCTCCAGTATAGTTTCATTGGTTGTAATACACAAAAAAAAATTATGGTTGAGCTAAACGGCGGTGAAGCTCCGTGTTCTAAAAATTTTCTAATTAAAAAACGATAGCTTTCGTCGGCAGATGTTCTTAAGCTTTTACCATAGCTGCAAATTATTCACTAAAACAAAAAGAGAAACAATTTTGCTCAGATGAACTCGAAACAACAAGTTTTTAGCAAGAAAAGAAAGACTTCAATTTCCTGTCGGCTGAAAGATGCTTTGAGGGCACTTGAAAATTGAAAAGGTCTGTGTGTTATTGATGGCTGCGGGAATAATTTGCAACTTAGAATTGAGGAATATTTATTTCAAACACAGGTCTGGCACAAATTCCTGGTATGAAGAATGTACGCATCGTCCTGATTACATGAACAATTGCTGAAACATCTTTAGTGTTTATAATATCAATAAATATGATATGAAACGTTGTTTTTCTTGTACAATTTCCACGCGTTTTAAGGATAAATTTTCGCCTGTTACTCTTGTTTCAAATGAATAATCGGATATTATATTACAGAGTACTTTTTTACAGTTATCACACGCTAGCAACAATGACCACATCACGCTTGGCGCAAGGATTAATGCGCAGAATCAGGTTATGTGGCTTTGGTGATAAAATCTACTGCCACCGAAATGGTGCACAAAAACTGATTGAGACAGAAAAAATGTTTAATAAATTTCATCATTGACGTTGAAGTTCTCCAAAGACTTAAGACATTAATCGTATAAGAGGTCAAAACATTCTAGTTAAAAAAAAATGCTTTATCTTCTGACAAGAGCAGATGACTTTTTATAATTCTAATCTAGAGCTCATTTTTCAACCAATTTCTATGATTGAAAGAAAAATATAGCTAGGATTTTAAAGTATGTTGACAATTGTTTCAATTTTTGAAATTTTCTGATTAAGCGCAAAAAAATTAATATCTGAAACTATGTTTTCAGATCAGGTTTTCAGCGAAACTGTAAAGCGAGCAACAACTGATGACATCCATTATATATTTTTTCCTTGTTGTAGAAAATTTGTAGAAAATATACTGGAGTTTTTGAAAATTACATTGAAAGATTAAAAAGGATCGAATTTCACTATTGTGGTAAAATTGTGATAGAACCTCATGTATGTTATTCGCAATGGAAAGCGTCAAAAATAGTTAGTCTTTATTAATTCAGTTACTACTAAAACGTCGCAAATTTTTTGGCTTATGTGTACAAAAAACTCTTTAAACTCTCAGGTTTGTCAACGAATTGCACTTGTTCTACTTCGTCTTTTCACCTCAACAATATATTTCAAATTTTCCGAAATCACTCTTAAATAGCAACTTTTGTTTTGGCAAAGAGTTACTGGAAAAGATAAGCGAAATAATGTTAGTACATTTTCGCTGCATTAACGAAAGTTGCAAAACATACCGTTGGAATAATTTGTTACCGCCCGATGAACGCTTAAAAGTCTGAAAGAAAGGCAAAATTCTGCTTTGTATTTCGATCCTATTTTTCAGCCACACCTTTTTCTCCACTGGTGCTATATGAATATGTGAAGAGTGGCGACATAAGAGTGGCGGAAAACGTCGGATCAATTTTAGTGTGTTGTAAGTTGTTCAACTGTTGTTATCGCAAAAAAAGAGTCGACTTCATAACAGTATAATTTTTTTACGTTGCAAGAAGTGAAGACTTTTTTAAGGGGCTTTCGTGGACATCAGTAAATATCTTTCAATTTGCATTAACCTGATTTTTTTCAAACTAGTATCTACAACGTTATAAAGCACTGTTATTGGCCCGAGTTGATTTCCAATTAGAAATTGAAGAAATTTTAAAACTGTTTGACGGCTCAGTTGTTTGTGTTGGACATTCCCATTTATTTTGTTCTGGCTTTATTTGAAGATAAGTCCAAATTATTGGGTATATAAAAATTTCTAAATCATAACTTATATAAATATAAATGTTTTTCTATATGTAGATTTAACAAAATTGTATCGACACAATTTCCCGGAAGATCGACACAATTTCTCAGATTTTAAAACGAACGGTTTAAAGTACACATCTAAAAAAGTGATAGCGGAAACACGCAGTAGGGAATATTAACTGCTGCTTAATGAAATAATTTGTATGCTGTGCTTAGGAGCTAGTTAGTTTGTAGGACATCCAACAAAAAATAGTTGGTTTTGTTTTACAGTTTTAACTTGTCTTACGGCAAAAAGTTTAGAGCCTTTTACACTCTGTTTAAGAAAGTAATCGGATATAATATTTTGAAGAGTATTTTAGCAAAGCTATTACTGGCAAAAAACAACGTTCACAGTACATTTTTTGCAATGATCATTGCACTCAAACACGTTAAGTTACGCGATTTGCTGATAACAATTCCTAACAATAAAATGGTGCATAAAAACTGATTGAGACCAAAAAAATTATAATAAATATTCTCAGTTCAAAAAATGTATCACGGTGACGCATAGGTGTACCAACAGTTTACTTCTGACTTATGACATTAGCAAAAAACATGAAACAAGTCGAAACATTTAAATTTGAAAAAAATGCATGAACTTTTGACGACAACAGGTGACTTTTTTTCAATTCGCATCTAGCGCTTATCTTTAAACCACTTTCGATTGTTTAAAAAATTGAAACACAGAGTTTAGAGCATGATCACAGTTATTTCACTTTATAGAAATTCTCTGTTGAATTGCAAAAATATAACTCACGAAATTATATTTTCTGGTTAGTTGTTCAGGAAAACTTTGTGAATATTCAAAAATCGGTCATATTCGAGAAAATTGAAAAACAAGCACCAACCAATGGCATCCTTATTTCTTTCCTATTCTAAGTAGCCTACAATAAGCAACGGTTTTAATTTCTACTGTTGATGGAAACTTAATAAACTAATAAACTAATAATTTGTTTTGCATCAACTTGAGTTTTCATACTTTTCGCATAAAGTGTGTTATTCGATATTAAAAGAGTCCAAAGGTATTAGCAATTGATTCACGAAAACGGATTTTTTTCTGACAGGATTGGATTTTTTTCACAATTCTTTCGTTGTTACTAAAACACCACAACTCCTTCCAGCCTCTGTATATAATAAACTGTTTGAAAGAAGAACCTCTTGAACGAAATGAACTTGTGACTTTAAGACAGTTAGTCAATTTATTTCAGCAAACATTTCAAATTACTAGAGCAATTTGTTTATAGAATTTTAAAAATCAATCAAATTAAACAATCACTGTTTTGATCTATTTTACTTCTTTCTTCTTTTCTCCCTGATTTCAATTTTCAATTTCTGATTTCAATCATTTCAATTTTTGTTTTCAGCTGAAACCCCAAGAAGACTATGTATAATTTTTTAATCCAATGCAAAATTTGAAGAGTTGAGTCAAACAATCAGCGTACAGCATCTTATGCATCTCTTTAACTTCTTTACGAATCATTGTTTCTGTTTTGTTCGGCCCCTGAACTTTGTTAAAAATTTTAAAAGTTGTGGCGATATTATTTAGAATTTTACTATGCAAGAAAAAATCATGTACCGTTGGTGGCTTAAAATCTACAAGGCCGTTGAGTAAACACGCTCGGAAAAGGCAAAAGAAAGAAATATTATGGATCACAATTTTATCAAACTAAATCGATTTAAAACGTCAGAATTAATCAGATGCCAATAAAATCACTAATATATAACAAACATTTCGGGGATCTCCTTTAAAGTTCTATTTTGTTTTTTGGTTCTCTAGAGTGACACTTTGCTTCAGTGAAAAACCAAGAAAATTAATTTTTTGTATTAGAGTTTTAGGCTAAATACACGTTCAAGTTCGCGCCAATGGGTTGCATTGATAAGTGAATGCTGGGGGACAAAAAGTCAGCCCTTACCACGATATACCTAACTTACTTTCATACTCCCATGCAGAACCAAATTCCATAGTCGAAAGTGGTATATGAATCGTGAAAAGTGGTGACAGGTTTCGGTAACTCAATTCCACAAAACGCAAAGTTCATTGAAACTTGCTTTCCCAGGTCGAGGTTATCGTTTGTGCTCGTTTATGACGCAGACCGTTTTTGAACGCACACAGGGGGTATGGTGCGTTCAAACATACACAGGCGAGGAATTTTTTTGAACGAGCAACATAAACGCACCAAGTACTTACGGTCGAGCCAAAGTCTGCCCCATAGACGAGCCAAAAACTGCCCCATAGACGAGCCAAAAACTGCCCCATAGACGCACCAACTCTGCAACATAGACGAGCCAAAAACTGTCCCATAGACGCACCACTTCTGCAACATAGACGAGCTAGAAACTTTATCATAGGCGAGCTATAGTCTGCACCATACACTTTTTAAACATCTTTTTATAGAAGTACTGTCGGAAAATTGTCTCAAGTTGATTAAAAAAATCAACTTTTTGAGATTTTCCAGTATGTTCTGGGTGTGTTCCCCTCCTCCTTTTCTCAACCGGGCTGGGGACCGGCTACGGCGGAGTTACAAACAAACAACTATAGGAGAATTGAGCAGAGCTAGCTAAAAAAACTAGGCTCGAAAAGCTCTCTCCAAAACAACTAAGAGACTAACTTTTTTTCATAGGGTCTTTTCATAAGAGTTCTTGAACGAGCACATAAACGCACCAAAATTTTGAACGAGGCAAAGTCTGGATCATAGGCATTTTTGGTCTGCCTTGGTATTTTCATAAGCAAAAATAGTCTGGATGGGTATTTTCATAAGGACTTTTGAACGAGGACCTCAACCTGGGTTCTTTTTATCATTGGCCAGGTAATGAAAGAGCTACAAAATAACGTTGTTGTTTTCCCCTCGGTGCTTAAATGAAAATATAAAAATTGGTAGAAGGAAGGAGGCCAGCCTTGCATAAAAATAATAAAAAACTTCCTAACGCTCGCTCTGATGAGCCTGCTTGGCCCATAGACAATATACCCCCACTCTTTCAACAAAATGGGAGGACTCTAGGGAGGAAATTCAACCAGGGATAGCGAGAAATAGCGCGTTTATGTCTCGACTTTGTGGGATTATGCCAACTTTCGTGCCTATGACCATGGCTTTTTGGTTGATCATAATCGCGTTGTTTCGAATCATAGTCTCGTTACAAGGAATCGTCACATTGTCGAGTCATAGTCTCATTGTCCAAAGTCGAGACATAACACGTTGCGTCGCAATGAATCTCATTAATTCGAGTCTTTGGCTAAGCTTTTGTCTGGAGTGTCTGGTCATGGCACTTTTGGTCTGGATACACAGTTCACATTTCCGCAACCTCACCCCGGATGAGATAGATAGTTTGGAAATTGAACTGAGTTCTTCTAGGTTTGAGTGTTTTCAAAAACAGCAAGCAAGGCTCAAGATCATCGGAGTTTTACGCCGTTACTATTATGGTATATTACCTCATCTCTTTCATATAATTTGTGACTCCTGACAGAGGAAGTGTTAAAACCATACATCCTGGGTCGAGGAAAAACCGGAAAAAAAGGAGGACAAGCGGTGAAAAGTTGTTCTTTTCAACGCAAATTTTGTACATAATTTTGCGGTGAAATGCAGTGAAATTTTGTAAGTTCACCGCTAGAGTAACCGACGATCTTACAAAAATTCACCACAATTCACCGCTAAAGTATGTAATTTCATTGATTAATATAGCTGCTTAATAGCTTTGTAGAATTTTGTATTTTTATCGTTAGAAGGCTTCTAGCTGGGGACTGACTAGCGCCCAAAACCCTATCAAAATTCCGAAAGATTTGTTTGGTAGTTCCTCTTGTTGTTGGGAGTTTACTGTGTTGTCCCCAAAAAATGTTGCTTTCTCGGCTGCTTGAAAACTTCACTCTGGATAATTGAATTAATAATTATAATATGTAATAGCAGCAAAAAGTAATGTTATAGCCAGAGACAGTAAATTGAGTGAATCCAACAATCAAAAGGAATTTTTCTATCGAAACTAATTAATGGCCCACACTAAATCAAATCATTTCAATCACTCTTTCCGCATGTTTCCACAAATCCGTCACTTTACTTCCTATCCCTGATAACTAAAATAAGTTATGCCTCCCAGTAGCTATTTTACTGCCTAGAAATTTATATTCTTCGCAACCAACAATTTTGAATAACTTTGCAGTTTCACTCACTGCAACTGCCAAATTATTTTCTTTCACACAGAACTCACTAAACATCTACAGTTTTCTCACTTTGAGAACCAACTACTGCAGTTGAGCTTTCTATCTCTCAATTTTGACTGACAAACCGCTGTTCTTCAGCCTCGTAAGTCTCTCTCTCTCTCTCTCTCTCTCTCTCTCTCTCTCTCTCTCTGTCTCTCGGACTCGCTCTCTCGCGTCTGATGGTTTTGCTTGAGCTTAAAGGTACTCAACCTTATCAGTTTTTTATCAGTAAAACGTAACGTGTCGTTACTTTTCGAACATTTTGAACTAACGTATAAGGGCAATCATTGGCGTAGAACGTTGGTCAAGCGCTGTAACTTATCTGAAATAAATGCTTGCTCAAGATGACCGCAAATTCGTGGATTACTCGCTTTGATAAGTTCAGGATCCAACAAAATTTATGTTTCATGTTCAACAGTTCTTATACAAGTACATACGTTCCGTTTTTTATCATTTTCCATGTTACTGATTCGCCTCTGATATAGCCTGTGAATACCTTTTCTCTTTGTGCGGATCTAGCAATATTCGTTTTAACCAACTTTTAACTATTTTCTCAGGGAAAACTATGATCTTTCTGCCTTTTTGTGTAAAAAATTCATTAGCGTTAATACCACAAAACTGAACGATAACTAATTTGCGTTATTCACGTTCAAATGTGGTTTTGGTAGATATTTTGACTTTGGTAAGGGTGTTGTTTCTTTCATTGAAGCACAAAAATATCAGTTTTCTCCTCTTTTTTGTTTGTTTTAAAAGCAAAATGAACGTTTTCAGGTACCGGAAAAAGGCCGTTGTTCTTCTCATTGCGCATGCAGTTGTCCAAAGAGTCACTAGTTAAAATTTGAGGGCAAAATAATGGACGCTTTTTTTTCAACAAATTAGTTTATAGCTATCAGCATTCACTTTATACAACCTTCATATTATTATGTTTGCTTCAACTGAGTCCTACCATGAATTCTAACAAGTGATTTCTCCATTCAATATACCTCAAGTATCAAATTTTATTCATAACTCATGATTTCTACTAAAAATTCTGGTTTAACGCTTGTGGAACCTCCAATACCTTAATTAACATTTTTTTAATGTTGATATTGATCCTTTCCACTGTAATTAAGACAAACTGTTTAACAGTTACTGTTTCCTCGCTAAGGTTTCAATTGGACCTAGTTGATCTTCCCAAGTTTTCCCTTATAAATCCGATCTGAACGACGAAATTTGAATACAAGAACTCTGTTGCGTTAACTCCCAAGGTCTATGCTAAATTTCTCCTTTAAATACAAAACCACCTTTGAATATTCACTTAAACTAGTTCACCCAATAAAGGATTACCGATCTTGGAACCAAAAAAAGCTATTGAAAAAAAACTAATTAATTTTTCAATTCGTTTTCTTTTTCTTTTCATATCTTCATGCATATCCCTTCATCCACGCTTTTGTTCTGCTTAGTTTTGTTAAGGAACCAAGCCCATTTTGTTGTTGTGCATAGAAGCCAAACATATACTGAATTACATCATTAAAGTATCAGTTTTGAATGATTAAAAGTCTTTGCTCCGATCATGCGTAAAAGCAAATTAAACAACAAATCTTCTATTTTTCACATACAATTTCATTGTTTCTACACACAGTAAGTTTTGCGACAAACACTTTCATTTCTTTTTCATGTTTTCAATTCCTCATGCTGTGAGTTTTCATTAGGTGCACAGAAATATCCTTTTTTCTTGAAAAAAAAAGCAAAAAAAAATTTCCAGCAAATCCTTCAAAGCACAACTTCTGTTTGTTTTCCTTTTTTTTGAGAACTAATTTTCCCTATTTAACATAGACATTTTATCCTTCCTGGAAACACTAATTGGTAAACCCCAAACTTGCAGCTGCTTATAGAGAATAAATACTCACTCTTAATCTACCAAAATGGTTTTTAGAGGATGCATTTTCGGGATTTGGGGGAATTCATATATAAATATTGCTGCTTTCCCCAAGCTCTTCCAATATTTCTTTCTGCTGTTATCATAATTTGTCCTTTCGTTTAATGACCTCTGAGTTTCATTCTGCCTATTTCTGACAACTTGATCACTTTGCAAAGCTAGTCTCCCTTTTGTTTAATTAACAAACAATTAATCAATTCCCTCCTACCTACATCCCGCAAGTTCGTTCCTTTTGTTTACATAGACAATATGCTCACAATTAGCTCTTAAACTCTGCAAACTAATTAACTACCCAATATCGAAGCTTCAATGTCATGTACGTTCAACGATTTGAAGTATAAATTCCACATTCCTCGCTCCTAGACTATTATTCTCCCGAATAATAAAGAAATCCGTTGGTTCATGTGTACTAGCGCAATTTCTTCTTTGCACAGAAGTAATTTTTTCAACTAAGTGAAATTACGTAAGTGTGAACCATTTAAACAGAGCTCCGGTAAATGCAGGTTAGATAATGCCCTCCGTTTAGTGATTAAAGATTTACAAGAAAATATAAGCGGGATCATATATTATATATATATATATATATATATATATATATATATATATATATATATATATATATATATATATATATATATATTTATATATATGTCACTCAGTCAACCAATTGTTTCAGAACGAAACACGCTGGCTGAAAAGAAGCTCACAACCCAAAACAGTCCTGTACCACGAGCCCCAACTCTGTCTAATCTTTTTCAACAGTTTTTGTCGTTTAGAGCATATGCACTTCAGTATTAACAGTAGATTTATTGATTCAATTATGAGCCTCTGATTTAAAGTACGGCATAATAACTCAAAATCATAAGGGCAGCAGCCTCGTCAGATTAGATTTAGTAGCTCTCACATCAGACATTTCAATTTTACCAACTTTGTCTCTTCTTTCTTCCTCCGATGCTTGAAGGGATGTCCGCCTCCAGTCTCCTTCTTCGACATTTTTTTTTGTTTTCGCCACACAACCCTGGCTGACTGACACTCCAAAATCACTTTTTTCTACTTCGTTTTCCGACTGAGACTTTGCTTTCCAAACAACAGCCTGCACAATTCAAGGTACTCCAGTTCCAGACTTCTCTGATCGACACTCCCCTTCAACAGGTTTGGAGGAGACCAACAGGACACCTCCATCCTATGTTGTACTATCTCTTCTCGGCTAGATAATTCCATCGAAAACTGATTTCGATCAATATCTACTGTTTTCTCAACTTCAGTATTCGAGGACTGCGCCCATTCAATATCTTGCTTCGAAAAAGAGCTCTCGAAGAATACTGCAACTACATTTTCTCCAGAATCAAATGGACAATCCTTTTTCCATCTGTCTGAAATTTCAGCCCCAGATTACTTTCACTTGAAGGTGACAACGGCTTATGGCCTCCAAATTCCATCTTGTGGATGTGCAACACTTCACAATCCGATTCGCTTGGTGATTACTTTCGGAAAAAGACGTGTTCTGCAGTAGAACCCTTATTTGCCCCAACGTCAGTGAGTGCTCCATAGCGCTTTGAACAAATTGTTTTCTCTGAAAAATTCCATCACTTTCAGCCTAGGAGAAACTCGCTTCCAAACTTCTCTCGCCAGAATGGAGTAGCTGAGGCTCCAAGTTAATTGAACTGTTTTTATTGCAACCTGGCTCTTCCAACTTCATCTGAACTAAACCACAAACCACATCACCCCAGTCAAGATCACTTCCATCTTGCCCATCAATGAAGGCGTCAGACATCACTAATTCTTCAGCAGTTAAAGGGTCGCAAACATAATAAATAACTGATTCACCAGCCACCGCTATTTCTGCATCGAATCTGTGATTCTCCAGCTTTTTAAAAATTGCAGGTACTAGCTGAAGCAAAGTTCCCAAACTAGTTTCATTTTCCTGTATAGTATCTCCGCTGCCTAAAACAGTCGCGGAACTTTTTGTGTCCTCTTTTTCATTTTTGTCGGTTTCATCAACTTTTTTTTTTGAAAAAAAAATTTCGCGGGTGTAGTCGATTTTTCTTCTTTGCTCTTTTCTGAAAATCTATCTGCGTTTGCCTTTGCAGCCGTTCCTTCACAACCCTTGGTTGCTTTGTCGCTTCATCTAAGAGGAAAAATACAAAACTCTCTTGTAATTTCTCAGTTATATCCAGATGAAGTTCGGGTCAAACTAAGTGGATCATTTTGCTGCGACCAAGAACTGATTATACCCTGGCGTGAACTAATAGCAATCCAATTCACTGTAGAAAATATCTTCTGCTGCTATGGCCAAATCACCTTTTTGAGCAACAAAACTTATGTTTCATGTTCGACAGTTCTTATACAAGTACATGCGTTCTGTTTTCATCTTTGTCCATGTTACTGATTCTTCTATGATATAGACTGTGAAAACTTTTTCTCTTCGTGTGGATCTAGCAATGTTTGTTTTAACCAATTTTTAACAATTTTCTTATAATCACAGTGACGAAAAAAAATCAGGGAAAACTATGATCTTTCTCTTCGAGCTTGTCTTCCCAACTGTCAATTCGTTTTTGGGAATCGACGCGAAAGTATTAGAATTATTTTGCCGCTCACAAAAGTTTAGAAGGAACACATCGTCGTCCATGCATTCAAATTTGTCTTCATCGTCGCTATCGAAGAAGCTGTCGTCATCGCTAAAATCTTCGTCAATTAAAGTTGCATCATCTTCCAACTTACTGTTACCAATTTCCTCGAGTGCTTCACTTCTAAGTCTTCCAGCTGTCATCTTCTTACCAATGTCCCATCGTGCAATGCATCGATCCATCATTCCTTTGAACTGCTCAACTTCATATTTGGGCTTTGTCGTAATCTGCTTTTCCATTTCTCCGTCATAATCAAAATCTTGACTGCCACCAAAGACGTCAACAGTCTCCGCACCGGCCAGACTGTTATTCCACTTTGAACTGCTTCTTTGTCTCCCGTCTCTGACATCAGGCTTCTCTTCGAACACAGCATTTACTCCAAACCCTTTAGCTTTAATAGCGGACCAACGTTTAGACAAAAATTTCCCTTTGCCAATTTTCCCGTCAGAACTGATTTGACAATATCGGTTTTCACTTGAACGTCGTTTTTTACCACTTGGTTGATTCGACTCATGGCGTGGTAACTTCTCTCTGTCAGCAACGTCAGTTTGAAACACTGGTTTTCCACTTCACACTGCAAAGCCGCCTTCTCAGTTTCCTCTTTTTCCATCAAGTATCTCTCAAACGCATCTTCATAAAACTGTGGATTATTGGACGACCTGTAATCAAAGAACTACAAAGTGTGTCTTAAAGAGTCCAAGCACGACTTTTTTGATCGGATTTCCAAAACACACGTGGCAAATTTCCAAAACCCACGTGGCAAATAATCTAAAGTATCAAGAGCCCAACCACACAATTTCTCTGGCAAATATCTCTTGAATTCTTCTTCTGTACACATAAACAGTTCACAAGTATCCTCGTCCCGAGAAACAAGACTGATTGTCTCCCAAAATAACCCTCTCCCGGTAATATCTGTCTCTGTTGCTCAAATTCTCTCGATCTCCTTCCTTCCACAACTCTTGTAATCTTGTTCCAACTATTATCACTATTATCAACCTCTTCAGCGACTTGCTCTACGCCAAAAGTCGCCAGCTTTGTGCAATTTTTGCAAGTCTCTCAGAACTCTCTTCATACTCGTCCTCAAATTTTCTGAATAACTCTTTTTCTCAACAAGAGGGCCCACCCAGGAGCGCCACTATAGAATTTTGTATTTTTGTCGCTAGAAGGCTTCTAGCTGGGGACTGACTAGCGCCCAAAACCCTATCAATTTTCCGAAAGATTTATTTGTTAGTTCCTCTTGTTGTAGGGAGTTTACTGTGTTGTCCCCAAAGAATGTTGTCCCCAAAAAATGTTGTAGGGAGTTTACTGTGTTGTCCCCAAAAAATGTCCGCAAAAAATGTTGTCCCCAAAACACAGCATTTACTCCAAACCCAATAGCTTTAATAGCGGACCAACGTTTAGACAAAAATCCCTTTGCCAATTTTCCCGTCAGAACTGATTTGACAATATCAGTTTTCACTTGAACGTCGTTTTTTACCAAATGGTTGATTCCACTCATGGCGTGGTAACTCCTCTCTGTCAGCAACGTCAGTTTGAAACACTGGTTTTCCTCTTCACACTGCAAAGGTGCTTTCTCAGTTTCCTCTTTTTCCATCAAGCATCTCTCAAGCGCATCTTCATAAAACTGTGGATTATTGGACGACCTCGAAACAAAGAAGTACAAAATGTGTTGTCTTAAAGAGTCCAAGCACGACTTTTTTGATCGGATTTC
This sequence comes from Convolutriloba macropyga, assembly GCF_964194025.1. Lineage (NCBI taxonomy): Eukaryota > Metazoa > Xenacoelomorpha > Acoela > Convolutidae > Convolutriloba > Convolutriloba macropyga. The sequence continues at coordinate 11,821,066 of NC_134469.1, read as the reverse complement.
CAAAACACACGTGGCAAATTTCCAAAACCCACTTGGCAAATAATCTAAAGTATCAAGAGCCCAACCACACAACTTCTCTGGCAAATATCTCTTGAATTCTTCTTCTGTCCACATAAACAGTTCACAAGTATCCAAGTAATACTCACGCCAGTCCTCCCAAACTTCATATCCAGGCGAAGGAAAACGTTTTATAAACCCGAGTCCTGCCATTGTTTTCCAAAATACTTCACTGTACTGTGAATGCTCCTCTGTGGCTTCAATTTCTGCTGCAAAACTTCTCAGCTCTTCTTCTTCTCGTCTCTGTCTGAAAAGTCTCCTCAATCTGTCTGCTTGGCTACTGCCACCACTACGCTCAGTTAGAATCTTCCTCCCGAGAAAAATGACTTCCAAAATAACCCTCTCCCGGTAATATCTGTCTCTGTTGCTCAAATTCTCTCGATCTCCTTCCTTACACAACTCTTGTTATCTTGTTCCATCTATCATCAACATCTTCAGCGACTTGCTCTACGCCAAAAGTTGCCAGCTTTGTGCAATTGTTGCAAGTCTCTCAAAACTCTCTTCACACTCGTACTCAAATTTTCTGAAGAACTCTTTTTTTTAACAAGAGGGCCCACCCAGGAGCGCCACTGTAGAATTTTGTATTTTTGTCGTTAGAAGGCTTCTAGCTGGGGACTCACTAGCGCCCAAAACCCTATCAAAATTCCGAAAGATTTATTTGGTAGTTCCTCTTGTTGTAGGGAGTTTACTGTGTTGTCCCCAAAAAATGTTGCTTTCTCGGCTGCTTGAAAACTTCACTCTGAATAATTGAATTGATAATCAAAATATGTGACAGCAGCAAAAAGTAATGTTATAGCCAGAGACAGTTAATTGAGTGAATTCAACAATCAAAAGGAATTTTTCTATCAAATCTAATTAATGGTCCACACTAAATCAAATCATTTCAATCACTATTTCCGCAAGTTTCCACAAATCCGTCAATTTACTTCCTTTCCCTGATAACTGAAATAATTTCTGCCTCCCATAACTATTTTACTGGCCAGAAGCTTATATTCTTCGCAACCAACAATTTTGAAAAACTTTGCAGTTTCACTCACTGCAACTGCCAAACTATTTTCTTTCACAAAGAACTCACTAAACATATACAATTTTCTCACTCTGAGAACCAACTGCTCCAGTTGAGCTTTCTATCTCTCATTTTTGACTGACAAACAGCTGTTCTTCAGCCTCATAAGTCTCTCGCTCTCGGACTCGCTCTCTCGCGTCTGATGGTTTTGCTTGTGCTTAGGGGTACTCAACCTAATCAGTTTTTTATCAGTAAAACGCAACTTGTCGTTCCTTTTCGAAAGTTTTGAACTAACTTATAAGCGCAATAATGGGCGTAGAATGTTGGTCAAGTAATGCAGTTTGTCTAAAATAAATGTTTGCTCAAGATGATCGCAATTTCGTGGACTACTCGCTTTGATAGGTTCAGGATCCAACAAAATTTATGTTTCATGTTCAACAGTTCTTTTACAAGTACATGCGTTCCGTTTTTTATCATTTTCCATGTTACTGATTCGCCTCTGATATAGCCTGTGAATACCTTTTCTCTTTGTGTGGATCTAGCAATATTCGTTTTAACCAACTTTTAACTATTTTCTCAGGGAAAATTACGATCTTTCTGCCTTTTTGTGTAAAAAATTCATTAGCGTTAATACCACAAAACTGAACGATAACTAATTTGCGTTATTCACGTTCAAATGTGGTTCTGGTAGTTATTTTGACTTTGGTAAGGGTGTTGTTTCTTTCATTGAAGCACAAAAATATCAGTTATCTCCTCTTTTTTGTTTGTTTTAAAAGCCGAATGAACGTTTTCAGGTACCGGAAAAAGCCCGTTGTTCTTCTTATTGCGTATGAAGTTGTCCAAAGAGTGACTAGTTAAAATTTGAGGGCAAAATAATGGACGCTTTTTTTTTCAACAAATTAGTTTATAGCTATCAGCATTCACTTTAAACAACCTTCATATTATTATGTTTGCTTCAACTGAGTCCTACCATGAATTCTAACAAGTAATTTCTCCATTCAATATACCTCAAGTATCAAATTTTATTCATAACTCATGATTTCTACTAAAAATTCTGGTTTAACGCTTGTGGAACCTCCAATACCTTAATTAACATTTTTTTAATGTTGATATTGATCCCTTCCACTGTAATTAAGACAAACTGTTTAACAGTTACTGTTTCCTCGCTTAGGTTTCAATTGGACCTAGTTGATCTTCCCAAGTTTTCCCCTATAAATCCGAACTGAACGACGAAATTTGAATACAAGAACTCTGTTGCGTTAACTCCCAAGGTCTATGCTAAATTTCTCCTTCAAATACAAAACCACCTTTGAAATTTCACTCAAACTAGTTCACCAAATAAGGGATTACCGATCTTGGACCCAAAAAAGCTATTGAAAAAAAAACTAAATAATTTTTCAGTTCGTTTTCTTTTTCTTTTCATTTCTTCATGCATATCCCTTCATCCACGCTTTTGTTCTGCTTAGTTTTGTTACGGAACCAAGCCCGTTTTGTTGTTGTGCATAGAAGCCAAACACTTACTGAATTACATCCTTAAAGTATCACTTTTGAATGATTAAAAGTCTTTGCTCCGATCATGCGTAAAAGCAAATTAAACAACAAATCTTCTATTTGTCACCTACAATTTCATTGCTTTTACACACAGTAAGTTTTGCGACAAATACTTTCATTTCTTTTTCATGTTTTCAATTCCCCATGCTGTGAGTTCTTATTAGGGGCACAGAAATACCCATTTTCTTGAAAAAATGCAAAAAAAAGTGACCAACAAATCCTTCAAAGCACAATTTCTGTTTGTTTCCTTTTTTTTTGAGAACTAGTTTTTTTCTTTTTAACATAGAAACTTTATCCTTCCTGGAAACACTAAACGGTAAACCCCAAACTTGTAGGTGCTTATAGGAAATAAATACTCATTTTTAATCTACCAAAATGGTTTTTAGAAGGTGCATATTCGGGATTTGGGGGAATTCATAAATAAATATCGTTGCTTTTCCCAAGCTCTTCCATTCTTTTTTTCTGTTGTTATCATACTTTGTTCTTTTCGTTTAATGACCTCTGAGTTTCATTCTGCCTATTTCTGACAACTTGATCACTTTGCAAAGGTAGTCTCTCTTTTGATTAATTAACAAACAAATAATCAGTTCGCTCCTACCTACATCCCTCAAGTTCGTTCTTTTTGTTTACATAGTCAATATGCTCACGATTAGCTCTTAAACTCTGCAAACTAATTAACCACCCAATATCGAAGCTGCAATGTCATGTAAGTTCAACAATTTGAAGTATAAATTCCACAAGCTTACTCTAGCGGTGAACTTATATAACCTCAACGCATTTCACCGCAAAATTATGTACGAAATTTGCGGTGAAGAAAAAAGAACTTTTCACCAATTATCTTACAAAATTTTCCGATTTTTTTCGTTGATCTTACAAAAAATCACCGCTTCCTAGAGGACGTTTCGAGAGCTATAAAAAGTTAAATACCACCGAATCATCCCAGTTCATTTTCCCATCTGGTTCATTCCAGATGTACCACTCGTACACTTCATTGTTGTCTGGGCAGTTCCTCCCCCCGTGGAATGGTCCAGCGCACTCATTCACTGCCTCTCGTTTGAACTCAGACTCACTGTCTGTCACCTTCTGGTACAGGTGACTCACCCCATCTCTACGCTTTTTGTTGATTTGGCATCTATTTGGGTTGTTATCGCTCTAAAATACACTCTGACAACCTAACGAAACAGATATAATAATGTTCAAAAAACGAAGTGATACGTCTCACTTTCCAAAACGGACGTTTAAAAAAAATTAGTGCTGAAACAAAAAAGTAATGATTAACGAAAAAATTCGAATATATAATTACACAAAATTATATGTGATATAGAAATTTTCCACATGACTATAGGGGGGGGGGGGGGGGGGGGGGGTTCGAAATCCCCACTACAAGAACTCAAATTGACCAAAATCCTGATTTCTTTTGAAAAAAAAACTGTTTATGTTTCAGCAGTTTGCTGTAGACTCTAGATGCTACACCGACTGCAACTGCTGAATTTTAAATAGTTAAAAAATTTTTTCGAACGAAAGTCAGGCTTTTGATCAATTTGAGGTCTTCTACGTGTTGGAGTCCGAACCCCCCGCCTAACAGTAAAATGGCAGCTTCCGGCGATAACTTATTTAGTTGCAGCAGAAATTTAAAAAATTTTTATTTCCTAGATTCTCATTATAGCTCTTTGGTAAAATTTTAAAAATTGCTAGCTTAGACAGTCTCAAAATGATTTTGCGCTACAAGAGAGCATTCAAAAGCGATCTTTTGACGACTTTACTTTTTTTATTTAGGCGATATGAGGTAATGAGACGCTAAAAAGTTTCAAAATTAAAAAACAGTCAGATACTTGTCATACTACTACTAACTACTACTACTTACTGACAACTCAACAAAATGACTAAGTTTTAATTGATTTGGCTACTGATTACTTTCCAATAGAGAGTGTAATCATGAACATACTATCCTAAAGATAGCTTGGCGAAGTCTGATTTAGACTTGTTGTATAAAACTTTAAGACTATCATTGCGTCTTATTTTAATCCATGTTTATCTTAGAGATTAATTATTTTATTTAAAAAAATCAATTCACCATCATAAAAAGCTTCTCAGCAGAACTTAATGAAACTGTTTTGTTGTTTGTGAGGACTCAGACAGAAACTTCAATTTTAATGAGTAATGTGAACACATTTTTTTTTTGGTTTAACCTCCTTGCAGTCAATTGACACCAAGTTGTTGTTAATGAAAATTAATTCAGACTGAATATAAAAGAAAGAATACTTCATTGGTATTCAGTAACTCAATAATCATAGATGCTAGGTTTTGGATTACTGGATGAAATAAAATGAAGGAACAAGGTCGATCAATCGTAAAACATTTTGAGTTCAAATTCAACTTTGTGAGTCGAGTTCGTCTGAGTTCCAGTTCAATTTTGTAATTTAAAAACGCATAAAAAAAAATTATATTACAAATACTTATGTCACAAAAATTGAAAACGGTTAAAATTGAAACAAACTTCCCACAATCAAACAAAATTCTACTGCGAGGGTTCAAAACCAAAAATGTCGCCAGTTTTTTTTCTCTCAACATTTTTAAAGCAATAACTTTCTTTTGTTTATTTTGAATTGATTTGACAAATAATAGGCTATTCTTTAATGATACAGCTATCAAGTTCATTTAAACACAAAACATAATACAAAGATTTTTTGCTTCGAACAGAGAAAATCTTATTCAATACAGATGGAAAGAATTAGTAATTGAAGCGGGAACCATGCAGTCCATGTTTTGTGTGAGCGTTTGTGTTCTAAAAATTTTTTCAAAGGAAAAACCTATCAAGTTGACAGAAAAGGACTTCAAGTTGTTTGCAATTATGTTGCAACAGTTTACTTCTTTTAAAAACACAAATGAAATATGCCAAAATAATGTCTTTATGAATGCCTTGATATCTCTAATAAAATTTTAGTTTCTCGTTGTTAGACTTCACATTTATACATAGTTCTTTAGACATTAAAAACTCAATCGTTTTGTAGTGCCCATTGTTGTTAACTGTGGGTGTATTAGAAGGATATATGTGTAAAAAGCTTTCGTTTATTTTTTTTAATAGAAAGCAGTTAATAATCTGAAAGATACTATTACAACAATAGTATAATATTATCTTACCTGAAGAGGATATTATTGAACAGTTATCCAACAGGATATTATTGTATGTCTGCATAGTAAATTAGAGAAAAACAAAACATGATTTGCCGAAATCATAAAAGTTTTGTGTTTTTAGCCATTAATCTATGATAAGAGGTCGGTGCAACTTTTAAGCTCATTGGATTTCCCAGAAGCACGGTCTGCTTTTCAAAATCACGATTGCAAAATGGGTATTGTGGAGATGTAGTCGAGTCAAAACCATTTTTGTAGCAGTTTAGTTTTGCTCATTGATACCATCAAAAACCGTCAATACCAATGTCGGTAATAGTTAAAAACCTCGTTTTGTGCCTTTTGATACCATCATGAAAAAGATATGTTTTTGTGTAAACATATTTGGTTGATTTGAAAAAAGTTGCAGAGACAGAGCCCTGATATCCATAATTCAAAGATTTTCAAGTGTTCCAATTTGTGGGCAATCAAAGTTTCACTTTTCTATGTGTTAATAAATTGCCTTTCTTTTTCAACCCTGTTTCAATTCCATACTTTTTGAACTGATTTTTTTTTGTTTTCAAACGTTGATTCGTTATGAATCATATGAAAAGTTGAGTTGGACACGACGTTGTTTCCCGAAATAAAGTTACGTTCCAAAGACAGATATGGTGTATAGGAAACATTCCGCGGATTAGGTCTCCATGTGTTTGATTGCAGATTTTTAACTTATTAGTGGGCTTAAACATTAGAGAAGTTGGTAAAACAACTTTTTTGAAAAGAACTTGAGAAAAATTTCACTACTTTTGTGTTGTGATGGTTGCCGCTCACTATTACCAATAGGTGGCATTGTATTTGCACCTGATTTTCTTTATCCTCTATATCAGTAAAATGCAATATCAACTTTTCGCATGAAATTTTGCTTTCATGAGTACTTAAATAGCAAAAACTTAACCTGCAATAGTCTTTTTTTACCTGCAATTTACGCTGTTAAAACAAAAGAGCTGGCTCTCAGGTTTTCTCAAGATGAATGCTTGCATGATGCCTGAAGGTAGTGCTGCAAACAGACTCGCGGAATAGATAAAAAATATAAATGACGTTTTTTCATGTTAGCTAAGTTCGTTTTATTTGACGCAACCAAATTTTGCCGAAGCTTTGCAGACGTAAAGAATTTTAGAAGAACCTACAAATATTTCAAAAAGATTTCCTCATCAAAAACTCTTCTTGTTATTGTAAAATTTTCAAATATTTTTTAGAAATTTTTGTTTTTGACCTAAGAGCAATTAAAATTTTGAAGATTTTTAAAATCCTGTTTTAAAATTTAGAAACGTTTCATGTTTCAACAAAGTGGTTTTTTCGTTTTCATTAATACTTAGGTTCATTAAATTGCCTCAATTAACAGTCATAGGTATAATAGAAATTTACCTATTAAACTACCTAAATTTTAACATCAATGAAAACCAAGCATTTCGGCACAAACTCATGTACATGTTGTCCCAAGTGTAAACAAAAAGCATTCATGCAAACTTACGTTTAGATATCAGACTGATTCACTGCTCAAAACTTGTTTCTTTTTTTTCTATCAGGAAAAGTGAGCACCGAAACTTTCATCGTTGATCTAAATATTTTACGTCAAAACTATGAAAATAAAGAGAAACGCATGGTACTGTGAGGACTAGCAGTAATACTCATCAAAGTGAAGCAAACTGTTGTTAGTCAGATTATGCCTGCCTGATTCTTACTTTACGTAAGTACATGCTACCTTGTTCAACTGGAGCACACTGGGTTAAAGTATATTCACTACTAAGCAATCGAATACTTGCGTGCTCAATCTTTACTTTTCTCATCATTTACAGCATTTTTCATAGTGGTAGAGTATATGTATATACTCGTTCTTGAACAAAAAACACAGAAAACCTATAAGAAAACTACTAAAAGTGGCTTTATTCTAAATTTTTTACAGACTGTACTTCTGATATTTGCAAACTAATTATTTTTTTTCTAACAAGCAAAAGAACTAGTGGTAAGATGCAACGTTTTTTTTTCAAACAGAAATTTTCGGCTGTGCGTTTTCCAAAAGTTCTTTGTGTTGTTTGTGACCTATAGTTTCTGAAATTTTAATTGCTCAAAGCTTGAAAAAAACGTTTTATCTCACCATTTCACGTTTTCGAATTGCTTGTTATGAACAAAAAATTATTTACATAGCGCAATTCAGAAGCTAAACTGTACAAATTTTTGGCAATAGGGAATTTTTATTAGTTTGTTTTGATATTTTGAGTTCTTTGTTCTAGATGTCGTATATGCATGTAATCTACTGCTCTGAAGCAATCAGTAAACGTTATGAAAGGTAAAGAGTGAGCACGCAAGCTTTCAATTGTTTTTTTGGGGAATTTGATTTCACCCATTGTGCTCCAATTGATTGAGGTAACGTTTACTCATTCAGAGTATAAGATCAAGCAGGAAAACTCAACCTCACTTCAATTTGCTTTAATATATATGCGTTCTAGTTTAACATTATGGTGACCATTGCAGCTAGTTGATATAGTAACTGGATCCAAAAACGACTTTGAATGTCCAGACCTTCGTACAAGAACTGCTGAATACTTGATTTTGCTACTATTTTTAAAAGTTTTGGTAAAAAAATTAATTTTACAATTTTACACTCATTGTGACACGACAATTTTTGATCCCGAATGCCTTTTACACTGTAACTAATTATGTATAACCACATACCTTCAAACAATCATACAGACATAGATAGATACAAACACACATTCATACATGCACACATACATACATACATATTTACATACATACGAACATACATATATACATACATACATTCATACAAACATACATACATACATACATACATACATACATACATAAATACATACATACATACATACATACATACATACATACATACATACATACATACATACATACATACATACATACATACATACATACATACATACATAGATACATACATACATGCATACATACTACATAAAT
>NC_134469.1:11704794-11812126 GCF_964194025.1 Convolutriloba macropyga | reverse complement strand
AATACGCTTTTTTCGCAAAAAAAAATAGCAAAAATCACGTTTATCGTTGTTTGTTTTCTATTTCCCATGCTGTCGGTAATAATTAGGGGCAAACAAAAATCCTTTTTTGGAAAAATGCAGCAAAATTGACCCAAAAATCTTTCACAGCACACCTGTTGTTTTTTACCTTCCTTTATACAATTATTTCTTCTAGCTAACATATCTATTCAATCTTTTCTCAAAACACTGATAATTTATCGCAAAATGGTTTTTAGGGGGACAATTTTGGAGTTTGGGGGAATTTTTATATAAATATCATTATTTTTTCCATGCTCCTGTATACTTCTTTTTATTTGCTGCAATCATATTTGGATATTTTACTTTAATGACCTCTGAGGTTCATTCTGACTGTTTTTAACGATTTGATCATTTTGAGAAACTAGTCGCTCTTTTGTTTATCTAACAAATAAAGACAAATGCCACTCCAACTTACATCGCTCAAGTTCGTTCATTTTAGTTACTTAGTCAATATTCTCAAGATTAGCTCCTAAAATCTGAAGTTCAACGTTCTGAAGTAGAAATTCTACACTCTTCCCTTCTAGAATATTGTTCCTAGGCCAAAACGATAAACAAAATCCCGTCGGTTGCTGGTTACTAGCACACTTCCTCCTTAGCATACAACTTTTTTTTGAACCATACGTTACTTTGAACCATATAAATAGAGCTTCTAGAAAACTAAGGTTAGATAATGACCATAGCACCGTTTAGTGATTAAACAATTACTACAAGATATAATCAGGTTTTATATATATATACATATATATATATATATATATATATATATATATATATATATATATATATATATATATATATATATATATATATATATATATATATATATAAATAGATATCATGCATTCGACAAATAGATTTTGGACAAAAAAACACTGTCTGAAAAGAAGCTCACATTCAAAACATTCCTTTCCCGAAACCTAACTCTGTCTAATCTTAACCTATTTACGAACATTGGAACATTGCAATTAAATAGTTCATCATTTTTCGTTTAGAGTCATATTATAGTTTCTTTGTTTTGAGCATGAAACAAAGTTATCATGCTCTTATTCATTGTCAGCTGCTCATTTGTTGATTCAAATGTGGATTTCTATTTTAATGTATGGCATAATACCTCAAAACCATAAGAGATGCAGCTTCGTCAGAATAGACTTACTGACTCTCACCAAAGAAGGTTCAACTCTACCATTTTTTGTTACTTCTCCTTTTTTCTTCTGATGCTTGAAGGGATGTTTGCCTCCAATGCTCTTTTTGGCTCTTTTTTTCCGTTTATGCCAAACTCTCCAATACAACAGACATTCCAATTTATTTGTCAACTTGTCTTTCCGGCTGACACTTTTTTCTCCAAATAGCAGCCTGCAAAACTCAGGGTACTCCAATTCCAATCTTCTCTTACCGTCAATTGCCCTCAAAATGTCTGAGAAGAACCATACAATACCTCTTTGTTGTATTTTACTATCTGTTCGTGGCCAGATAAGACGACCGACAAGTGATTTCCATCAGTATCTATTGTTTTCTTGACTTCACAATCTGAGGTCTGCTCAATTTCATTATCTTGCTTTGAATATAAACTCCCAAAATATACTGCTACTGCACTCACTCCAATATCAATTGAACAAGCGTTTTTTCCCTTGCTTGGCGTTCTCAGCTCCATAGCTCTCGCTTTTGTAGATGACAAGGGCCTATCGTCACCGAACACCATCTTGTGGATGTGCAACACTTCACAATTCGATTCGCTAGTTGAACGTTCTTGTATAAAGACTTCATCTGCAGTAGAAACTTTGCTGGGCCCTACCATCAGTGACTGATCAGTCGCACTTTGTACAATTTGTTTGCTCTGAAGAATTCTATCACTTGCAGCACACCAGAAAATCCTTTCCAAATTTTCCTCGTCTGAGTGGAGTAATTGAGGCTCAAAGTTTAGCGAACTGTTTTTCTTTTGAAATACTCCAAATTGCCAATCATTTTCAGCAATATCCAAACATGACTCTTGGACTCCTCCAGTTTTTTCATTTGCATCCTTCAGTGATGTTTTCCCTTCTGAGTAGCCTGATTCTTCCAACTTTATCTGAACTGAGCCAATAACCATACCACGCGTTGCCATAAACAAAATCGATGGACATCACTAATTCTTCACCAGTTGAGTGGTCAAAAACATCGTCAATAACTGACTCACTGGCTACCGCTATTTTTTCATCGCAGCTCTGTTTCACGAGCATTCTGAAAACAGCGGCCACTGGCCGCAGGCTGGAAGTTCCAAAACAAGTTTTACCTTCCTGTGTATCATCAATTCTGCATCCAACAGTCGTGAAAATGTTTGACTCCTCGTTTCCTTTTTTTTCTGTTTCATCAACTGCGTTTCTTTTCCAGATCTTGTCGAAAATATTTTTTGCCTAGTTTTGCTGCGGCAGTCGATTTTTGTTCTTCAATGCCTTCAGGATTTTCGTCCGCGTTTGCCTTGGCAGCTGTGCTTTCACAACTTTGCTTGCTTCGCAAAACGCATCATCTGTTGGCAACGTTACAAACCTCATTTTTAAAGCTCGCACAGCTATCCTCAGATGGAGTTTAGGTCATACTAAGTTGACCTGTGTTCTGCAACCCAGTACTGATTATACCCTGGCTTGAACTGTTAGCCATCCAGTTTTCTGCTGCTGTTGCCAATTCACTCTTTCCAACAAAAATAAAATGCGGCATAGCAGTTTCTCCAACATCTATCCATTTCCCAAAGTACGACATGCAAGGACCGGACGTGATATATTCACACGCTATCAACCATTTAGAGCACGGAATTTCAACTGTTTAGTCGTTTTTGGTAGTTGGCGCAAAAGAGTCAGAATTACTGTGCCACTCGGAGATGTTCGGAAGGAACACATCGTCGTTCATGCAACGAAAGTTGTTTTCACTGTCGCTGTCGAAGGAGCTGTTGTCATTGCTAAAAATGTCTTCACTAAAAGTTTCATCACCCCCCACCTCACTGTTAACAATGTCATCGAGTGCTTCGCTTCTCAGTTTTGCAATTGTCATGGCCTTACCAATAGCCTTACCAATGTCCCAATGCAACTACGAAACAATGTTCTGTCGCAAAGAACTCACTAAACAACTACAATTTTCTCACTCTGCGAGCCAACTGCTCCACTTGAGCTTTATCTCTCTCTCTCTCTCTCTCTCTCTCTCTCTCTCTCTTTCTTTCTCTCTCTCTCTCAAATTTGACTGACGAACCACTTTTATTCAGCCTCGTGAGTCCTTCTCTCTCTCAGACTCGTTCTCTCGCGTCTGATCGTTTTTCTTGTGCATAAGGGTACTCACTCTTATCAGTCTTTTATCAGCAAAATGTAACGTGTCGTTTTTTTTTCAGATTATTTTGACCTAACAAATAAGTGCAATCTTGGGCGTAGAAGTCCAGTCACAAGAGCAAATATATATAATGTAAGTGTTTGCTCTTGTTGACCGAAGCTCCGTGGTTTCATTGGTTTGCTAGTTTCAGTATTCAGAAAAAATTCACGTTTCATGACACTTAATCTCTATGCATGCATGCCAGTGTTTTTTTTTCAACAGCTATGGTAAACTTTAATTAGTATGAAGGGTTTTTTGTTTCCCATTATGATGTACCAATATCTGTTTTTAACCAATTTTTAACAATTCTCCTTATGATCACAATAGTGGATAAATCATGGAAGCCTTAGATCTTTCTGCTTTTTTTGTAAAAAATTCATCGTCGTTAATACTTTGAAACTGAATAGTGACTACTTTTGCGTTCTTCATGTTTGAAAGTCATTTTCAATTGGATGTTTTGACTCTTGTAAAATTCTATTGCTTCTCGAAAGTGCGTGAAAAAAGTCGGTTATTGCCTCTTTTTTGTTTGTTTTAAATGCAGAGTAAGCAGCTTTGGGTTACCGGAAAGGGCTCGCTCTTTTTCTAAGTTCATATGCTATGATACAAAGATTCGCCAATTAAAATTTTCAAATCAATGGGACTTGAGGAAGTGGAGTTTTGAGGACTTGAGTGGGGGTCGCAAAAATTCAGGAATTATGTTTTCAAGAAATTAGTTTATCGCTATCAAAGTTCCTTCCGCACAACCCTTGTGTTCATCTGTTTGCTTCAATTGAGTTTCAGCAAGAGTTTTATCAAGCAATTTGTCTGTTCTTCAGACTTCAATTATCAAAGTTATATCATAACTCATTATTTCTACTAAAAATTCAGGTTGAAATCTTTTGGTCTTCCAATACTTTAATTGCTGTTTTTCTATGACAATACTGAGTCCATGCATTTCAAATTTACCAAAACTATTTTCCACTTACTGTTTCCTAGTTCAGCTTTCAATAAGACCCGTTGATCTTCCCAAATTCTTCCTAATAAATTCGACCTCACTGACAAAATTTGAATATAAGAACTCAAACAATTAATTGCGTTAAATCCCAAAATCTCTACCATTTCTTTCCTGCAAATATAAAATTGCTTCTGAAAAATAACTCAAACTAGTTCATCTCATCAGGAATTAACGGGATTGGATTCAAAAAAACTATTGAAATAAAGTATTAAAAAATTTTCTATATCTTTTTGTATTTCTTCATTTTTTCATGCATGTCCATTCAACCACGTTTCTGTGCTGCTTAATTTTGTTATGGGATCAGATCCGTTTAGTTGTTGTGTCTATAAGCCAAACACTTCTTGATTTACACCGTAAAAGGAATTCTTAATCACTAAAAGTCTTCGCTCCGACAATTCTCAAAATAAAAAGAATTGGTGTAATTTTTACCATACAATACGCTTTTACTTCGCACAATAAAAAAAGTACGATTACATTTGTCCTGGCAATTCGCACAATTGCATTTATCTGTGTTTCTTTGTATTATATTCCTCGTGCTATGGGTAATCATTAGGGACAAAAAAATTCCTTTTTCTTGGAAAATGGAGAAAAATTGACCCAAAAATCTTTCAAAGCACACTTGTTGTTTTTTCCCTTCCTTTATACAGTTATTTCTGCTAGCTAACATACCTATTCTATTCTCAAAACACTGATAATTTATCGCAAAATGGTTTTTAGGGGGACAATTTTGGAGTGTGGGGGAATTTTTATGTAAATATCATTATTTTTCCCATGCTCATCGATTCTTCTTTTTATTTGCTCTAAACATATTTGAATTACTTATTTTAATGACCTCTGAGTTCCATTTTGACTGTTTTTGACAACTTGATCACTTTGCAAAGCTAGTTTCTCTTTTTTTCACTTAGCAAATAAGGACAAATTCCACTCCAAAAAAATCGCTCAAGTTCATTCCTTTTTTTTACATAGTCAGTATGCTCAAGATCAGCTCCTAATTTCTGCAAACTAATAAAATATCAAAGTTTCAATGTCTTATAAGCTTGACGTTCTGTAATGGAAATTCAACATCATGAAAAAACCGTGGTGGGAAGGATCAAACAGCCTATGAAAAAGTTTAGCTTAATGTTTTCCGATAGCTGGTTTTTAGGTTGGCTAAGTTTTGCATGATGTACTTAAGCGTGGCCCAAAAGTTTTTGTCATGATGGTAAAAACAACTTTACTTCTTCCAACTTTTCTAATTGGATTGTCCGCATAATTTCTCATTTTTGGTTGTCGGCTAAACACATTGTCGGCTAAACACACAATACACATACAATACGCTTTTACTTCGCACAATAAAAATAGTACGATTACATTTGTCCTTGCAGTTCGCACAATTGCATTTATCTGTATTTCTTTGTATTATATTCCTCGTGCTATGGGCAATCATTAGGGACAAACAAAACTCCTTTTTCTTGGAAAATGAAGAAAAATTGACCCAAAAATCTTTCAAAGCACACTTGTTGTTTTTTCCCTTCCTTTATACAGTTATTTCTTCTAGCTAACATACCTATTCTATTCTCAAAACACTGATAATTTATCGCAAAATGGTTTTTAGGGGGACAATTTTGGAGTGTGGGGAATTTTTATGTAAATATCATTATTTTTCCCATGCTCATCGATTCTTCTTTTTATTTGCTCTAAACATATTTGAATTATTTATTTTAGTGACCTCTGAGTTCCATTTTGACTGTTTTTGACAACTTGATCACTTTGCAAAGCTAGTCTCTTTTGTTCACTAAACAAATAAAGACAAATTCCACTCCAAAAAAATTGCTCAAGTTCACTCCTTTTATTTACATAGTCAGTATGCTCAAGATCAGCTCCTAAGTTCTGCAAACTAATAAAATATCAAAGGTTCAATGTCTTATAAGTTTGACGTTCTGTAATGGAAATTCAACATCATGAAAAAACCGTGGTGGTAAGGACCAAAGAGCCTATGAAAAAGTTTAGCTTAATGTTTTCGACAGCTGGTTTTTAGGTTGGCTAAGTTTTGCACGATGTACTTAAGCGTGGCCCAAAAATTTTTGTCATGACGGTAAAAACAACTTCACTTCCTCCAACTTTTCTAATCGGATTGTCCGCATAATTTCCCAATTTTGGTTGTCGGCTAAACACATTGTCGGCTAAACACACTGTCATCCAATTCGGAATGATCGCAGTTTCAGACAAAAATCCAGGTCTCAGTCATTTATCGTACATGGATCATACATGATATCCCGGTATTCACTGAAAAAGATGTAGCTTCTGATATCTATGAAATCAAATTTGATCTTTGAATTGTTGCTAAGCGGTGGCAACCCGGGTAATGACACAAATTTCCCGCAGCATAGTTTTAACAATTATTTTCCCATAGTTTTAACAATCCATGCATTTTCAAAAACAGTTTTAACAATCTGATAACCTGTTTCATAACTACATCATATGAGCTGAATACCACATATTTCATTCTCATTTTAATATATGTTGTACTGTCTATTGATTTTAATAAACAAATCTGTGAAACTTCTATTTTTAATTTGCTCCAAAGATTAACAGATTGAAGATGAGATGCGCTGCGAGCCTAATCTCACTTGATTGGCCGACGGGACGGGGATGGGGTTGTTATAAAACAACCGAAGGCCTCAAAAATTTTCATTTCACAGTGGTATTGGGAACAAAATTTGTTGGTAACGCTAAGTAGGTTTGTAGCAAAACTTGAGCTCCAACAATAACATTACCCAACTTTAACATTACGCTAAAATTGAAAATATGTTTCACATCACTCAAAATTCTGATATTTTCCGGACTATATTTTTTCTTAAGTTGCTTTATACATACAACATAATTTTTTGGTCTTTAAACAAAATCTTGGAATATCGCTCAGAAGCAAACAGTTTCAAGCATATAAGATAACAGTTGCGTCAATCTTTCAAAGACATTAGAAGCATACTTGTGAACGTGAAAAACAAACTTTAATTAGAGTTAGAGCTGTTGCGAAAATCAATTAGACTCAGAGCAGGGATCAATTTTTGGGCCAGTTAACTTTTACCAGGATAGTCAGACTGCTGAGTGACACAGCGCTGAAAGCTGATCTCAACTCCTAAAATTCCTAAAAATCATGACAAAATTTGCATGAACCTTATAACTTAAAAATATTTACACCTTACAAAAAAACCCTTTTCTTATTGATAAATTCCGAGGAATTTCTGGAGTTGTGTTGGAGTGCGAGGAAAAATTGAGGATAAAAGAATTCTAAAATGTTAGCAATATTCTAAAATAAACTGAGATTTGAGCTCAACTGGAACCTTATCTATGGTATCAGCCATCGGACTTTTGGACGAGTGTTGCTTCATGACAGAGCCATCTCTCAGATAAAAATTACAAATATTTTTTAAAAAAGCGCTCAAAGTGGTCGCTGTTCAGACCCACTTGCGTTTTGACCAGCGACCATTTCGATTTTACTTTTTTAAAAAAAATGTATATTTGTAACTGAGAGATGTCTCTGCCACGAGGCAACAATAAAGGAGCGTTTTGGCCAAAGACTCATCCAAAAGTCCAATAACAATGATCAGAAACAAAGGTCCATCGAAATCGGTTCTCATTAGATTCAGTTGCGCTCGAAGCTGTTCATGATCAGACTCAAGCGCACTTGAAACCGCCTCTGATCAAACTCAAGTTCGCTCCTGTGCTTAAAAATGCCACGTAATTTTGACCGCGAATTGGTCAGGTGTGCGTTCGAAATGGTCTGATCAGAGCAATTTTGCGACCAGACCACAGCTTGGGAACGCTAATTTAAGTGTTGAACACAATAAATAAATTAGAGCGTTTTTATAGCTAAGAACCAGTAAATTTTCTCAAATGGAGCAGAGCAGTTTAATACTCATTCAGTATATCATAAAATTTCTCATATTCACTATTATTTAATTAATTTCAATGCAATTGCTAATGATCTAAGATTTAAGCCCAAAAACTATTTTAGTCTAACAGCGGTTACGATGAGAACAATGACAATCGTGCAATCATAAAATAGGATAACTATTTTAAAGTTAATTGCATTTCCTCTGTGTTTTGTAAATGTAATCGAATTAACTTCTAAATGAGAGATCAAAATTTTTTCATGTTGAACTTTTAAAGTCTGTTCCGAAAATAGTTATCATAACCATTTTAGTATCCCTTTGAAATCG
This sequence comes from Convolutriloba macropyga, assembly GCF_964194025.1. Taxonomy (NCBI): domain Eukaryota; kingdom Metazoa; phylum Xenacoelomorpha; order Acoela; family Convolutidae; genus Convolutriloba; species Convolutriloba macropyga. The sequence goes on along the minus strand of NC_134469.1, from coordinate 11,803,543 downwards.
TGAAAAATTTTATATAATTATATAAAATATATGAAATATCTGTTAAAAAATTGTTTTACTTTAATTTAAAAAAATTTGGGAAACGAATGACCCTGAATATTAACCAAACGAACATTAGCCTAACGGAACTTTAGCTGAGGCCTACAAGACATGATCAAATGCAAAAGTTTCCGTGAACGCAAAGTAAGCCGAAGAAAAAGTAACCCAACATAAAACTAGTTCAGTAACAGTTATGTAATCTTTCTGAAATCTTGGCCAGGACTTGCAAGTCTTTATTCAAGTCTTGGCCGAGACTTGGGAAGTCTTAATCCAAGTCTTGGCAGGACTTGGCAAGTCTAAATCCAAGTCCCTACTACTGGATGGATTATTAACCCCGGCTCACATTACTACCCCCACCCCTGGATAGATTATGACCCCCCCCCAGCTCACCTTGATCCCCCGTGGGATTATGACCCCCAGCTCACCATCTAAATAGTTCACAATTTTGTAATGATGTACATAATTTGTAACTAAAAGTCCCATCTCTGATTTGCAGAAACGCGCGTTATTTTATTCATACAACAAATTGAATGTCTTTGAATACTGGCCGACCGGGGGGATTTAACGGACAAGAAAAAATGAGCGTTTTAGAGGACAGCTTAATTTTGATTGGTCGACCTAGTTTTAGACCTACAGTTATGAAAAGACCATGCTTTGCCAAATAGTGTCATGAAAAACCGTGTTGGAAAAGACCAAACAGCCTATGAAAAAGTTTAGCCTAAGCTTTTCCGACAGCTGGTTGTTAGGTTGGGTAAGTTTTGCATGATTTACTTAAGCGTGGCCCAAAGATTTTTGCCATGATGTTAAAAACATCCTTACTTTTTCCAACTTTTGTAATTGGATTGTCCGCATAATTTCCCAATTTTGGTTGTCGGCTAAACACATTGTCGCTAAACACACTGTCGACCAATTCGGAGTGATCGCAGTTTCAGACAAAAATCCCGGTCTCAGTCATTTATCGTACATGGATCATATATATCCTGGTATTCACTGAAAAGAACGTAGCTACTGATGTCTATGACATGAAATATGATCTTTGTATTGCTGCTAAGAGGTGGCAACCCGGGTAACGACACAAATTGCCCGCAGCATAGTTTTATCAATTATTGTCCCATAGTTGTAACAATCCATGCATTTTCAAAAACAGTTTTAACAATCTGTTAACCTGTTTCATAACTACATCATATGAGCTGAATACCACATATTGCCTTCTTAGTTTATTATGTGTTGCACTGTCTAATGTATTTAATAAGCAAAACTGTGAATCTTCTATTTTTAACTTGCTCCAAAGACTGAACAGGCTGAAGATGAGATGCGCTGCGAGCCTAGGCTCTCACTTGAATGGCAGACGAGACGGGGGCGGGGTGGGGATTGTCTGATTTGACTTCAGAACATAGTCTGGACCAACTTTGGTTGATTAAGAACGCCATTAGCAGTGATTGTCGTAGGAGAATTCAAGCCGAACTTTCGGAAAACTTTAAACAAGCAGTTTATCAAAAAACCAAGAGCCTCAATATTTTTCATTTCACAATGATATCGGGACCAAAGTTTGTTGGTCAAGCTAACTAGGTATAATAAAACTTGAGCTCCAACATCAACATTACCCAACTTTGACATTACGCTAAAATTGAAAACAAATTACACACCACCCAAAATTCTATACTTTTCTGGACCATTTTCTTTTCTCTTAAGTTGTTTACATACAATATAAATTCCTTGGTCCTTACACAAAATCTTAGATAATTGCTCACAAGCAAACAAATTCAAGCTTATAAAAAAACAGTTGCATTAATCTTTCAAAAAGATTGGAGGCAAGCTCTCGCGCATACTTGTAGCGTGTTCTCTATAGAAATCACGGTCACCTTGTGGTCCACACATAAAGATCGTCAAAATTTGCGCCACAAGTCATCTCTCACATAGAGTGAGATCTTAAGTGAAAACTGTCCGCAGGTTGTCCCCAGTCATCGAAAGAGCGTTAAGTAATTCAGAACCTCTTCTTTGACTTTATGTGTTAAAGTGGCCAAGTACTGGTCTCAAGGGGCTCTGGCTGGGAACATAGTGGCCGTTCGCAAATTGCAGACATAGTTATTCGTTGCGACAGTTTTCTAATTTCTGTGAACAACCACGAGTACAAGCACGACCAAAGTATCAACTGAGAATCCCAAAAATGTTCTCCTCTTCTGAATCAAATCCGCAACAATCTTTTGAAAACCCCGTTAAGAACAATGTTAAGTTGCATCAACGGGTGACAGATAAGTAAAGTGAAGCATGTGCGCCATCTCCAATGTATTAGTTGCGTTCTTGTATTAAAATTCTTTCAAGAGGGTGAAACAAATTTGACCAAGAACTGACGAACAAGGTTTAGCACGGTTTTGGTTGTGCGGAGCAATGGTGCCCTCCACCATTGTAGGCAACTAAGTGGACCCCATGGATGTCTAGCATTCCTTTTGACTTGAAAGTGGGAAGTTGCTTTTCTCCACGATAAAATTGAACAACAAACCTGTACTGTTGCGAAACTCATTTAGACTCAAAGTCGGGGTTAATTTTCGAGCAAGTTAACATTGACCAGAATAGACATGCTGCTGAGTGACATAAGGCTAAAAATTGACGTTAAATCCTAAAAAATCTTTCTAATCACGACAAATTTTGACAAGAACCCTATAATTTAAAATTTTTTAAATCTTATAACGAAACCCTTTTCTTGTTGAAAACTTGTTGAGTAATGCCTGGAGTTGTTGGAGTGCGGAGAAAAATTGAGGATAAAAATTATTTAAAATGAACAAAAATTATAAAACAAACTTGGGTTTGCTATCAGCTGCACCTTTTGTTTCCGATCAGAGCATCGATCGGACCTTAGATGAGTCTCTGGTCAAAAATCTGCTTTATTGTTGCCTCTTACCGCTCGGACCGTAAGCGCTCGAAACTTTTAAAATCAGACCCAGCTGTGCTCGAAGCTGTTTATGATCAGACCCAAGCGCGGTTGAAGCTGCCTCTGATCAAACTCGAGTGCGCTCTGTGCTCACAATTTCCCTGTAACTTCGAGTGCAAAACGGTCAGGTGTGATCAGGTCCCCGAAATGGTCTGATCAGGGCAATTTCAACCGCACACCGCAACCTGGGAACGCCCTAATTTAAGTATAATGCACAATACTTAAACTAGAGCGTTTTCAAAGCTAACAACTAGTAAAATTTTCTCAAATAGAGCAGAATAGTTTATTACTCATCATCAAAAATTGCTCATATTCATTCATAATTAATTCATTCAAATGCATTTGCTATTAATCCAAGATTTGAGTCCGAAAATTGTTTTTATCCTACTGTGGTTACGATGAGAACAACGACAATCGTGCAATCATAAATTAGGAAAACCAATTGAAATTTCATTGCATTTCTCCTGTTTTTCATTAATATAATCGAATTGGTTTCTAATTGTGAGAACAAAATCTTTTTAAATTAAAATTAAAGTCGTAAAAATAGTTATCAAAACCATTTTAGTTTCCAGTTGAAACCATAAAATGTTTCAGATAATCTGATACAAAAATTGTGTACGTTAAAAAAGGGGCTTTTATTTTTTATGGGATAAGAATGACATCCTCCGCTCTGTAAATGCACCTGACATTCTCTCATCTTTTTCAATTGGGGAATTAGGAGTACTAAAAATCTTGTTTTGAGAGTGGGGCCGTGAATATTAGCCGAAATTGAAATTGAATCAGAATTTTAGCCGAGGCCCGCAAGACACGACCAAATGTAAAAATTTCCGTGATCGCAAAGTAAGCCGAAGAAAAAGCAACCCAACAAAAAATCAGCTCAGCAATGGTTATGTAATCTTTCAGAAATCTTGGCCAAGACTTGGCCAGTCTTAATTCAAGTCTTGGTGAAACAGATTTGATGAAGATCTGACGAACAAGATCTAGCACGGTTTCGGTTGTGCAGAGCAATGGTGCGCTTACCATTGTAGGCAACCAAGTGAACCCCATTGATTTCTAGCATTCCTTTTGGCTTGAAAGTTCGAAGTTGCTCTTCTACACGACAAAATAAAACAAAAAACCTGTACTGTTGCGAAACTAAATTAGACTCAGTGCCGGGTTTAATTTTTGAGCAAGTTAACATTTACCAGAATAGGCATGCTGCTGAGTGACATAAAGCTAAAAATTGACGTCAAGTCCAAAATTTTTCTTAATCAGAACAACTTTTGAGAAGAACCCTAAATTTTAAAAACTTATAAACCTTATAACGAAACCCTTTTCTTATTGAAAGCTTCCGAAAAATGCCTGGAGTTGTGCTGAAGTGCAGAAAAAAATAGAGGATAAAAACTATTTTTTTAATAAATAAAAATTATAAAAGAAACTGGTGTTTGCTACCAGCTGGACCTTTGTTTCTGATCAGGGCATCGATCGAATTTTAGATGAGTCTTTGGCCAAAACGCTGCTTTGTTATTGCCTCTTACTGCTCGAAGCGTTAGCACTCAAACGTTTAAAATCAGACCCAGCTGCTCTCGACGCTGCTTATGATCAGACCCAGGCGCGCTTGAAGCTGCCTCTGATCAAACTCAAGTGCACTCCTGTGCTCAAACTTTCTCTGTAATTTCGAGTGCAAAATTTTCAGGTCTGCCATCGAAATGGTCTGATCAGGGCAATTTCGGACGCACAGTGCAGCCAGGGAACGCCCTAATTTATGTATAGTGCACAATATTTAAATTAAAGCGTTTTCGTGGCTAACAACCAGTCAACAATTCTCAAATTGAGCAGAGCAGTTTTTTAATCAATCAGTTTATCATCAAATATTGCTCATATTCATTCTTAATTAACTCATTTAATTGGAAATGCTGGTAATCCAAGATTTAAGTCCGAAAACTGTTTTAATCTTGCCGTGGTTACGATGAGAACAACGACAATCGCGCAATCATAAAATAGGAAAACCAATTGAAATTTAATTGCATTTCTCCAGTTTTTCATAAATGTAATCGAATTAAATTCTTTAAAGAGAGATCAAAATCTCTTTATATTAAAATTAAAGTCACAAAATAGTTATCAAGACCATTTTAGTTTCCCGTTGAAACCATGAAAAAAATTTAGATAATCTGATACAAAAATTGTGTTACGTTTAAAAAAAAGGCTTTTATGGGATAAAAATGACATCCTCCGCCCTGGAAATGCACCTGACACACTCTCTCAACTTTTTCAATTGCTAAAATAGGAGTACTATAAAACCTGTTTTGAGAGTGGGGCCGTGAATATTAGCCGAAATTGAAATTGAATCAGAATTTTAGCCGAGGCCCGCAAGACACGACCAAATGCAAAAATTTCCGTGAATGCAAAATAAGCCTAAGAGAAAGCAACCCAACATAAAATCAGTTCAGTAACAGTTATGTAATCTTTTGGAAATCTTGGCCGAGACTTGGCAAGTCTTAATCCAAGTCTTGGTCAAGGGCAAAAAATGCCCTAAAACTTTAAAAATGAGCCGAAAAAATGTCAAGAACAGCCGGAAAAATGTCTAAAATTGGCCAAACGAACTTCAAAAATAGTAGAAGAAATACGTCGAAACTAGCCGGGAAAACGCCGAAAAAATGCCGAAGAAACGTCAAAAATATCCGAAAAAAACGACAAAAATTAGGCCAATATGGCCGAATAAACAAAAATCTTCATTTTTAGAGCATGCACGGCAAGCCCACCGAAGACTGCTGCCCATGGGTATGCCTCCTCAACTACTGTAGGATGTAATCCGGAAACTTCGGGCCATGGACAATATCGAGCAAAATAGGAAAGCACTCATCAAAAAAATTGAAGCCAGGATGTGCCAGGATAATAACTTGGCTTCAATTATGCTTTGAAGAGCACTTCCCAATTTTACCTGATGAACATCAAAAAAGATGGTAAACAGTTTTGGTAATTAAATCACTGTTGAGCTTTGGCGTACACATAAATTGATATCTTCTTTTCTGAAAATAGTGTTTTATACCAATGATTACTGACACCTCAACAGTTAAAGGTGTCCGTCGGGGTAGCCCCAGTGGACCACCCAAGTGCGAGACTCAAATTGGTCCGACCAGAGCCGACTTCGATATCGAAGGTCGGCTATCCCCGGTTGGGGGTGAAAGTCTTATCAGAGCTGGCTTTGGTTGCGCACCTCATCTTGGAACATTAACGCGTGTCGAGAAATGGTAACAAAGCTGTCGCACGACGGGCAGTTTTCCGCCGCTTTTTTTTCATTTTTTCATTTCATAGTTTTTTATGGAAAAACTGTCAATAATCGTCGTTTTTGTCGGTATGGTTAACAAATTGTGTAAAAAATTCCATTATCCTCCTTTTTGTTGTTATCGTCGCAATTGTGTGTACGAGATGTCGATAATAGTAGTTTTTGTCGTTATCTTTCCTCTTGTTCCTTGGACGAGGTGTCATCGGTGCAAACCACTAAAGAACTGTAAGCATTGTGGTCAGCTTGATGGATAGATCAGCATGTTGAGAGAAAATCAGCCCAGGGATGCAAGATCAGCTTCTTCATAGATCGGCGACTGATGGATAATCACCATATGCACTCTGAATAATTTATGGGTAAATCACCTGAACAGAGTGCAGATAAGTCCATGTGCAGTTTAAAGTTATCTGCCCGGTTTCCTACGAACTTGCTTACCTGTGCACCATTTAGATGAATTACCTGCAAATTAAATTTTTATTTTAACTGCTCCACGTGAGACTATTCCATGGAAGTGGGCTGACGTCAATTTTTTTAAGTTGTAATATTGGTTCTGCAGAAGTTTCTATTGCCTTATTGAAGTTATCGTCGGTAATTGTGGTGAAATTCAGCGTCTTCGAAGCTTCTCTTCTAACTGCTTACGTAAGGTAATATAATCTTAAACTGTTTGTCAACTAATTGCTGTCTATTACTGCTTTCTTGGAGCCTTCGTAGAAGAAGATCAAGTTCATGTAACTTGCGGAACAATTGAGGAGATCGAGCTTCACTAGTCTGATGCTCTGCATAATTCTCAAAATGTGACGCGTCTAATTGTTAATGATTTCTCCGGTGACCAATGTCTTGTCTTATTTCTCTGAACAAACCGGTGGAAAAATTTGATTGAATGGCATAGCTGGAAACAAACTCACCTGTCTCTTGAACTTCATGATTCATGTTGTTGGCATCTTTGAAAAGGACTGCATTTTTTGTTCTGGGTGAGATAGGAAAGATTGTTTGTTATTAAAAACAACTATGTGCTGCAGACTTATAAGATAGTATTCAACAGAATGGTTGAAAGGTATGTTTATGACGTTTTCAGCTTCATTGTAGAGTTGCAACGGTGGGACTGTCGAAGAATTGCAAGAGTTTCGGACTTTATCTTAATCTGCCCTGGGACTGACTTTAAATGTTTTAAAGATTTTACGTTTTATGCTTAAGAAGAACTGAATCTCAAATGAACAAATCAAACTCAAAAATTATGTTTATGATTAAATCCGATGGAATAATGGTTTCTTAGTCTGAGTACGTGAAAAGAATATTGTGCTGAGTGATGAAAACATGAAGAAGCAGTTTAAAGCGCATTTAATATGCGCTTGAAAATGCAAACGATAATATTTTCAGAAATAGTTCAAAAGCCTATTTTTTTCCCGGACCGACAATTTTCTATAAAAATAGCAGGGAAAAATAGTGCGATGAGTTTAAAAATTAAAAAAAAATACAACATCATTTCCTCCGCTTGATTAAGGGTGGAATAGTGTAATTATCAAAGTTTAATTTTAAAAAATAAAAGATGAAGGAGGCAGTGGGGTGTGATCCCCATCCTTCTTCTATCCAGCATGTTTCCTTCACTTTGTGCATTATCAATTGTGCCAACTTTTACTTGAATCAGAAGCTTCAGTTTGGTTATAATGATTTTTGTGTAAGAGTGTAATCTTTTACCAGTCCACTCGCAATTGCACTATTTACAAAGAGTGTTTAAAGAGTGGAGAAATGAATGTAAAAACCGTGTAATTTTTTAAAATTACACTATGCCACTCTTTTCCCCAATAAATAGGAGTGGAATACTCATTACACACTAATTCCCATTAATTAAGGTTAGATTAGTGGCGAAAATGATTGGGTTTTTTGTGTGCCTATCTTTTCCATACCTGCCACATTTTAAACCAACTTTCTATTATCGAATTGTTCAAAATACCAAGGAAGCAAAAATAGAAAATTTGCCCTTTACTTTAAAAAGGATATTGAGAGACTGCCTCGGTGCGCAAAATTTCTACAAACAAAACCGTCCTTGATAAAGGCATTACCAGTCCGTTGTCATTAATAAGTGCGGGTGACAACTTACAGCGACCATTAGTGAATCATTTTCAAGCGCAAATAGTTCCTGTTGTTTTTTTGAGATTCAATGAGGTTTTCAGAATAACCAAGTAGCGATTTGCGCAAACATTGTAGTACTGTCTATTTTTTAGATGAAGCCTCGGGAACCACATAAATTGAAAAAAAACAACCAAAGTAAAATCGACATTCAAATGGATAACTGCTGAAATTGTGAAGGATGATTTACGGCATGGTCCTAAAGTATTGTTTATTGTTTGTAAAGAGAAGCTTTAATTTGTTTTATGCATTTTGTCAACCCCTACGATACCGAATATAAACAATATCGAATATGACTATTAAAAATATTATTTTGATCACATTGGTCTGCTGGCAATCTTTAACAGTGATAAAAAACACGTGATTCTGAAGGTGATTCTGAGACTTGTGATGACACAATGCTCTCTGTGAAAAACAATCCGCAAAGGTTGTTCAATTCTGTAAACATAGCCTACATTAAAATTAAACATTCATTTTCGCTTAGGTATGACTGTTAGAGTTCTAATTGATAAATCAAAGTTATGTTTCTTTTACTAAGGACAAATGGTTCCCTGCAAGCAGATTCAAAACTTGCAAGATTCTTGCAAGAATCTTGCAAGATATCAATCAAGGCAAAAAAATAAATCAGGTTACAAATGTTGTAGAAAACATCTTTGAGGCAAATTATTGTTTATTGAACAAATTACAAAACCGAATTCAATAAAAAAAATTTTTAGCCCGGATTCAAAATCTTGCAAGAACCAGAAGTTTTTGAATTCTGAAAATTTTATGTTTGTATTTTTGGTAGCTCAAACTAACTGAAAACCAAATGAAATGACTGATATAAAAATTTTTGATCAGTAGAACTGAACCTATTTGACTTTTTCCGTGAACGCCTTTTGAATGTGAAATCTTGCAAGAATCTTGCAAATTTCTTGCAAGATTTTGAATTCAAAAATAAATTTTCGACAAATAACTAGAGACACCATTGTCAACCAAATCCGTCTATTTTAAGTTTAATTAACCTACTCTAGAAAATGACGAAATCAAACACTTTAAATCTTCCTCTCATTTTTAATCAAATAAGTTATTTATAAAGAAACAACCAGTTGGAATATTTTGTTACCGATCCTATCGGTAATTGAGGATCTTTATGTAATTCGAAGAAATATTCTGCTCATTGTTAATTCCAATTAAGTTCCTCATAAGATTTATGTGAACCTATTTGACCCCTTAAGTTGATAGTTATTGGTGTTAATGTCCTTGAAGTTATTTCATTCGAAAAGATCTCGTAAGTTTTTGAAGCCTCATTTTTTGTTCATCTTTTGTTCCAATTATAATTTAGGCTCATCATACAGAAAATCAGACTCAATTTTTTGGTAAATCAACCGTTAACTTCGTTGTTGATCGTATGCTAATTAATGTTTTTTTATTTAGTTCAAAGAGAAAACAAAACTATGATTTTTTTATAACTGATATTTCCTAAAGTATCACAAAAAATTAATTCTACAAAGCTATATACTTTCGTCCAACCAATCCTTAAGACATCACAGAGCAATGAAGAAACATCCTAGGGGCAGGTTTAGGTCAGTTTGCTAGATTTTGAGTTAAATTTTTATGTTAATAAAGTCTTATCAGCAAAAAATTCTTGGCACGCTTGGCGTTTTTGATGATTTCTCCGAAACTACTGAGCCAATTTAGACGGGCGTAGTCGCGTTTGGTTGGCTATAAGTTCTTTTTGACAACAGATTTAAATTGGTTTTTTGTCAATTGGCCAACTCAGAATTTTAATAAGCTTTAGGCTTAACAAAATTTAAAAATAATCTTTGAAATGTTTTTTTTTAGTATTGACGTAGTTTTTCTTTTTTTTGTGTTATGGTTACTTGGGAATTGTGTTAATTAGTCTTTGTTTGGGTTCATGAAGTTTTTGGAATCCCTACTTTTTGGAATTCAATAGTTTTTCAATTTTCGTGAAATTATGAAATTCTTTTTTGGTTCATTTTTGGTCAAAACACAAAATACGAGGCAGGAAATGGTTCCTACTTCGTGGAATAAGTCTTCAGCGTCCACAAAGATAAAAATGCGTAATTTTTTTTGTCAAGAATTATGTTGGAGGGGCACATTTGTGTCGCTTTCCCGAATTTTTTGCGAAAACTATACTTTTTAGCAGAAAAATCGGGGCACGCTTCACGTTTCTAATGATTTCTGCCAAACTACTGCGCCAAGTTAGACGAACATAGTTCCATTTTGTTGAATAGTTGTTCTTCTTCTCTCCAGTAGTTAATTTGTTACGGAAATCGTCCCTCTCAGAAGGTTATTAGGCTGTAACTCTAAGAAAAATAAAAAAAATGATGTTTCAAAACGTTTTTGAGTTTTGATGTTGTTGTTCTTCTAATTTGGGGTCTTGTTACTTGCAAATTGTAATATTTAGGCTTTTGTTTGGGTTCATGAAGTTTTTACAATACTTTGTTTTTGGCAATTAAACAATTTTTCATTTTTTGCGAAAACTTGAAGCTCTTGTTTGAGTTTTTTCTGTCAAAACACACAAAACACTCTGGACTTTATGGCGTGGTGGGATTTTTCCCACTTCGCACTAGAGATTTTAGGTGTTCAGTAGTTACGGAGTGGACTTGAATTTCGTTCAGAGTTTTCTATGGGGCGACGTATTCGGTCGTTTTGCGCGACTTTGCGAGAAATCGATGTCTCACAATAACCCAAAAATCGGGGTACGCTGCATGTTTCCGACAATTTCTCTGAAACTGCTGTACCAAATTGGATGGGCATTGTCGCTTTTTGCGGGCACTAAAATTCCATTGCCTGCACTGTTCAGTAATTTCTGAAGTCGCCCTAATCAAAAAGTTATTAATTTTTAACTTTGAAAAAACAGAAGTAAAAATTACATTTTTGAGGGCACGCTTACTGTTTCTGACGATTCTTCCTGAACTGCTCTGCCAATTTGGCCGCGCATAGTCGCATTTTGTTGCTCCTGAACTTCCTTTCATTGCGGTGTCTATTGGTTTCTCAAGTCGGCCTAATCAAAACGTTATTAATGTTTAACTTTGAAAAAATTGAAGTAAAAATTACAATTTTGAGGGCATGTTTGCTGTTTCTGAAAATTTTTCCCTTAAATACTATGTCAATTTGACCGGGCATGGTCGCATTTTGTTAGCAATGAACTCCCCTTGATAGCAGTGTTTATTGGTTTCTCAAGTCGGCCTACTCAAAAAGTTATAAATGTTTAACTTTGAAAAATTTGAAGTGTAAATTACTTTGTTGAGGGCACGTTTTTTGTTTGTCACGATTTTTTATCTGAACTACTCTGCCAATTCAGCCAGGCATAGTCGCATTTTCTTTGTTCTATTCCCCCTTGTTTGCGGTGCTTATTGGTTTCTCAAGTCAGCCTAATAAAAAAGTTGGCGGAAAGAACTTGTTTTATAGCATTGAGAAAGGAACTTAATGTTTTGTACTTTTTATTGATATCTCCTAAATCACTGTATCAAATTTAGATTGTAAAGAAGCAATTTGTTGTTGCTAAACTGTTCTTTCTTGCCCTGCTAGTTGATTTTTCAAATCAAACTGATCAAAAAGTTATTAAGTTGTAAATTTGAAAAAAAAAAAAGAATTTATTAAACGTTTTTTGAAATGATGTAGTCGTTCTCGTAATGAGCGTTGTTATTACTTAAAAATTATGTTATTCACCCTTCGTTTGAGTCCCTTGAGCTATTTTAATCAAAGAACAGGTTTTATTAGGTTTTTGATGGACATTTTCCATTGCTTCTCTTTAATTTCTTGTCTTTTCAGTTACCGAATGTCAGGTTACAGTTTATTCTTTTATCGATACCTCCTAAAGTACAGAATCAAATTCAACAAACGAGTTGGCATTTTGTTTCTATTGATCTGTTCCTGCTAGCCTTTTGCAGTCTTTTTTTTGTGTCGGCCTGTGCAAACAACAATTAGGGTGTAAACTTAAAAAAAATATGATTTTAAGCGTTATTATGAATTTATGTGGTTTTTATTGTAATGAGGGTTGTTGTTACTTGCAAATTGTGTTATTTACGCTAGTGTCGGGTCCTTGAAGCTATTTGAATCAATATTTTTTAGCAATTCAACAATTTTTCTGTTTTCATGATTTCATCAAATTTTTGTGGATGTTGTTTTCTGTCAAAACACACAAAACATCACAACCTTCATGGTGAGGTGGGAAATTTTTTCCCACCTCACCATGAAGGTTTGCCGTGACCTAGAACGTCGAAGTGGACCAGAATTACACCCACAAATACGCCGGGAACGCTGTTTCACGTTGTTTTACGTCGGTTCCGGAGATCTTGGGCTTCGATTTTAGCCCAAAAAATGTGGTACAGAACAGTATTTTGTTAATATCTGCTAAAGTACTGGACCAAATTAAACGGGAGTTGTCGCATTTTGTTGGCACAGAACCGTTCTTGGTTGCAGTGTTTGGTTGGTTTCTCAAATCGGCCTAATAAAAAAGTTATTAATGTTTAAATTTGAAAAAAAGTCGAATTTTTGGGCTATTCTGGGTGACCCAAATTTCGGTACTACAAAACACCCGATTTACCCAATAAATGTTAGTGTTTTAGAATCCTCAGTTACTGGGGAGTGTCCCCATATATATTTTTCAAACTAGTTTGTGATGTTCAGACGGTCAATTTGGGCTCTGAACAGATGTCACTTCGCTTTTTCGCAATTTGGTACGGTACCTTGTTTTTGCTATAAATCCTGCTACAGTGCACCGATTGGGCTCATTTTTTAATATGATGCGTATCTCAAGCAGTGCTACAAACGGTAATAAGGGCGTTTGTTTTTGTTCAGCTGTTTTCGAGAAATTACCCTGCAAAACTTGACCCCATTTTGACCCAGAAGCGGATGACGGTCAGGTCTGGTCACTTTCTTCACTTTCTGAACACTCGATGTAACGGACAAATGTTAGTGTTTCAGAATCCTCAGTTTATGCTGAGTATCCTCATATATATATTTTATGGTGTTTTATGTAGTTCGGGTGGTGAATTTTAGCGAAACGTGACCCGTACTTGTCCTATTTGGGCATTTGGTACGTACCTTTATGTTGGAATATCTCCTCGTAGAATGAACAGATTTTTGATTTGTTTGTTGATTTGAACTCAACTTGAGCCGTTCTTGAATCCATGTAATGGCGTTTTGTTTCTTTCAGCCGTTTTTGAGATATTGGCCAGTTCACATACCTCCATTTTCACCAATTCGTGTCCGGTACTTTTCGTGTAGCTACATATTAGATCAACAAAACTGGCTATTTTAGACTGGACAGTTAGTTCGTTAGACTCGGTCGATATTGGGGATTGTCCCCATATATATTTTACAGGGCATTTTATGAAGTTCTGAAGGTCAATTTTAGCTCTGAATGTGGTGTATCTCTCCTCTGGGGTCATATGGTACGGTACCTTTATTTTGCTATAACTCCTTGAAGAATGCACCGATTGGGCTCATTTTTTAATATGATGCGTATCTTAAGCAGTGCTACAAATGGTACTAAGGACGTTTGTTTTTGTTCAGCTGTTCTTGAGAAATTGGCCGGGGAAATTGACCCCAGATTGGCCCCCTGAGCAGAGAAATACCACATTGATGACCATTTGACGGACGCTCAATGCATATAACGGTCAATGCATTCGAAAATTTTAGTGTTTCAGATTCCGCAGTTAGTATGGAGTATCCCCATATATATTTGTTGCATAATTCATTAGTACTAGTAGTAGATATAGTAGTAGTAGTCAGTCGTACTAGGTCAATTTCGGTGATTGGTACGGTACCTTAATTTTGAAATATCTCCTCGCAGAGTGAACCGATTTTGGATCTGTTTGTTGATTTGAACTCACCTTGAGCCGTACTTTCATTCCTGTAAATTTGGTGTAGTTTCTTTCAGGCTTTATTGAGAAATAAGTGTGTATTTTAGCGAAACGTCAGTCGGTGTAGGTCAATTTCGGACTTTGGTACCGTACTTAGTTTCGCTAATAACTCGTCGTAGAGTACACCGATTTTGGATATATTTGTTGAATTGAACTGAGCTTGAGCCCTACTTTAATTCCTGTGAATGGCGTTTTTTTCTTTCGGTCGTTTTTGAGAAATTGTCCCCGAAACATACGGTCGTTTTGACATATTAGTGACTGGTACGCTTCACGTTTCTACTTTGAAACCTTAATTATTTCAGATTGATTGTAAAGTAACTTCAAACAACTTATCGAAGAACTGTGCAACACACATCCACGGATCCTGATACGTGAGTTAACCTCAAATATTACCTCTTAAACGGAAAATAGGCCTATTTTAGCTTCATAAACGTATTTTTATGTTGAGTTGGAGTGCAAAGTGTTGTACTCCCATAGCAAGGAAAAGGTTTTAATTAGTTGAGCTCACAAGGTATTGTGCTGAGCACAGAATGTTCTTGACGTTTAATTTGGTGTGTGCAGTCACCCAAAAATTAGGGGGAACGAACCAACAGTAGCGTGGTCGGTCTGGTGTAGTAGCTGCTTCTGGTTTAGTAGAAGCGCTAAATCTGTGGTAGGTCGATGGTCTGTGGTCTGGTTTGTGGTCTGGTAGTCTGGTCTGGTGTACTCGGTCTGGTGTAGTAGTATTTTTGACCTAGGTGCTATACGAAAAAAGTACTCAATACATTGTCAAATTTTGCGCTCAAAAACTCGCTATTTAGTGTTTCAACATAAATTGGTTTTCAACCTAGTCAAAAACTTATTCAAATGAATTGAGGGTCTAAGGAGGAGTGTCACTGTCCGAGCACAGTCTATGGGGGAAAGAATTTTTGATCTAGGTGCTATATGAAAAAAGTACTCTATACGTTGTCAAATTTCGCGCTCAAAAACTCGCTATATAGTGTTTCAACATAAAGTGGTTTTCAACCTAGTCAAGGACTTATTCAAAATGAATTGAGGGTCTAGGGAGGAGTGTCACTAAACGAGTACAGTCTGAGGGGGAAATAATTTTTGACCTAGGTGCTATACGAAAAAAGTACTCTATACGTTGTCGACTTTCGCGCTCAAAAACTCGCTATATAGTGTTTCAACATAAATTGCTTTTCAACCTAGTCAAGGACTTATTCAAATGAATTGAGGGTCTAAGGAGGAGTGTAACTGTCCGGGTACAATCTGAGGGAGAAAGAATTTTTGACCTAGGTGCTATATGAAAAAAGTACTCTATACATTGTCAAATTTCGCGCTCAAAAACTCGCTATATAGTGTTTCAACATAAAGTGGTTTTCAACCTAGTCAAGGACTTATTCAAATGAATTGAAGGTCTAAGGAGGAGTGTCACTGTCCGAGCACAGACTAAGGGGGAAAGAAATTTTGACCTAGGTGCTATACGAAAAAAGTACTCTATACGTTGTCAAATTTCGCGCTCAAAAACTCGCTGTATAGTGTTTCAACATAAATTGGTTTTCAAACTAGTCAAGGACTTATTCAAATGAATTGAGGGTCTAGGGAGGAGTGTAACTACCCGAGTACAGTCTGAGGGGGAAATAATTTTTGACCTAGGTGCTATACGAAAAAAGTAATCTATACGTTGTCAACTTTCGCGCTCAAAAACTCGCTATATAGTGTTTCAACATAAATTGCTTTTCAACCTAGTCAAGGACTTATTCAAATGAATTGAGGGTCTAAGGAGGAGTGTAACTGTCCGGGTACCATCTGAGGGGAAAGAATTTTTGATCTAGGTGCAATACAAAAAAGTATTCTTTACGTTGTCAAATTTCGCGCTCAAAAACTCGCTACCTAGTGTTTCAACATAAATTGGTTTTCAACCTAGTCAAGGACTTTTTCAAATGAATTGAGGTTCTAAGGAGGAGTGTCACTGTCCGGGTACAGCCTGAGGGGGAAATAATTTTTGACTTAGGTGCTATACAAAAAAAGTACTCTATACGTTGTCAAATTTCCCGCTCAAAAACTCGCTGTATAGTTTTTCAACATAAATCGCTTTTGAACCTAGTCAAGGACTTATTCAAATGAATTGAGGGTCTAGTGAGGAGTGTCACTACCCGAGTACAGTCTGATAGGGAAAGAATTTTCGGAGTAGGTGGTATACGAAAAAAAGTACTTGATACGTTGTCAAATTTCGCGCTCAAAAACTCGCTATATAGTGTTTCAACCTAAATCGCTTTTGAACCTAGTCAAGGACTCATTCAAATGAATTGAGGGTCTAGTGAGGAGTGTCACTACCAGAGTACAGTCGGAGGGGGAAAGAATTTTCGACCTAGGTGGTATACAAAAAAAGTACTTGATACGTTGTCAAATTTCGCGCTCAAAAACTCGCTATATAGTGTTTCAACCTAAATCGCTTTTGAACCTAGTCAAGGACTCATTCAAATGAATTGAGGGTCTAGTGAGGAGTGTCACTACCAGAGTACAGTCGGAGGGGGAAAGAATTTTCGACCTAGGTGGTATACAAAAAAAGTACTTGATACGTTGTCAAATTTCGCGCTCAAAAACTCGCTGTATAGTGTTTCAACATAAATTGGTTTTCAACCTAGTCAAGGACTTATTCAAGTGAATTGAGGGTCTAGGGAGGAGTGTCACTACCCGAGTACAGTCTGAGGAGGAAAAATTTTTGACTTAGGTGCTATACGAAAAAAGTAATCTATACGTTGTCAACTTTCGCGCTCAAAAACTCGCTATATAGTGTTTCAACATAAATTGCTTTTCAACCTAGTCAAGGACTTATTCAAATGAATTGAGGGTCTAAGGAGGAGTGTAACTGTCCGGGTACAATCTGAGGGGGAAAGAATTTTTGATCTAGGTGCAATACAAAAAAAGTATTCTATACGTTGTCAAATTTCGCGCTCAAAAACTCGCTACCTAGTGTTTCAACATATATTGGTTTTCAACCTAGTCAAGGACTTTTTCAAATGAATTGAGGGTCTAAGGAGGAGTGTCACTGTCCGGGTACAGTCTGAGGGGGAAATAATTTTCGACCTAGGTGGTATACGAAAAAAGTACTTGATACGTTGTCAAATTTTGCGCTCAAAAACTCGCTATATAGTGTTTCAACATAAATCGCATTTGACCCTAGTCAAGGACTTATTCAAATGAATTGAGGGTCTAGTGAGGAGTGTCACTACCCGAGTACAGTCTGATAGGGAAAGTATTTTCGGAGTAGGTGTTATACGAAAAAAGTAGTTGATACGTTGTCAAATTTCGCGCTCAAAATTCGCTATATAATGTTTCAACATAAATCGCTTTTGAACCTTGTCAAGGACTTGTTCGAATGAATTGAGGGTCTAGTGAGGAGTATCACTACCCGAGTACAGTCTGAGGGGTAAAGAATTGTCGACCTAGGTGGTATACCAAAAAAGTACTTGATACGTTGTCAAATTTCGCGCTCAAAAACTCGCTATATAGTGTTTCAACATAAATCGCTTTTGAACCTAGTCAAGGACTTATTCAAATGAATTGAGTGTCTAGTGAGGAGTGTCACTACCCGAGTACAGTCTCATAGGGAAAAAATTTTCGACCTGGGTGGTATACGAAAAAAGTACTTGATACGTTGTCAAATTTCGCACTCAAAAACTCGCGATATAGTGTTTCAACATAAATCGCTTTTGAACCTAGTCAAGGACTTATTCAAATGAATTGAGGGTCTAGTGAGGAGTGTCACAACCCGAGTACAGTCTGATAGGGAAAGAATTTTCGGAGTAGGTGTTATACGAAAAAAGTAGTTGATACGTTGTCAAATTTCGCGCTCAAAATTCGCTATATAATGTTTCAACATAAATCGCTTTTGAACCTAGTCAAGGACTTGTTCGAATGAATTGAGGGTCTAGTGAGGAGTATCACTACCCGAGTACAGTCTGAGGGGTAAAGAATTGTCGACCTAGGTGGTATGCGAAAAAAAGTACTTGATACGTTGTCAAATTTCGCGCTCAAAAACTCGCTATATAGTGTTTCAACATAAATCGCATTTGAACCTAGTCAAGGACTTATTCAAATGAATTGAGGGTCTAGTGAGGAGTGTCAATACTCGATTACAGTCTGATAGGGAAAGAATTTTCGACCTAGGTGGTATACCAAAAAAGTACTTGATACGTTGTCAAATTTTGCGCTCAAAAACTCGCTATATAGTGTTTCAACATAAATCGCTTTTGAACCTAGTCAAGGACTTATTCAAATGAATTGAGTGTCTAGTGAGGAGTGTCACTACCCGAGTACAGTCTCATAGGGAAAAAATTTTCGACCTAGGTGGTATACGAAAAAAGTACTTGATACGTTGTCAAATTTCGCGCTCAAAAACTCGCTATATAGTGTTTCAACATAAATCGCTTTTGAACCTAGTCAAGGACTTATTCAAATGAATTGAGTGTCTAGTGAGGAGTGTCACTACCCGAGTACAGTCTCATAGGGAAAAAATTTTCGACCTAGGTGGTATACGAAAAAAGTACTTGATACGTTGTCAAATTTCGCACTCAAAAACTCGCGATATAGTGTTTCAACATAAATCGCTTTTGAACCTAGTCAAGGACTTGTTCGAATGAATTGAGGGTCTAGTGAGGAGTATCACTACCCGAGTACAGTCTGAGGGGTAAAGAATTGTCGACCTAGGTGGTATACCAAAAAAGTACTTGATACGTTGTCAAATTTCGCGCTCAAAAACTCGCTATATAGTGTTTCAACATAAATCGCTTTTGAACCTAGTCAAGGACTTATTCAAATGAATTGAGTGTCTAGTGAGGAGTGTCACTACCCGAGTACAGTCTCATAGGGAAAAAATTTTCGACCTGGGTGGTATACGAAAAAAGTACTTGATACGTTGTCAAATTTCGCACTCAAAAACTCGCGATATAGTGTTTCAACATAAATCGCTTTTGAACCTAGTCAAGGACTTATTCAAATGAATTGAGGGTCTAGTGAGGAGTATCACTACCCGAGTACAGTCTGATAGGGAAAGAATTTTCGGAGTAGGTGTTATACGAAAAAAGTAGTTGATACGTTGTCAAATTTCGCGCTCAAAATTCGCTATATAATGTTTCAACATAAATCGCTTTTGAACCTAGTCAAGGACTTGTTCGAATGAATTGAGGGTCTAGTGAGGAGTATCACTACCCGAGTACAGTCTGAGGGGTAAAGAATTGTCGACCTAGGTGGTATACGAAAAAAAGTACTTGATACGTTGTCAAATTTCGCGCTCAAAAACTCGCTATATAGTGTTTCAACATAAATCGCATTTGAACCTAGTCAAGGACTTATTCAAATGAATTGAGGGTCTAGTGAGGAGTGTCAATACTCGATTACAGTCTGATAGGGAAAGAATTTTCGACCTAGGTGGTATACCAAAAAAGTACTTGATACGTTGTCAAATTTCGCGCTCAAAAACTCGCTATATAGTGTTTCAACATAAATCGCTTTTGAACCTAGTCAAGGACTTATTCAAATGAATTGAGTGTCTAGTGAGGAGTGTCACTACCCGAGTACAGTCTCATAGGGAAAAAATTTTCGACCTAGGTGGTATACGAAAAAAGTACTTGATACGTTGTCAAATTTCGCACTCAAAAACTCGCGATATAGTGTTTCAACATAAATCGCTTTTGAACCTAGTCAAGGACTTATTCAAATGAATTGAGGGTCTAGTGAGGAGTGTCAATACTCGATTACAGTCTGATAGGGAAAGAATTTTCGACCTAGGTGGTATACCAAGAAAGTACTTGATACGTTGTCAAATTTCGCGCTCAAAAACTCGCTATATAGTGTTTCAACATAAATCGCTTTTGAACCTAGTCAAGGACTTATTCAAATGAATTGAGTGTCTAGTGAGGAGTGTCACTACCCGAGTACAGTCTCATAGGGAAAAAATTTTCGACCTAGGTGGTATACGAAAAAAGTACTTGATACGTTGTCAAATTTCGCACTCAAAAACTCGCGATATAGTGTTTCAACATAAATCGCTTTTGAACCTAGTCAAGGACTTATTCAAATGAATTGAGGGTCTAGTGAGGAGTGTCACTACCCGAGTACAGTCTGATAGGGAAAGAATTTTTGACTTAGGTGGTATACGAAAAAAGTACTTGATACGTTGTCAAATTTCGCGCTCAAAAACTCGCTATATAGTGTTTCAACATAAATCGCTTTTGAACCTAGTCAAGGACTTATTCAAATGAATTGAGGGTCTAGTGAGGAGTGTCATTACCCGAGTACAGTCTCATAGGGAAAAAATTTTTGACCTAGGTGGTATACGAAAAAAGTACTTGATACGTTGTCAAATTTCGCGCTCAAAAACTCGCGATATAGTGTTTCAACATAAATCGCTTTTGAACCTAGTCAAGGACTTATTCAAATGAATTGAGGGTCTAGTGAGGAGTGTCACTACCCGAGTACAGTCTGATAGGGAAAGAATTTTTGACCTAGGTGGTATACGAAAAAAGTACTTGATACGTTGTCAAATTTCGCGCTCAAAAACTCGCTATATAGTGTTTCAACATAAATCGCTTTTGAACCTAGTCAAGGACTTATTCAAATGAATTGAGTGTCTAGTGAGGAGTGTCACTACCCGAGTACAGTCTCATAGGGAAAAAATTTTCGACCTAGGTGGTATACGAAAAAAGTACTTGATACGTTGTCAAATTTCGCGCTCAAAATTCGCTATATAATGTTTCAACATAAATCGCTTTTGAACCTAGTCAAGGACTTATTCGAATGAATTGAGGGTCTAGTGAGGAGTGTCACTACCCGAGTACGGTCTGAGGGGTAAAGAATTGTCGACCTAGGTGGTATACGAAAAAAGTACTTGATACGTTGTCAAATTTCGCGCTCAAAAACTCGCTATATAGTGTTTCAACATAAACCGCATTTGAACCTAGTCAAGGACTTATTCAAATGAATTGAAGGTCTAGTGAGGAATGTCACTACCCGAGTACAGTCTGAGGGGTAAAGAATTTTTGACCTAGGTGGTATACGAAAGAAGTACTTGATACGTTGTCAAATTTCGCGCTCAAAACTCGCTATATAATGTTTCAACATAAATCGATTTTGAACCTAGTCAAGGACTTATTCAAATGAATTGAGGGTCTAGTGAGGAGTGTCACTACCCGAGTAACGTCCGAGGGGGAAAGAATTTTCGACCTAGGTGGTATACGAAAAAAGTACTTGATACGTTGTCAAATTTCGCGCTCAAAAACTCGCTATATAGTGTTTCAACATAAATCGCATTTGAACCTAGTCAAGGACTTATTCAAATGAATTGAGGGTCTAGTGCGGAGTGTCACTACCCGAGTACAGTCTGCTAAGGAAAGAATTTTTGACCTAGGTGGTATACGAAAAAAGTACTTGATACGTTGTCAAATTTCGCGCTCAAAAACTCGCTAAATAGTGTTTCAACATAAATCGCTTTTGAACCTAGTCAAGGACCTATTCAAATGAATTGAGGGTCTAGTGAGGAGTGTCAATACTCGAGTACAGTATGATAGGGAAAGAATTTTCGGAGTAGGTGTTATACGAAAAAAGTACTTGATACGTTGTCAAATTTCGCGCTGAAAATTCGCTATATAATGTTTCAACATAAATTGCTTTTGAACCTAGTCAAGGACTTATTCGAATGAATTGAGGGTCTAGTGAGGAGTGTCACTACCCGAGTACGGTCTAAGGGGTAAAGAATTGTCGATCTAGGTGGAATACGAAAAAAGTACTTGATACGTTGTCAAATTTCGCGCTCAAAAACTCGCTATATAGTGTTTCAAAATAAATCGCATTTGAACCTAGTCAAGGACTTATTCAAATGAATTGAGGGTCTAGTGAGGAATGTCACTACCCGAGTACAGTCTGAGGGGTAAAGAATTTTTGACCTAGGTGGTATACGAAAAAAGTACTTGATACGTTGTCAAATTTCGCGCTCAAAACTCGCTATATAATGTTTCAACATAAATCGATTTTGAACCTAGTCAAGGACTTATTCAAATGAATTGAGGGTCTAGTGAGGAGTGTCACTACCCGAGTACAGTCCGAGGGGGAAAAAATTTCGACCTAGGTGGTATACGAAAAAAAGTACTTGATACGTTGTCAAATTTCGCGCTCAAAAACTCGCTATATAGTGTTTCAACATAAATCGCATTTGAACCTAGTCAAGGATTTATTCAAATGAATTGAGGGTCTAGTGAGGAGTGTCACTACCCGAGTACAATCTGATAGGGAAAGAATTTTCGGAGTATGTGTTATACGAAAAAAGTACTTGATACGTTGTCAAATTTCGCGCTCAAAATTCGCTATATAATGTTTCAACATAAATCGCTTTTGAACCTAGTCAAGGATTTATTCAAATGAGCTGAGGGTCTAGTGAGGAGTGTCACTACCCTAGTACAGTCTGATAGATAAAGAATTTTCGACTAAGCTGGTATACGAAAAAATTACTTGATACGTTGTCAAATTTCGCGCTCAAAAACTCGCTATATAGTGTTTCAACATAAATCGCTTTTGAACCTAGTCAAGGACTTATTCAAATGAATTGAGGGTCTAGTGAGGAGTTTCACTACCCGAGTACAGTCTGCGGGGTAAAGAATTTTTGACCTAGGTGGTATACGAAAAAAGTACTTGATACGTTGTCAAATTTCGCGCTCAAAACTCGCTTTATAATGTTTCAACATAAATCGCTTTTGAACCTAGTCAAGGACTTATTCAAATGAATTGAGGGTCTAGTGAGGAGTGTCACTACCCGAGTTTAATCTGATAGGGAAAGAATTTTTGGAGTAGGTGTTATACGAAAAAAGTACTTGATACGTTATTCAAATTTCGCGCTCAAAATTCGCTATATAATGTTTCAACATAAATCGCTTTTGAACCTAGTCAAGGACTTATTCAAATGAGTTGAGGGTCTAGTGAGGAGTGTCACTACCCTAGTACAGTCTGATAGATAAAAAATTTTCGACCTAGGTGGTATACGAAAAAATTACTTGATACGTTGTCAAATTTCGCGCTCAAAAACTCGCTATATAGTGTTTCAACATAAATCGCTTTTGAACCTAGTCAAGGACTTATTCAAATGAATTGAGGGTCTAGTGAGGAGTGTCACTACCCGAGTATAGTCTGCGGGGTAAAGAATTTTTGACCTAGGTGGTATACGAAAAAAGTGCTTGATACGTTGTCAAATTTTGCGCTCAAAAACTCGCTATATAGTGTTTCAACATAAATCGCTTTTGAACCTAGTCAAGGACTTATTCAAATGAATTGAGGGTCTAGTGAGGAGTGTCACTACCCGAGTATAGTCTGCGGGGTAAAGAATTTTTGACCTAGGTGGTATACGAAAAAAGTGCTTGATACGTTGTCAAATTTCGCGCTCAAAAACTCGCTATATAAGGTTTCAACATAAATCGATTTTGAACCTAGTCAAGGATTTATTCAAATGAGTTGAGGGTCTAGTGAGGAGTGTCACTACCCTAGTACAGTCTGATAGATAAAGAATTTTCGACTAAGCTGGTATACGAAAAAATTACTTGATACGTTGTCAAATTTCGCGCTCAAAAACTCGCTATATAGTGTTTCAACATAAATCGCTTTTGAACCTAGTCAAGGACTTATTCAAATGAATTGAGGGTCTAGTGAGGAGTGTCACTACCCCAGTATAGTCTGCGGGGTAAAGAACTTTTGACCTAGGTGGTATACGAAAAAAGTGCTTGATACGTTGTCAAATTTCGCGCTCAAAAACTCGCTATATAGTGTTTCAACATAAATCGCATTTGAACCTAGTCAGGGACTTATTCAAATGAATTGAGGGTCTAGTGAGGAGTGTCACTACCCGAGTACAATCTGATAGGGAAAGAATTTTTTGAGTAGGTGTTATACGAAAAAAGTACTTGATACGTTATTCAAATTTCGCGCTCAAAATTCGCTATATAATGTTTCAACATAAATCGCTTTTGAACCTAGTCAAGGACTTATTCAAATGAGTTGAGGGTCTAGTGAGGAGTGTCACTACCCTAGTACAGTCTGATAGATAAAAAATTTTCGACCTAGGTGGTATACGAAAAAATTACTTGATACGTTGTCAAATTTCGCGCTCAAAAACTCGCTATATAGTGTTTCAACATAAATCGCTTTTGAACCTAGTCAAGGACTTATTCTAATGAATTGAGGGTCTAGTGAGGAGTGTCACTACCCGAGTATAGTCTGCGGGGTAAAGAATTTTTGACCTAGGTGGTATACGAAAAAAGTGCTTGATACGTTGTCAAATTTCGCGCTCAAAAACTCGCTATATAGTGTTTCAACATAAATCGATTTTGAACCTAGTCAAGGACTTATTCAAATGAATTGAGGGTCTAGTGAGGAGTGTCACTACCCGAGTACAGTCTGATAGATAAAGAATTTTCGACCTAGGTGGTATACGAAAAAAGCACTTGATACGTTGTCAAATTTCGCGCTCAAAAACTCGCTATATAGTGTTTCAACATAAATCGCTTTTGAACCTGGTCAAGGACTTATTCAAATGAATTGTGGGTCTAGTGAGGAGTGTCACTACCCGAGTACAGTCGGACGGGGAAAGAATTTTCGACCTAGGTGGTATACGAAAAAAGTACTTGATACGTTGTCAAATTTCGCGCTCAAGAACTCGCTATATAGTGTTTCAACATAAATCGATTTTGAACCTAGTCAAGGACTTATTCAAATCAATTGAGGGTCTAGTGAGGAGTGTCACTACCCCAGTATAGTCTGCGGGGTAAAGAACTTTTGACCTAGGTGGTATACGAAAAAAGTGCTTGATACGTTGTCAAATTTCGCGCTCAAAAACTCGCTATATAGTGTTTCAACATAAATCGCTTTTGAACCTAGTCAAGGACTTATTCAAATGAATTGAGGGTCTAGTGAGGAGTGTCACTACCCGAGTACAGTCTGATAGATAAAGAATTTTCGACCTAGGTGGTATACGAAATAAGTACTTGATACGTTGTCAAATTTCGCGCTCAAAAACTCGCTATGTAGTGTTTCAACATAAATCGCTTTTGAACCTGGTCAAGGACTTATTTAAATGAATTGAGTGTCTAGTGAGGAGTGTCACTACCCGAGTCCAGTCTTATAGGGAAAAAATTTTTGACCTAGGTGGTATACGAAAAAAGAACTTGATACGTTGTTAAATTTCGCGCTCAAAAACTCGCTATACAGTGTTTCAACATAAATCGCTTTTGAACCTAGTCAAGGACTTATTCAAATGAATTGAGGATCTCGTGAGGAGTGTCACTACCCGAGTACAGTCTGATAGGCAAAGAGTTTTTGACCTAGGTAGTATACGAAAAAAGTACTTGATACGCTGTCAAATTTCGCGCTAAAAAACTCGCTATATAGTGTTTCAACATAAATCGCTTTTGAACCTGGTCAAGGACTTATTCAAATGAATTGAGTGTCTAGTGAGGAGTGTCACTACCCGAGTACAGTCTTATAGGGAAAAAATTTTCGACCTAGGTGGTATACGAAAAAAGAACTTGATACGTTGTCAAATTTCGCGCTCAAAAACTTGCTATATAGTGTTTCAACATAAATCGCTTTTGAACCTAATCAAGGACTTATTCAAATGAATTGAGGGTCTAGTGAGGAGTGTCACTACCCGAGTACAGTCTGATAGGCAAAGAATTTTCGACCTAGGTAGTATACGAAAAAAGTACTTGATACGTTGTCAAATTTCGCGCTCAAAAACTCGCTATATAGTGTTTCAAAATAAATCGCTGTTGAACCTAGTCAAGGATATATTCAAATGAATTGAGTGTCTAGTGAGGAGTGTCACTACCCGAGTACAGTCTGATAGGGAAAAATTTTTCGACCTAGGTGGTATACGAAAAAAGTACTTGATACGTTGTCAAATTTCGCGCTCAAAAACTCGCTATATAGTGTTTCAACATAAATCGCTGTTGAACCTAGTCAAGGACTTATTCCAATGAAATGAGTGTCTAGTGAGGAGTGTCACTACCCGAGTACAGTCTGATAGGGAAAAAATTTTCGACCAAGCTGGTATACGAAAAAAGTACTTGATACGTTGTCAAATTTCGCGCTCAAAAACTCGCTATATAGTGTTTCAACATAAATCGCTTTTGAACTTAGTCAAGGACTTATTCAAATGAATTAAGGGTCTAGTGAGGATTGTCACTACCCGAGTACAGTCTGATAGGGAAAAAATTTTTGACCTAGGTGGTATACGAAAAAAGTACTTGATACGTTGTCAAATTTCGCGCTCAAAAACTCGCTATATAGTGTTTCAACATAAATCGCTTTTGAACCTAGTCAAGGACTTATTCAAATGAATTGAGTGTCTAGTGAGGAGTGTCACTACCCAAGTAAAGTCTGATAGGGAAAAATTTTTCGACTTAGGTGGTTTATGCAAAAAGTACTTGATACTTTGTCAAATTTCGCGCTCAAAAACTCGCTATATAGTGTTTCAACATAAATCGCTTTTGAACCTAGTCAAGGACTTATTCAAATGAATTGAGGGTCTAGTGAAGAGTGTCACTACCCGAGTACAGTCTGATAGGCAAAGAATTTTCGACTTTGGTGGTTTATGAAAAAAGTACTTGTTACGTTGTCAAATTTCGCGCTCAAAAACTCGCTATATAGTGTTTCAACATAAATCGCTGTTGAACCTAGTCAAGGACTTATTCAAATGAATTGAGTGTCTAGTGAGGATTGTCACTACCCGAGTACAGTCTGATAGGGAAAAAATTTTCGACCTAGGTTGTATACGAAATAAGTACTTGATACGTTGTCAAATTTCGCGCTCAAAAACTCGCTATATAGTGTTTCAACACAAATCGCTTTCGAACCTAGTCAAGGACTTATTCAAATGAATTGAGGGTCTAGTGAGGAGTGTCACTACCCAAGTACAGTCTGATAGGGAAAGAGTTTTCGACCTAGGTGGTATACGAAAAAAGTACTTGATAAGTTGTCAAATTGCGCGCTGAAAAGTTAGGCTTGTAATTTAAGTGATTTTCAATTTAGTCGTGTTTTAGTTTTGATTCTTCTCAAGATGCCAATCACCATTCAGCGAAAATCAGTACTTGCTTTGGAGAAGGCGAAAAAAATTAACGATATCTATCTCAGTTCGGATCAGACTTTCATTTTTTTCTTCGAAGTTGACCGCTCGTATATGTTATTCGCGGCTAACGATAAGGATTGGCCAGTAATGCTGAACACGGAGAAAGTTAGTCTAAAGAGGAATAGCATTGTAGAGTTCCCTCGGATTGGAAGCGGAAAATTTGTAACTTACGGTCCTCGTGAGTTGATGCTTAAAGTGGGCGGGTACATGACGGAGAAAATTGATGATCCCGATTTCGATGTCAAGGATCTTGACATAACCAAAGTTATACAGGAAGTAATCTCCGAAGAACGCTCTGTTAAGGCAGATGATAAACATAATGCTGTTGATGACTCCTTCTCTGAATCGGAGCCTGATGAGCCTGTAGGTAAATCCTCCCAGGCTGCTCCCTCTCGAAAGCGCCGACGACCAGAAAGTGGTGATTCTGAAAATGCAGATAGTGAGGACAAATGCAGCAAATGTGGGCGTTCAGACGGTGAGAAGGCTGCGCTTAAACAGCTGGCTTACGAGAAGTTGTTGCATTTAGCCTCCAGGTTGGAGCAAAGACTTGATAGGTCCAATCAGATCCAAAAAGAAAATCTTGTTCTTGTGCGAAAGGTCATGAAGGAAGTAACGGAGGCAAAGGATACTGCTCAGGCCAGGGTTGATGTAGTAGATGATGAAGAAAAGGAGCATTTGTTGTTCGAAGGCAAATGTCTGACCAACAAAGGTGGCAATACTGCTGAAGAAAAAGTGAAACGAGTTGCTAGGACACTTTGGACCAAGGAAGAGTTGGCAAATCATGTCATTGATCCGCATAAGCAGCTTAAACCTGAACAGACCGGGAGAACTAGAATTGATGAAGCCAGAGAGATCGAATTCAAGAAAATTGTTAAAGTGGTCTTGGGGAAAGAATATTCGAAGAAAGTTTACCGACGAACGGTCAGACTTGTGAATGTCATGGGAAACGGGTATAAGAACAAGGGATTCAAAGAGAACAGTGATTCAGATGAATAAGTTACCACATAACAGTGGTTGGGGTGTTAGGTCTTTGCCAATTACTTAGGTTTGGAGACATTTGGTACAAAGTGACTAATAGCTTTGTAGCATTTCGGTATTTGTGTGAAACCAACTTCGCTCATTTCGTTTTGTCGTTTGTTAATTGTTCAGTTTGTTGCTTCATAATATAACTTTTATCGTGCAAACATGAATTTGGTGTCTTGATTTCTGACTTTTTGTGCTGATAGTTTCTGCTTTTGTTTTGTCTCCCTTTTCATTTTATCGATATTAAGTCAGCAAGTCATGCTTCGTTTTTCCGATAGTTTTAATAGTAAACAGTTTCACAATAAATTCTGATACAAAGATTTTTTGAACTTCCTGCTAGTAATAAATTGTATGCATTTTACAACTTTTATTGCCGTGTTGTTTTATGATCTTGACAAAGATGATTGATTAAGATTTTGCATCTTCAGTTTTAATGGATCAGCCGATATCACTAAGTGAAATAAAGTCAGTCGAGGCTAGAATATTGATGTCCAGCAAACAAATAGCTGAGTTGACGGATGAATTTCTTGAAATTGAGAGGCGCTTAGAAGAATCTTATCCAACTGAACTTGAGCTGCATAATTCGTTGGTTTTGACTGCTGAAAAGCTGGGGGCAAAGGTTCAATTTTTCTAAACCTAATCTTTCTTATTATGAATTTTTGAGCAGACACATTAAAAACATAAAATCATATTTAGAATAAAAAAGACGAGTCAATTTAGTAAGAGACCAAAAAATGCGGAATTCTTCTACAAAGGTCGAGATCTTCTCGGTTTTGATGGTGAGGATGGAGACTTTCGCGGTTTTGGGTCTAGTGTTGTGAGAAAAATTTTGAGCGAAGAAGAGAGAGCAAAATTTTGTTTCTCGCCCCGAAGGAAATTCAAAACCACGCGACAATGTGCACCCAGAGAAGCCGAAAGGGCCTTCAAAGGTATCAAGTTTATCTTCTTTTGGCTTCAAAGTTCTTTTACTAAGTTTTTTCTGCTTTTGACAGTTGCTGTCCAGCTGTTCTGTGGTGAATCAATTTACGCTTATAATCGAGCCAAGCTGGGGGCAAACCAGGTGGGCATCAAAGAGCAATTCGAGAAACGTCGCAGTGGCATCAAAAATCAGAATGCCGTTGAAAATTGACCAAACAAGTCTTGGACGGATTACTGTACTGACTTCTTCGTTATCTCTTCTTTGGGTCTCGTGCCTATAGTTTAAGATATGCTTTTCTTGTTAGAGTTTGAATCTTGTTTTCAATAGATTCTGAGAATGCTTCATTACAGTAGTTGGAGCTCTGAGGTTAATATACAAGCCTAACATGTATTCGTTTTTGTTTGTCCTTAATATGCTTGCTCGAAATAATAGTCGTTATAAATTACAATATGCAAATAATCATTTTGTTTGCTCAAAACAGTTTTTGGCTTCTGATCTTTTTATGGCATGGACAATCCGCTGAATTTGTTTTTCAAATATACCTATACCTGATTTGGATTCTGACTTTCAGTCATGAATATGAATTCTAAGACTTTGAAAAGAGTAAAGCTTGACTGGAAGACATTGGCCGTGATTGACGGTAATCTCACACGGCGCTATTTGGACAATGAGCAGTTGTGCACGCACAGAATTGATACACACAAGGAGGTGAGGAACTCGAAAGACGAGGAAGACGTGAAATTGATTCTTGAGGAGGAGTATATATTTTCAATGAAGGTTGTTTCGTTTCAAGTTGCTAATTACATCCCATCAGAAACATAGACTTTGAAAAAAACAACTTAATTCCAGGAGTATCAGGTTTCTTAAGTGAGTTGCCAGATGAAGAACATATCGCTGGTTTCAATGATTTTTCCCTGCTAACAACAACTAGGAACATAAAAACTACTTTTCTGATGTTGGGACCAGTGTCTTTCGTAAATTCGTCCTGCAAACCGAATGCTAAGTATGTTATTGACGGACATTTTGTCCGGTGTATGGCAATACGAGACATTAAAAAGGGGGAGGAACTTACTGTTAAATATGATATCAATTTTTTTGGCAATTTTAATAAAGACTGCTTGTGCAAATACACTTCGGAGCACGGAGATCCACTTGAAAATCGTCTGCCATCACGTAAAAGAAAGCTATTTGGCGGAACAGTTAATAGAAAACTGGTTAAGACAACGGAAAACAAAGAAAATTGTAATAAAAAAGGTGAGCCAGTAGATCTGCTGTATAGGTTCTCTGCAGGCAAAATTTTAGCAAAGGGATCTGTTGATACAGAAGATGAAGAGGAGACAACTGAGATAATTTCTGAAATATCTTATGACGAACTCTATGGTTCATTGCAAAGCTCTATGCCCTCAAGTGTTAGCAATTTCTTGCGTAGTTATGAGAACAGCTTCGATTTTTCTCCTCAACATCACATTGTGGATCAGCCCGCAATGTGTTCAACGCCTCTTCGTCAACCTGCTGTAGACCTTCAAGTGTTTGAGACAGAAAAAGCAATGCTGATGATGTTAACGAGATTGGTGACGAAGAATTAGGTTCAGAGTTTTGGAGCAATGAGCTAGAGCTTTTCGATGGATCTGATTTTTCAACAACCGAGTTCGTTGACGCCTTTCATTCTTTAGCTGACAAGCACATTTTGTCTGGCATTGCCAGAAAAGATTTTTTGAAGCTGTTTTCTAAAGTTTTGCCATCTCCGAATAACGTTCTACTTGCTTCGCCGCTCCCTATTTACCCGTCCGTAGCATGTTTCAAAGACAACTCAGGCGACCTTTTGACTATAAGTCTTCATGAGCAGCTTAAGTTAGTGATTTCTCGTAATCAGCGTTTAATTAAGCAGTCTTGGGAAAGCAGTTGTTTATGGCAAACAGGAAATGTTATGATAGGTGATAGAGAAATTCTTCTGAATGTAAATATAGATGGTGTTGCGCTTTTCAAATCTAGAAATTTGTCTGTTTGGCCAGTTTGGGTGGAGATATTCAATTTGCCTTCTAAAATACGAGGCAGTTTTGGTAACCACGTTTTATTGTGCTTATGGCGAGGTGTTGGAAAACCCGATTGGAATTTTTGCTTAAAAAATATCAATTGAGATGGAACTTTCTCTTCAATAAAAGTTTTTTTTAGACGGTGTAGGTGAGTGCTCACTGAAGTTTTTGTTTCTTATTTGTGATATGCCAGCCATGGCTGCTGTCTGCTGGTTGCAGCAGTTTAATGGATACTATGGCTGCCCCTATTGTTACATGGAAGGTTTGTATTGTAATCACAGGATGCTCTATCCAGTCAGAGAAAATTTTAAAATACGGAAAAATTTGGAATATTTTCAAAATGCGAGATCTAAATCATTTGGCGTTAAAGGTGTATCTCCTATTAGTAAGTTTTTTGGTATTCCCTGGGATGTACCTATTGACCCAATGCACCAAGTTTTTCTAGGTTTTGCAAAAGTTCTCACACAAGCTGTTCTATCGAAAATAGTAAAAAATGATAAACATAATTTTAATCATTCCCTGATGAAATGATTTGCATAAGCCTAAAAGTGTAACTGAATTAAGTTTCGGGAAAGCAGCGGACTACCGACTTTTTCTCTTTCATCTCGGTCATTTGCTCCTTCAACAGTTTTCCTTATCTGATTCTGAGCTTGCCGAAATTTTCTGCAGAGTATCTTTTGCGATTCGCGTGCTGAGCGAGCAAAGGTTAAATGATAGCATCATTTCTCATGCGGAGAAGCAAATTAAGATCTGTTTAGAAAAATTTTTAAAAGTGTTCTCTCCAGATTCCCAGTCTTTCAATTCGCACACTGTTCGACATTTGGTCGAACAAGCAAAACAAATAGGACCTCTCTGGATGGTCTCAACATTTTCTTTTGAATCAGCTAACCACATGTTAATCCGTACTGTCAAAGGTACTTTAAAAAATCCAGAAAAAATTGTCGAAAACTTTCTATCGAAGCAAAGTATGCAGGACGAGACAAAAACAATAAATTGTGCTCTTTATACAAAACTAAGCAGTGAAAGTTACCAGTTTGCTATCGAAAACAATCTTACCGAAATAAGAGGCAGGTTTTTCGGTGAGATTTTATTTACTTCTTCGTCCTTCACATACACTAAAAACAATATTTCGAACTGCGTTGCACAGACTTCTGCAAGTAAATTCGCTAAAATCGAGTATTTTGCAGACCAAGTAGGCGTCTGTGTTGCAATTGTTATGTTTTTCAAAAGCAAAAAGGTTCTAAGCTATTTTGCTGAGTTGGATGATAACTTTTGTTTCCATTACAAAATTGGCAAACCAGGAGAACTGAAAATCATTGATGTTAAGGATATTAGGTATAAGTATGTTTTACTGGACGTCGGAAACAATATTTTCTTGTTCAGTGTCATGCGAGAGGGTTTTGAACATAACTAAATTAGCCTTAAAAGTTTATTTTTCTGTTCAAGTTTCATTAACTTTTTTATACTAATTTAAATTTGAGAAGCTGATGACAGTGGTTCAGCTCATATTGTAGCATATTTATTTCGAAAAACTTGCTCTAGAAGTATTAGTAATAGGTTTAGTCGGCCATGGTCTTAAAAGTCGGTCGGCCACGGTCTGAGTAAGATTACATGCATTAGCTTTAGCCCTTATTTATATTAGTTTTTGCTTAGAAAATGGTCCCGAAGACTGAAGCTGTGCTAATAATTGGAGACTCCAATATCCGCCATCTTGAAAGAGATATACTGAAAGACAAACTGTTGATTCAAATACCCCTTAGAGTAGACGGCGTCAGTGGTAGGCGAGCAATGGACTTAACATCAGCCGATGTTGATAGAGCGGCCAAATATCGTTTTGTGGTGGTCATGCTTGGTAACAACGACCTTGGACAATTCCGAAACAGAAGTGCCGAGCTACCGATAAATGTAGCATGTAAAATAATTGCATTTTGCCAAGTACTCTCCGAAAAAGGTACACGAGTGCGTGTAGTGAAACTTCTTCCGAGATTGGATGTTGCGATGCCACTCATAATACAAACGAACAAAATACTGCAGCGACACTTGGGACGGAACCTTTTCAAGCAAATTTGCATGTTCAAAAAACAATTCGACAATAAGGGTGATTATCACCCAGTTCCGCGCGGAAAATTAGACATTCTGCGTTTACTTCTCAAAGCGTGGTTACACTGTGAAAAAATGATTTCCATGAACTTAATCAAAACTACTGCCTTTGCTGGATAACTTCTTCTTTTTTGTTTTGTTGTTTGCCTTATTTATGACTTTTTGCTGTTAGCTTTGTATTTGGCTTTCTTTATTTTGTTATATATAAGTACAGTGTCTCATATTGTTCATGATCTAGTTGTGCACTTTACCGGTTGATATAAATTTAAGTGCGTTGTTGAATTTTTCTCCTAAATTTCTAAATGGCTCACGACAGTGGTCGAGCTTTTGAGGTAAGCTTTCTTGAAAAATTCTAATTAGGCGAAAAAATTTGTGCCTTAATTAATCCGTAACCTTCGTGGTCTTGTAAAAAATAAGTAAGTCCCTCCTTTTAGAAAATGAATTAAGTCACAAGTGTTTTCGCTCCCTACAGTGGTGGTGGAGCTTCTTCAGTTCAGGTGCCTTAGAATATTTTTCTCTGTGCTCGTTTATGCGCCTTTGTGTGCTGTCTGCTTTACATTTTTTTTCGGTTTTGCTTTGATGGGTGCTTTGATTTCTCTGAGTGTCGATTGATGATCAACAGCAAGTGTTCAAAATCCTTCTCTGCTCCTGCTGTCTTGATTCATTCGCTGTGATGGGTGCTTTGAGTTTTCTGAGCCCACACAGTGATGATATTCAGAAAATAATTGTATCTTTTTGTTCTTGTGTTCCTTCTTTTCCCACATTTTTGTGTTCCTTTTTTGAGCGCAAACAATTTTTTTCGCTCTTTTGTTGCTTGTTTTTAGTCTTAATAGTGCTTTTTTACTTTGATGCGCTGTGAAGGGAACATCGAATTCCCCGAGCGCACTCAGTAATGATAACGAAATAGTTCTCATTCTCGTTGCACTTCTCTTCCTGCTCGCAAGATTTTATTCACTCTTTTGTTGCATGTGTTTAGTCGTTTTAGTGTTGTTAGCTCAAAGTGAAGATAAGGAGATAGATTTCTGAATTTCTTTCTTTTCTTCTGTCTCTCCATATTTTTTTAGTCTTTCGTTGTCTGTCTTTTGTTTTAAAAGTTCTGTTTCTTGGTGCGCTGTGATGGGAACATTGATTTTCCGAAACTCTTTTAATGCTTACGTGTAGTCTTTTTAGTGTTGGTTGTTCCTTTGATGCTCAGTGATAGGAACATTGAGTTTCCTGGGCGCACAGAGTGATTATAACAAAATAATGTTCTGAATTTTGTTCTTGTCTTGCTGCTCTCTAGATTTTCTCTCTTTCGTGGTCTGTCTGCTAAAAATTTCTGTTGCTTCCATTGATGCGCTGTGATGGGAACATTGAGTTTCTGGAGCGCACATAGTAATGATAACGTGATAGTGTTCTGAATCTCTTTTTTTGTTTTCATCTTGCTATCCAGAATTGTGTTTACTCTTTTGTTGCTTGTTTTTAGTCCTAATAGTGTTTTTTGTTACTTCGATGCGCTGTGAAGGGAACATCGAATTCCCTGAGCGCAATCAGTGATGATAACGAAATAATGTTCTGAATCTCGTTCCACTTCTCCTGCTCGCAGGATTTGTTTTTTACTCTTTTGTTGCTTGTTTAGTCTTTTTAGTCTTATTAGCTCAGTGAAGATAACGAGATAGAGTTCTGAATTTCGTCCTTTCTTCCTGCTCTCTATATTTTTAACTCTTTCGTTGTCTGTCTTTTGTTTCAAGAATTCTGTTGCTTCCATTGATGCGCTGTGATGGGAACATTGAGTTTCCGGAGCGTGCACAGTAATGATAACGTGATAGTGTTCTGAATCTCGTTTTTCTTTTCAGCCTGCTCTCCAGAATTTTGTTCACTTTGTTGCTTGTGTTTAGTCTTAATAGTGTTGTTTGTTCCATTGATGTGCTGTGATGGGAACTTTAAGTTTCCTGAGTGCTCTTAGTGATGATAACGAATTGGTGTTCTGCATTTCGTTCTTTTCTTCCTGCTCTCCAGATTCTTTTCACTCTTCCGTTGTCTGTCTTTTTTTAAATTTGATTCTTTTATTGGTGCGCTGTGATGGAAACATTGAGTTTCAGGAATTCTTTTATTGCTTGTGTGGTCTTTTTAGTGTTGTTTGTTCCTTTGATGCTCAGTGATTGCAACATTGAGTTCCGATGGTGCACATAGTGATGATAACGGGATAGTCTTTTTTTTAAATTTTTTCGTTGTCTGTCTTTTGTTCTATAAGTTTTGTTTCTTGGTGCGCTGTGATGGAAACATTGAGTTTCCGGAACTCTATTGTTACTTGTGTTGAGTCTTTTTAGTGTTGGTTGTTCTTGTGATGCTCAGTGTTTGAATTTCGTTCCTTTGTTCCTGCTCTCCAGATTTTTTATTGTTTTTGTTTCAAGAGTTTTCTTTTAGAGTTCTGACTCTCGTTCCACTTTTCTTCCTGCACTCTAGTTTTTTCTTCGGTTGCTTCTGTCTAGTCTTATAGTAATGTTTCTTCTCTTGATGCGTTGTGATTGAAACATGAGTTTCCTGAGCCTACTCGTTGATGATAACGAAATAGTGTTCTGACTCTCGTTCTTCTTTTCCTGTCCTCTAGATTTATTTTACACTTTTAATGTCTGTTTTTTTAAAGTTCTGTTTGTTGCGTTGATATGCTGTAATTGTAATATTGGGTTTCCTGAGCGCACTCATTGATTATAACAGAATAGTGTTCTGGTTCTCGTTCGTCTTTTCCTCCTGTTCTCTAGATTTTTTTAAAACGTTTTTTGTTGTCTGTCTTTTGTAAAAAGTTTTGTTTGTTTCATTAATGTGCTGTGATTGTAACATTGAGTTTCCTGAGCGCACTCATTGATGATAAAGAAATAGTGTTTTGTCTCTCGATCTTCTTTTCTTCGTGTTCTCTAGATTTTTTTTACTCTTTCGTTGTCTGTCTTCTGTTTTAAAAGTTTTGTTCCAAAGATGTGCTCTGATGTGAGTTTTCTGAGTGCACACAGTTATGATTACGAGAAAGTGTTCTGACTCTCGTTTCACTTTTCTTCGTGCATTCAAGATTTATTTTTCATTTGTTGCTTGTGTCTAGTCTTAATAGTGTTGTTTGATCCATTGATATGCTGTGATTGTAACCTTGAGTTTCCTGAGCGCACTCATTGATAATTAAAAAAATATTGTTCTGATTCTCTTTCTTTTCTTCCTGTTCTCTATATTTTTTTTAAATTTTTTAGTTGTCTGTCTTTTGTTTTATAAGTTTTGTTTTCCACTGATCAGATGTGCTGGGAACATTGAGCTTTCTGAGCGCACATAATGATGATATTGTTAAAAATTGTTCTAACTCTCGTTCCACTTTTCTTCATGCTCTCAAGATTTTTTACTCTTTTGTTGCTTGTGTTTTGTCTTACTGTTGTTTTTCGTTCCAAAGATACGCTGTGATGGGAACCCTGAGTTTTCTGAGTGCACACACTTATGACTACAAGAAAGTATTTTGACTTTCGTTTCACTTTTCTTCCTGCTCTCAAGTTTGTTTCTATTTTGTTGCTTGTGTTTAGTCTTATTAGTGTTGTTTGTTCCACTGATGCGCTTTGATGTGAACATTCAGTTTTCTGAGCGTACACAGTGATGATAAAGAAATAGTGTTCTGACTGTCGTTCTTCTTTTCCTCCTGTTCTCTAGATTTTTTAATCTTTCATTGTCTGTCTTTTAGTTTAAGAGTTTGTTTGTTCCAAAGATGCGCTATGATGTGAACATTTAGTTTTCTGTGTGCACAAACCTACGACTACAAGAAAGTGTTATGACCCTCGTTTCACTTTTCTTTCTGCAATTCAAGATTTATTTTTCCTTTGTTGCTTGTGTCTAGTCTTAATAGTGTTGTTTGTTCCATTGATATGCTGTGATTGTAACATTGAGTTTCCTGAGCGCACTCATTGATAATAACCAAATATTGTCATGACTCTTGTTCCTCTTCTCTTGCTGTTCTCTAGTTTTTTTACTGTTTAGTTGTCCGTCTTTTGTTTTATAAATATTGTTTGTTCCAATAATCAGATATGCTGGGAACATTGAGTTTTCTGAGCGCACACAGTGATGATAATAAGAAATTGTTTTGACTTTGTTTCACTTTTTTTCCTGCTCTCAAGGTTTCTTTTACTCTTTTCTTGCTTGTGTTTTGTCTTACTATTGTTTTTCGTTACAAAGATGCGCTATGATGGGAACCTTGAGTTTTCGGAGTGCACATACTTATGACTACAGGAAAGTGTTCTGACTCTCGTTTCACTTTTCTTCCTGCTCTCAAGTTTTTTTTCTATTTTGTTGCTTGTGTTTAGTCTTATTAGTGTTGTTTGTTCCACTGATGCGCTGTGATGTGAACATTAAATTTTCTGAGCGCTTACAGTGATGATAAAGAATTAGTGTTCTGACTGTCGTTCTTCTTTTCTTCCTATTCTCTAGATATTTTTTACTCTTTCTTTTTCTGTCTTTTAGTTTAAAAGCTTTGTTTGTTCCAAAGATGCGCTATGATGTGAACATTCAGTTTTCTGTGTGCGCACACTTATGACTACAAGAAAGTGTTCTGACTTTCGATTCACTTTTCTTCTTCCTCTCAAGTTTTTTTTCTATTTTTTTTTGCTTGTGTTTATTCTTATTAGTGTTGTTTGTTCCACTGATGCGCTGTGATGTGAACATTAAATTTACTGAGCGCACACAGTGATGATAAAGAAATAGTGTTCTGATTGTCGTTCTTCTTTTCTTCCTGTTCTCTAGATTTTTTTTAACTCTTTCATTGTCTGTCTTTTAGTTTAAAAGCTTTGTCTTTTCCAAAGATGGGCTATGATGTGAACAGTTAGTTTTCTGTGTGCACACACTTATGACTACAAGAAAGTGTTCTGACTTTCGTTTCACTTTTCTTCCTGCTCAAGTTTTTTATTTTGTTGCTTGTGTTTAGTCTTATTAGTGTTGTTTGTTCCACTGATGCGCTGTGATGTGAACATTCAGTTTTCTGAGCGTACACAGTGATGATAAAGAAATAGTGTTCTGACTGCCGTTCTTCTTTTCCTCCTGTTCTCTAGATTTTTTAATCCTTCATTGTCTGTCTTTTAGTTTGAAAGTTTGTTTGTTCCAAAGATGCGCTATGATGTGAACATTTAGTTTTCTGTGTGCACAAACCTATGACTACAAGAAAGTGTTATGACTCTCGTTTCACTTTTCTTTCTGCAATTCAAGATTTATTTTTCCTTTGTTGCTTGTGTCTAGTCTTAATAGTGTTGTTTGTTCCATTGATATGCTGTGATTGTAACATTGAGTTTCCTGAGCGCACTCATTGATAATAACCAAATATTGTCATGACTCTCGTTCCTCTTCTCTTGCTGTTCTCTAGTTTTTTTTACTGTTTAGTTGTCTGTCTTTTGTTTTATAAATTTTGTTTGTTCCACTAATCAGATATGCTGGGAACATTGAGTTTTCTGAGCGCACACAGTGATGATAATAAGAAATTGTTTTGACTTTTGTTCCACTTTTTTTCCTGCTCTCAAGGTTTCTTTTACTCTTTTCTTGCTTGTGTTTTGTCTTACTATTGTTTATCGTTACAAAGATGCGCTATGGTGGGAACCTTGAGTTTTCGGAGTGCACATACTTATGACTACAGGAAAGTGTTCTGACTCTCGTTTCACTTTTCTTCCTGCTCTCAAGTTTTTTTCTATTTTGTTGCTTGTGTTTAGTCCTATTAGTGTTGTTTGTTCCACTGATGCGCTGTGATGTGAACATTAAGTTTTCTGAGCGCTTACAGTGATGATAAAGAATTAGTGTTCTGACTGTCGTTCTTCTTTTCTTCCTATTCTCTAGATATTTTTTACTCTTTCTTTTTCTGTCTTTTAGTTTAAAAGCTTTTTTTGTTCCAAAGATGCGCTATGATGTGAACATTCAGTTTTCTGTGTGCGCACACTTATGACTACAAGAAAGTGTTCTGACTTTCGTTTCACTTTTCTTCCTGTTCTCAAGTTTTTTTTCTATTTTTTTGCTTGTGTTTAGTCTTATTAGTGTTGTTTGTTCCACTGATGCGCTGTGATGTGAACATTAAGTTTTCTGAGCGCACACAGTGATGAGAAAGAATTAGTGTTCTGACTGTCGTTCTTCTTTTCTTCCTGTTCTCTAGATTTTTTTTTACTCTTTCATTGTCTGTCTTTTAGTTTAAAAGCTTTGTTTGTTCCAAAGATGCGCTATGATGTGAACATTCAGTTTTCTGTGTGCGCACACTTATGACTACAAGAAAGTGTTCTGACTTTCGTTTCACTTTTCTTCTTCCTCTCAAGTTTTTTTTCTATTTTTTTTGCTTGTGTTTATTCTTATTAGTGTTGTTTGTTCCACTGATGCGCTGTGATGTGAACATTAAATTTACTGAGCGCACACAGTGATGATAAAGAAATAGTGTTCTGATTGTCGTTCTTCTTTTCTTCCTGTTCTCTAGATTTTTTTTAACTCTTTCATTGTCTGTCTTTTAGTTTAAAAGCTTTGTCTTTTCCAAAGATGGGCTATGATGTGAACAGTTAGTTTTCTGTGTGCACACACTTATGACTACAAGAAAGTGTTCTGACTTTCGTTTCACTTTTCTTCCTGCTCAAGTTTTTTATTTTGTTGCTTGTGTTTAGTCTTATTAGTGTTGTTTGTTCCACTGATGCGCTGTGATGTGAACATTCAGTTTTCTGAGCGTACACAGTGATGATAAAGAAATAGTGTTCTGACTGCCGTTCTTCTTTTCCTCCTGTTCTCTAGATTTTTTAATCCTTCATTGTCTGTCTTTTAGTTTGAAAGTTTGTTTGTTCCAAAGATGCGCTATGATGTGAACATTTAGTTTTCTGTGTGCACAAACCTATGACTACAAGAAAGTGTTATGACTCTCGTTTCACTTTTCTTTCTGCAATTCAAGATTTATTTTTCCTTTGTTGCTTGTGTCTAGTCTTAATAGTGTTGTTTGTTCCATTGATATGCTGTGATTGTAACATTGAGTTTCCTGAGCGCACTCATTGATAATAACCAAATATTGTCATGACTCTCGTTCCTCTTCTCTTGCTGTTCTCTAGTTTTTTTTACTGTTTAGTTGTCTGTCTTTTGTTTTATAAATTTTGTTTGTTCCACTAATCAGATATGCTGGGAACATTGAGTTTTCTGAGCGCACACAGTGATGATAATAAGAAATTGTTTTGACTTTTGTTCCACTTTTTTTCCTGCTCTCAAGGTTTCTTTTACTCTTTTCTTGCTTGTGTTTTGTCTTACTATTGTTTATCGTTACAAAGATGCGCTATGATGGGAACCTTGAGTTTTCGGAGTGCACATACTTATGACTACAGGAAAGTGTTCTGACTCTCGTTTCACTTTTCTTCCTGCTCTCAAGTTTTTTTCTATTTTGTTGCTTGTGTTTAGTCCTATTAGTGTTGTTTGTTCCACTGATGCGCTGTGATGTGAACATTAAGTTTTCTGAGCGCTTACAGTGATGATAAAGAATTAGTGTTCTGACTGTCGTTCTTCTTTTCTTCCTATTCTCTAGATATTTTTTACTCTTTCTTTTTCTGTCTTTTAATTTAAAAGCTTTGTTTGTTCCAAAGATGCGCTATGATGTGAACATTCAGTTTTCTGTGTGCGCACACTTATGACTACAAGAAAGTGTTCTGATTTTCGTTTAACTTTTCTTCCTGTTCTCAAGTTTTTTTTTCTATTTTTTTTGCTTGTGTTTAGTCTTATTAGTGTTGTTTGTTCCACTGATGCGCTGTGATGTGAACATTAAGTTTTCTGAGCGCACACAGTGATGAGAAAGAATTAGTGTTCTGACTGTCGTTCTTCTTTTCTTCCTGTTCTCTAGATTTTTTTTTACTCTTTCATTGTCTGTCTTTTAATTTAAAAGCTTTGTTTTTTCCAAAGATGGGCTATGATGTGAACAATTAGTTTTCTGTGTGCACACACTTATGACTACAAGAAAGTGTTCTGACTTTCGTTTCACTTTTCTTCCTGCTCAAGTTTTTTTATTTTGTTGCTTGTGTTTAGTCTTATTAGTGTTGTTTGTTCCACTCTAGGTTTGCCTCTAAGTCGCTCGCGCTCTAGGTTTGCCTCTAGGTCGCTCTCACGTTTTTTCTTTCGTTTGCTCCGACTGGCTTGTGCTCGATTTTTGGGTTGACTTCTCTGTCCCATTCTTTTTCTCTTGTTGCCTTCTGGGCATTTGCTCCTTCGCTTTCTTTCTTGCCTTATGGCAAGGCTTTTTCTTTCTAGGATTGCCCTCTGGGCAAATTCGTTTCTCGCTCGGGTGCTTCCACGCTCGTTCATTTCCGCTTCGCTCGGTCTGCGTTCGCGTGTGTTTTCATTCTCTCGCTTTCACGCTGGTTCGTTTCTGTTTCGCTCGCTCGTTTTTCGTTCGCTCGCTTTCTCGCTCGTTCTTTTCTGCTTCGCTCGCTTTGCGCTCGTTCGTTTTTCGTTTGGTCGATTTCACGGTCGCTCGTTTCTGTTTCGGTCGCTTTGCGCTCGTTCGTTTTTCGTTCGGTCGCTTTCACGGTCGCTCGTTTCTGTTTTGGTCGCTTTGCGCTTGCTCGTTTGGCGCTTGTTTCGTTTCGCTCGAACCCCCACCCCTCTCTGTGCCCCCTTTCTTGTGCATTTAGATGTTTATTTATATGTTTGTCTGTTTCTTTCTTCAGCGCGATAACCCCCCGCCCTTGTTTGTGACCCCTTCGCGCATTAGCCTTAGGGTCTTTTTTTCTTCTTTGGCGGCTAGGTCAGGGTGCGCTCCTTCTGGAGCACAGTAATGCACCGTCTGTAGTCGTCAAAGAAGTCAAAAAGGCTCATGCAAAAGCTTTCTTATTTTCTGCCTTCAGTGCTATATCCCCAACCCCTCTCTGTGCCCCTTTTCTGGTGCATTTAGATGTTTGTTTATATGTTTGTCTGTTTCTTTCTTCAGCGCGATAACCCCCGCCCTTGTTTGTGACCCCTCCGCGCAGCGCGATAACCCCCCGCCCTTGTTTGTGACCCCTTCGCGCATTAGTCTTAGCTATTTAGGGTCTTTGTTTTTTCTTTGGCGGCTAGGTCAGGGTGCGCTCCTTTTGGAGCACAGTAATGCACCGTCTGTAGTCGTCAAAGAAGTCAAAAAGGCTCATGCAAATGCTAAGACAAGTTCACTGCTGCGAAAATCTGCACCCTTTCTCCGTTGGCCCCCTTTCCCCAGCATTTGAATCGAAAAGTTTGCAAGATTCTTGCAAGCTTTTCGATTCACCTTGCAAGCTTTTCGATTCATCTTGCAAGCAATCTTGCAAGATGAATCGAAAAGCTTGCAAGAATCTTGCAAGATGAATCGATAAGCTTGCAAGATTCTTGCAAGTGAATCGAAAAACTTGCAAGAATCTTGCAAGAATCTTGGTACCGGTATGCATTCACTTGCAAGATTGATTCATCGACCACTAGGGTTGCGTGAACTATGTGAAAGGAACAGTTAATTGCTAACTAAACGCAAAAAAAGAACATTAAGCACTTTAAGCCCAAACTGTAGCAACTAATAGAACTAAGTGAGCTGATAAACAACTGAAATTAATACAAAAAGGAAGCATTTAAAAAGAGTTTCAGTTTATCAGGGAGCATCCAACACAAAATCTGACCATGTTAACTTTTTTAGATGACAACCCGTACTTTGGTCTCAGAGCAAATCATTACTGAAACAGTGTATATGAGTTATGTTGCGGTAAACAGCCTTTTGAAATTCATATTTCGAGAGCTTCAAAACTTCAATTAAAACACGCACGTGCAGGTTTTACAATGCCGAAAGTCGCGAGTGCCAGAAGTTGAAATGCCAGAAGTTCCTACATACTTAGCCAGAAGTTGAAATGCCAGAAGTTCCTATATACTTAGCCAGAAGTTGAAATTTTTAAAATTGACTCCAAAAAATCCAAAAAGCGTTCTTTATTTGAAATTATTAAAAAAAGGTTTATTCCGTTTTTTGTCACTGCTTGTTTTTTCCGTTTTTGTCACAGCTTGTTGTTGCATACAATTCTGTCCCCTAACAGGATTTTGATTTTGGATTTTTCATTATGTAATGTTAATTGTGCTGTTACTGGTTTACAGGAGGATGAGAGTACTGATGGGTGGGGGTGGGGGGGCTTGCAAAAACAGAAAAAATTCATGGGGGATGGAGAAACGGAAAAAATCCCTTGTATGAATTGACAAATGTATTTGTCGGCTAGGTCAAGACTCCTGGCGAAAATCGTATCCAAAGATGTCCCGAAAAATTCTGGGTCTTCCTTTTCTTAACTTGAATCCATCGTTTTCACAGATTATCCAACCATCGAAT
Organism: Convolutriloba macropyga; assembly: GCF_964194025.1. Classification (NCBI taxonomy): domain Eukaryota; kingdom Metazoa; phylum Xenacoelomorpha; order Acoela; family Convolutidae; genus Convolutriloba; species Convolutriloba macropyga. Next base: position 11,759,788 of record NC_134469.1, on the reverse strand, counting down.
CTTCTCACATGTTGTTTTTGCAAGATGAAATCATCATCGGTCATTATTTTTCAGGGACAATTGGCTCTTTTTTAAATCAAACAGAAAAATCAAAGAACAACAAAATTGAGAAATTGTTTTGTTTCTATAGTGTTTTGGAAAAAAGAGCCATTTGTCTGCGAAAGTGATTCTCCTTTTCATCAATCGGAAGAAAATTCCTATTTTGATTGTTTAATCGGTTAAAATCACTTCCGCAAAGCTTCCGACTGAACTTGCACAGTGCTTGTATTAAAATGGTTACGTGACTTTGCAGAAGTTACTTCGAAATTTTGACATTATATCTCGAACCGCTTCGTGGTTCTCGATAAACACCAGAAGTTCTCAGTGAATTCAAGCAGAGTCACGTAGCCATTACTTCTAGATGACGTCTTCAACAAATGCAACAATAAAATACCACGTGATTTAAACTAAGAAATCATAACTTTATCTGATTTTATCACAAACTTGTTTCCTTTTGAGCTTGAGTTCTTCTTAAGCATAAAGCATTTACGTCTTTAAAGCGTTTAAAGTAAATCTAACTAACAAAAATAAGTGTTGCGACGCAATTGGGACCCAAGTTCAAAAAAGATCTTTTCAGCATCCTGGTACGGTTCCGTATGTATTCTGTAGCCCTCTCAGCAGAAATTGCAAAAATGTACAGACAAGTGCAACTGGACGCCGAAGATAAAAACTCTCATCGACTATTTTGGAAGGAACCGAACTCAACAGATATAAAGACCTTTAGGATGACACGTGTCACGTACGGTATAGCATCATCAGCGTTCCATTCTCTTAGTTCATTACAGGTTTTCGCGGAAGATGTTACGGACAAAAATGTACAGCTAGGAATTAAGTCGACGACTTGTTGACATGAGCAACCGACCTGGAATGTGCAATGCAACTGCAGGACTCAACCATAGCAGTTCTTTCAGAGGCAGGGTTTGAGATTCGCAAATGGATTTCAAGTAACCCAGCACTTGTTGAAAGATTACCTGCAAACTTTCAAGAAATGACCGACGGGATGACAAATAAAAGCGACGACAAAAACTTTGGGCGTCAAGCTGAACCCAAATCAAGACCACTTCAGTTTCACAGCAAAATTGGACAAAAAGACACCATCTTCAAAACGCGAAAGACTGTCGGAAGCCACCAGGCACTTTAATCCTTTGGGATGGCTTTCACCTACAACAATACAGTTCAAGTCTTGTAAGCAACTGCTTTTGGATGGACCGTCATGGATGGGACGAAGCTTTGTCGAAAAGCCTTCAGCAGTAGTACAGCCGACTCAGAATTTAATTGAGGAAATTGGAAAATATTACACTGTCCAGAAATGTAGATTCAATCTCATCAGCATCATCGGACATTGAATTTTTCGTCTTCTGTGATGCATTCCGTTTTTTGTCACTGCTTGTTTTTTCCGTTCTTGTCACTGCTTGTTGGTGCATACAATTCTAACCCCTAACAGGATTTTGATTTTTGATTTTTCATTATGTAATGTTAATTTTGCTGTTACTGGTTTACAGGAGGATGAGAGTACTGATGGGTGGGGGTTGGGGGGGCTTGCAATAACGTAAAAAATTACTGGGGAATGGAGAAACGGAAAAAATCCCTTGTATGAATTGACAAAGGTATTTGTCGGCTAGGTCAAGACTCCTGGCGAAACTCATATCCATAGATGTCCCGAAAAATTTGGGGTCTTCTTTTTCTTAACTTGAATCCATCGTTTCCACAGATTGTTGAACCATCGAATCTCACATGTTGTTTTTGCAAGATGGAATCATCATCGGTTATTATTTTTCACGGACAATTTTTTTTATATCAAACAGAAAAATCAAAAAACATCAAAATTGAGAAATTATCTTGCTCCTATAGTGCATTGAAAAAGAGATCCATCTGTCTGCGAAAGTGATTCTCCTTTTCATTAATCGGAAGAAAATTCCTATTTTGATTGTTTAATCGGTTAAAATAACTTCCGCAATACTTACGACTGAACTTGCACAACGCTTGTATTAAAATGGTTACGTGACTTTGCAGAAGTTACTTCGAAATTTTGACATTATATATCGAACCACTTCGCGGTTCTGGATAAACGCCAGAAGTTCTCAGTGAATTCCAGCAGAGTCTCGTAACATTTATTTCTAGATGACGTCTTCAACAAATGCAACAATAAATTACCACGTGATTTAAACTAAGAAATCATAACTTCATCTGATCTTATCACAAAATTGTTTCCTTTTGAGCTTGAGTTCTTCTTAAGCAAAAAGCATTTACGTCTTTAAAGCGTTTAAAGTAAATCTAATTAATTAAAAATAAGTGTTGCGACGCAATTGGGACCCAAGATCCAAAAATCTATTCAGCATCCTGGTACGGTTCCGTATGTATTCTGTACCTCTTTCAGCAGACATTGCAAAAATTTACAGACGTGTGCAACTGGACGCCGAAGATAAAAACTATCATCGACTATTTTGGAAGGAACCGAACTCAACAGATATAAAGACCTTTAGGATGACACGTGTCACGTACGGAATAGCATCATCAGCGTTCCATTGTGTTCGTCCATTACAAGTTTTAGCGGAAGATGTTACGGACAAAAATGTTCAGCTAGGAATGAAGTCAACGACTTGTTGACATGAGCAACCTACCTGGAACGTGCAATGAAACTGCAGGCCTCAACCATAACAGTTCTTTCAGAGGCAGGGTTTGAGATTTGCAAATGGATTTCAAGTAACCGAGCACTTGTTGAAAGATTACCTGCAAACTTTCGAGAAATGACCGACGGGATGACAAATAAAAGCCACGACTACAGTGTAAAATTTTGGGCGTCAAGCTGAACCCAAATCAAGACCACTTCAGTTTCACCAGGCACTTAAATCCTTTGGGATGGATTTCACCTACAACAATACAGTTCAAGTCTTGTGTGCAACTGCTTTTGGATAGACCGAGTGGATGGGACGAAGCTTTGTCGAAAAGCATTCAGCAGTAGTACAGCCGACTCAGAGTTTAATTGAAGGAATTGGAAAAAATTACACTGCCCAGAAATATAGTTTCAATCTCATCAGCATCATCGGACATTGAACTTTACGTCTTCTGTGATGCATTCACTACAGCCTATGCCGCAGTTGTGTATGTACGACAATCGTTCGATGGATCGGTTCACACAAAGATGTTGACAGCCAAGACCAGAGCTGCACCAATGAGGAGCTTATGGGTTCCCCGGTTGGAAATTTGTGCAGCATTTCTTGGAGCAAATTGGGCGGAAGCGGTATCATCATCTTTGAGCGATCAACGTTTCCCGACACCAAAGGTGTAAGTTTAGCCAGATTCAATGGTAACACTTGCTTGGCTGCAAGACTTTTCAAGAAAGTGGAAGACATTCGTATCCAATCGTGTAGCAAAAATTCAGAGCATCATTCTATCCAGCAATTGGAAATTCATGCCAACGGAAGAGAATCCTGCTGATTGTGCATCACGAAGGATCTCAGCCGCAAACCTAGCCAAACACAACTTTTGGTGGAATGGACGCCACTGGCCAGAAAAAACCGAAAATTTTTGGGAAGGCGGACTCAACTGAGAAACATTAACCTACAGTGAACAATTAAGTGCAAAGAGAAACACTGAAGCAAACGACAATGGTTGTTACTTAGGAGAACAACTCAATACTTCAGCTAGGTCATCGAGTATCCTCGTTTGAAAAATTGGCTCGAAATTCTTGTTATCTAAAAAAAATCATTGAGAAGATTAAACAACAAAGCCAAAAGACCTTTGCGAACAGAACAGATCCAACATAATTCGTCACCAAATGCTACTCCCAGAAGAAGAAATTATCATCAAAACGATGTCAACAGAAAATGCGAGAAGCTGCAATAGCATCTGAATTTCAATCACTTCGATGTTAAGCTGTTCAGATCTTTATCATGGACGGATTGCCATAGTCAGTCTGATTCAAAAACTTTACTTGAAAGAGTTTGCTGCCATTGTTAGTCAATCGTCTTCATCACTGACAGATGGGACTGGTAACAACAATTCGGACAATGCGTATTGTAGTAAACCCCTAGGTAAGGTTGAGGTAGGTAAAGTTGAAGTTGGTAAGGTTAAGGTAGTCAAGTTTGGTCAATGTGAGGTAAGTAAGGGTGGTAAGGTTGAGGTGGGTAATGCTGGTAAGGTTGAGGTAGGCAAGATTGGTAAGGTTTATGTAGGTAAGCTTGGTACAATTTAATTAGGTAATTTAGATAAACCAAAGAGTTTCAACGAATTGGAGCAACATGTAGGTACAAGTGAAGAAGAATTGATCAACAGTATCACAAAAGCAAGAATAAAGCTCTTGCCAAAAAAGATGACTTTTCAAACTTTCTCCCTTCTACGATCCAGACAATAAAGTTGTTCGCATAGGCGGACCACTGGCAAGTTCGCCATACAACATTGACAAAAGTTTTCCTGTCCTGATTCCCAAAGATTCGCCAATCACAGTGCTTCTGATTCGGGAAGCTCATGCATGGAACTTACATGTAGGCACACAGTTAACATTGTTTTATCTTCGACAAACAAATTTGATGCCCGGAGGACTATCAGCTGTTAAAAAATTACACTTAAGCAGTAAATTCAAGGAACTGGTGAATGCCTTCACTACAGGACAGCAGATAAACTGGTTGGCAATTCCTCCACAAACGCCTCACTTTGAAGGTCTCTGGGAAGCCGCAATGAAATGCATAAAGAGACCTTTTAACAGGACTGTGGGGGTAACAAATTTGTCTTTCACAACCTTTGTCACAACCTTTGTCACAACCTTTGAGAATTTCACAACCTTTGTCACTCAAATTGAGGTTATCCTAAACTCGCGCCCGCTCACAGCCCCCTCTAGCGATGCCAATGACCCCTCAGCACTAACAACGGCACCTTTTTTTATTGGACGCCCACGAACAACTTTGCCGGAGCCATCTCAAGAAGACAACCGGATATTAAACAGAAGGTTCAAAAGCAGCAACAACATTGTCACAGAGTTTTGGAAAAAGTGGACCCTGGATTACTTGACAACACTTCAACATCGACCAAAATGGCACAATAACAAGCAACAGTACGCCTTCAATGACATTGTTATCATCAAGAAAGACATTACGCCTCCAATGCTATGGCTGCTGGCAAGGACTACAAAAATTTTCGACGGAAATGATAAGATAGTACGAGTTGTTCAAGTTAGAACTCAAACAGGACTCTACATACGATCAGTAAGCCGAATTGTTCCATTGGAGAAGGAAAACCAGAATCTCAGTTGCTCAAATGGAAGACAGCGGATGACTCAATGGATGAGGATTGACAAGACAGCAGAACAACCCATTTCAATACAACAAGACCGGACGGTAAGCGTTCCCTAGACAATGAGAAATCAATATTCAAGTCAATAACATCAGCAATCAATATTTTGAACTCTGTCACGCTAATTGTAACCTTCATGACAGCAACGACAATGATGACCACACGACGACGACGACGATGACGAATACGACGACGAATATGATAACAAGACAAACAACAATCAATTTTCAGAAAACAATTTCTTAGTCAAAAATTTTCTGTGAAGTGTCTTGTGTCAAATGGTCTCAAGTGACTTCAACATTGCTTTTGATTTGAACTCGTTCAAAGAGGCCGGGTTATGTTGTGGTAAACAACCTTTTGACCTTAATATTTCGAAAGCTTTAAAACTTCAATTCTAGATGAATTTTTCAACAAATGCAAGAATAAATTACCACGTGATTTGAACGAAGAACTCATAATTTCATCTGATTTTATCACAAACACTTGTTTCCTTTTGAGCTGGAGTTCTTCTTAAGCATAAAGCATTTAGGTTTTTAAAGCGCTTAAAGCAAGTCTAATTAACAAAAATAAAAACTGTACCACAGGGATAACATTCCGGATCGATAAAAACATTAGTCCCGGTCGATATTACAGTTCTGGAAAAAAAATGTGACAAGGATATAAAAGGCCAGAAAGAGCGTTTAATTCAGAATACCTTTGACTTAGTTTTACGAGGGGGGGTTATAAATGGGACGGTGACATCAGTTTGGGGGGAAAGGTTTCAGTGTTTGTAATACTTTTTGGGGGCCATCTAGTATTGCAGTGAGCGGTAGGTAATTGCCCTCTTAAAAAAACCACTTAAGCTAACACCAAGCAAAGCAATAAAGTACAGAAAGATTCCAACCGCCTTTTGTGTATGTTCAGATGAAAAGAAGCCGCGTTTTATGTCTACTAAGATAAAACTCAGTCGCGCTTTGCTTCTACTCACTAGGATTTCAGAAGATAAGAATTCTTGCCCGGATAATTGATTTCTAAAACAGAATGTTCATGCAAAAACTGACATGACAAGAAAACATTTCAGCCTAAAAAACAGAATGATCCTGAATTGATTCAGTGTTGGGAGTTTATGGGACCAAGGTTCGGGAAAATAACCCTATTCAATTATATGATAGAAAAACATAGGATATAGGGAAGTGCGAAGTTCTTTATTAAAAAAGGTGAAAAAAACACAGCTCCACAACACTCCGGATTATTCATGGACTTTAAGTCAACGAGTTGATGTGTGATTAACAGTTTTTGTTATGAGATGTCAGATACATAATTTTAGAAATTTTTCATTTTTATTTCATTGAACTCTCAGAATCAGATATATTTAGATTTCAGATAATTTTTTTATTTAGTCAAATTTAGTTTAAACTGACATGGCTTTTTGTAAATGACAGTTTGATTAGTTTTGTTACAATGATTTGAGGTTCTGAACAACTATTGGTTCAGATTCAATCTGGTGGCTCCCCGGATGAAGTCCGCGACCCAAGACAGGTATTGGCCAGACCGACCATACCGAAAACAGGCATTGGCCAGACCGACAATACCCAAAGATAGGTACTGGCCAGACCGAGCAGATTTTGGCCATCATTGGCCAGACTGAACAGACTTTGGAAACCAGTGGCCAGACTGACCAGACATTGTCCAGACCATTGGGCAGACCGAACAGACCTTAGGCCAGATCGTTGTCCAGACCATCGGCCAGACCGTTGTTCAGACCAATGGCCAGACCGAACAGACCCTAGGCCAGACCATTGTCCAGACCGTTAGCCAGACCATCCGCCAGACCGTTGTCAAAAGTAGTGGCCAGACCGAACAGACCTTAGGCCAGACCATTGTCCAGACAGTAGGCCAGACCATCCGCCAGACCGTTGTCCAGACCATCGGCCAGACTGAACAGATCCTAGGCCAGACTATTATCCAGACTCATTTAAACGTGTATACGCACCCACTAAAATTTATAATTTATTCGTTCCATAATTTTGAATGACAACTGAAAATGAGATTTTAAAAAGAAACTATTGAAAAAAAATCGTCGATTTAAAGACAAAAGCAAATTTCAAAAGAAAGGTTAATGAAGTATTTTAATCATCGAGAAGTAGATGTCGTTTACCATTTATGGGCTGCTATTTTGAAAAACAGTCAATACAGCACGCATTTATACAATTTGGCTCTTATTTGGCTGGACCTCTAGGCCTTGAAATGAGGTATTTGCCAGACCGAACAGACCGAAATATGGGTATTGGCCAGAACGAAAAGACCAAAATATGGGTATTGGCCAGACCGAACAGACCGAAATTTGGGTATTGGCCAGACCGAACAGGCCGAAATTTGGGTATTGGCCAGACCAAACAGACCAAAATATGGGTATTGGCCAGACCGAACGGACAGAAATATGAGTATTGGCCAGACCAAACAGACCGAAATATGGGTATTCGCCAGACAGAACAGACTAAAATTGCCATTGGCGATACGGAAGGCGCGATCCAAATTTTTTCCAGACCATTGTGGGCGGTCGCACCGGACCCCCCTTTCCGCGACCCAAGTCGGTCTGGCCAATACCTGTCTTGGATTGCGGACTTCATCCTGAGCTCACTCCATAATGCAGAGAATAGCATTCTTCGTACTAGCGAAAAACCTATCTGCTTCATTTAACGTCGGTTCCTGGCCCGTCTGTAAACCAAAACATTAAAAAATTGCTCAAAAATGCTCACATTTGATCAAGGACTGGTCGAGACAGGAAAAAGACTTGATTCTGCGTCATAAGTGTATAAAAGCAGCATTTCGTTTTGTTTCTGTTGATGACCATAAATCGCCTATTCTTTTACACGGTAAGGAAGATAGGCAAGAATTCAAGCAAGACCAAGTCATAGAGTCGTCATAGTGTGAATCTTTCGAAAACATCGCTGAATGAAGCTGTTGATTCATAGAACCAACAAACTCTATCGTTGCTATAACGAGGGTGTTTGTTTGCTTTTTTCTTTGAGCAAAACCTGTAAGTTTGCCTCAAAATTGGCATTTTATGCCGGGAAGCCTAATGCCACATAACTGGTTCAATTTATTTCTCAACTTTGATTATGAGGAATAAATATTTCGAAAGTTAATTGCGGAGGGGGGTTCTAAACAAAGTAAGAAAAGACATCATACAACAAGTTGCAGTTTCGCATTCCTTAGAACGTGTTCTCTTCTGAAAAAGCGTGCAAATATTTTAAATTAAACACTCGATATACGAAATAAGCCGAGCAAAAGTTTTTTCGTGAAATCAGCGCTTAATCCGGAATTTTGCTGAATGGCTTCCATAAAAATCTTAATGTAAATGACGATGCAAAACTCTTTCCACTCGACGCGTTCTATTTATACCCGTTAATATAGATACAATCCTTTAGCTTAACTTTAGACTCGCATTCCGCTGTAGTTTTTGCTGTCTTCTGGAGTAATTGAAATTTTTTCCGATTGTCTGATTTACAATGTCTGACGACCAATTTTTCGAAAATTGATTTTTCCTTCATAATTTTTTGTTGACTTTAACTACTTTATCAAATTTTTGCCAGTTGCCTCTAGACCAAAAAGGCGATGGATGGTTCCATCTACAATAACTTTTTACGGGTACAATAAAAACTTTTGAAACTATAGTCAATAGAACAATTTTGTATCTACGGGTGACAAAATTCATCAGAAGAGAAAAAGAATGAAAAACACAATTGTGGAAATTCAATGCAATGCAGGCATCAATAATGAACGCTGTGCATCATCATAAAGAATCTGACGAATTTATACGGGATAAAAAAAGTCAAAAACTCGGACAAGACGAAGCCAGAGAGTCATTATACTGTGAAGCTGGCAAAAACAGCACTGAAAGAAGCTGTTGATCAAGAGAATCAACAACCTCTAACTTTTTCGAAATGAAGGTTTTTGGTTGTACTTTTTGTTGAGCAAAATTTTTAAGTTTGCCCTAGGGATTGCATCTTAGGCCGTGAAGATTCAAGCAACAAAACTGGCTAAATTATTTCGCAACATTGTTAATTTTGTGAAAAAGTTACTCAAATTGTCGTTGCGGAGGCAGTTTCTGAGGGGATGCAAAAAAATTGGCGCAAGATCTAGCAGTTCCACATTCCACAGAACGTGTTTTTTTTTCTGAAAAATGAAGATGCTTGTTGTAAATGATACTTGTTATAAATGATTCTTGTTGTAAATGATGCTTGTTGTAAATGACGATGCTAAATTGCCAATCCTTGCATTCGACAAATCAACTGCTGAAAGTCGTGAAACAAAATTTGAAAAGCTGTCCGAGAGACACAACAGACTTCCGCTGTACGGCTCCCATAAATATTTTGTTGTAAATGACGAAGCAAACTGTCAATATGTCCACTCGATGCCCTGCTTTATATCTAAAGTGTTATTTTGGTAAAAAGTCTTCAGCTGATCTTTCGACTTTATTTTAGTTGTATTTTTTTGTGAAGAAGTTATTCAAATTTTCGTTGCGGAGGCAGTTTCAAAGGGGATGCAATAACAAGACTGACGCAAGATCTAGCAGTTCCACATTCCACAGAACGTGTTTTTTTCTGAACAACAGTGGTGCACAAATTTTGAGTTAAACACTCGATATACGAAATAAGGCGACCGAAACAGAAATTCAAATTGTTTGAGATAACCTTTTAAATTGAAATTAATTTCCTTAAATCACCGCTTAATTCAAAATTTTGCAATCAATAGAACTCAACATTATAAAAGGAGAACATAATCACTGTTAATTGCTAAATATCTTAAGAAAAAAATAGACGAGCTTTCCGATAGACACTAGGAATTTTTGCTGAATGGTTCGCATAAAAGTCTTGTTGTAAATGACAATGCTAAATTGCCAGTCCTTTCACTCGACAAATCACCTGAGAAAAGCGAAGAATCAAAAACCACGCGCGTTCTGCTTCAGAGGACTATTTGCCTTTATACGGGAAAGAGGTATCAGTAAAGAAAGCTTGAACAACACAAAGAGTCGTCATATTGTGAATCTGGCAAAACCTGTAACTTTTCCTGAAAATTGGCTTCGTAAGCCGGGAAGGCTAAAGCCACAAAACTGTTTCAATATATTTCTGAACTTTGTTAATATAATGAATATAATATTTAAATTTTAATTGCGGAAGGAGTTTCTGAGGGGATGTAAGAAAAGATATAATACAAAAACCAGCAGCTCCGCATTCCACAGAACAATTTTGTTGGTTGTACTTTTTGTTGAGCAAAATTTTTAAGTTTTCCCTAGGGATTGCGTCTTAGGCCGTGAAGACTCAAGAGACAAAACTGACTAAATTATTTCTCAACATTGATAATTTTTTGATGAAGTTATTCAAATTGTCGTTGCGGAGGCAGTTTCTGAGGGGATGCAAAAAAATTGACGCAAGATCTAGCAGCTCCACATTCCACAGAACGTGTTTTTTTCTGAACAATGAAGATGCTTGTTGTAAATGATACTTGTTATAAATGATGCTTGTTGTAAATGATGCTTGTTGTAAATGACGATGCTAAATTGCCAATCCTTGCATTCGACAAATCAATTGCTCAAAGTCGTGAAACAAAATTTGAAAAGCTGTCCGAGAGACACAACAGACTTCCGCTGTACGGCTCCCATAAATATTTTGTTTTAAATGACGAAGCAAAACTGTCAATATTTCCACTCGATGCCCTGTTTTATATCTAAAGTGTTAATTTGGTAAAAAGTCTTCAGCTGATCTTTCAACTTCATTTTAGCTGTAGTTTTTTGCGAAGAAGTTATTCAAATTTTCGTTGCGGAGGCAGTTTCAAAGGGGATGCAAAATAAGATTGACGCAAGATCTAGCTGTTCCACATTCCACAGAATGTGTTTTTTTTTTGAACAACAGTGCACAAATTTTGAGATAAACATTCGATATACGAAATAAGGCGACCGAAACAGAATTTCAATTTGTTTGAGATAAAATTTGAAATTGATATTAATTTCCTTAAATCACCGCTTAATTCAAAATTTTGCAATCAATTGAACTCAATATTATAAAAGGAGAAAATAATCACTGTTAATTGCTAAATATCGTAAGAAAAAAATAGACGAGCTGTCCAATAGACACTTGAAATTTTTGCTGATTGGTTCGCATAAAAATCTTGTTTTAAATGACGATGCAAAATTGCCAGTCCTTGCACTCGACAAATCATCTGAGAAAAACAAAGAATCATAAACCACGCGCATTCTGCTTCAGAGGACTCTTCGCCTTTACACGGGAAAGACGTATCAGGAAAGAAGGCTTGAAAAGCACAAAGAGTCGTCATATTGTGAATCTGGCAAAACGGCCCTCAATGAAGCTGTTGATTCAGAAAACGAACAAATTCTGACAAAAGTCTTGAAAAACTTTTGAGGGTGTTTTGTTGCTGTCTTCTTTGAGCAAAACCTGTAATTTTTCCTGAAAAATAGCATCGTAAGCCGGGAAGGCTAAAGCCACAAAAATGTTTCAATATATTTCTGAACTTTGTTAATATAATGAATATTTTGTTTAAATTTTAATTGCGGAGGGAGTTTCTGAGGGGATGTAAGAAAAGATATAATACAAAAACCAGCAGCTCCGCATTCCACAGAACAATTTGTCTTCTGAAAAAGCGTGCAAAGAATTTAAGATAAACACTTAATGCACGAAAAAAGCCGAGCAAAACAGGAACGTAGATAATTTGAGAAAACAATTGAAATGAAAAGTATTTTCCTGAAACCAGCGCTTAATCAGGAATTTTGCCATCAATTGATTACAAAATAAAAAAACTAGGAAAAACGACACAAATCAGTTAATCTGAGTTAGTTGCTCAAAGTCGTAAAACAAAATTTGAAAAGCTGTCCGAGAGACACAACAGACTTCAGCTGTACGGCTCCCATAAATGTTTTATTGTAAATGACGATGCAAAACTGTCAATATTTTCACTCGATACCCTGTTTTATATCCAAAGTGTTAATTTTGCAATAAGTCTTCAGCTGATCTTTCGACTTGATTTTAGTTGTTATTTTTGGTGTTTTTGAGTCATTCTAATATTTTCCAATTTTTTGTCTAAATTACAATGCCTGACAATCAATTTTGCGAATATTGATTTTTCTTTGGTAAGCTTTTGATGACTTCTAGGGAATTTCTAGTTGCCTTCAGATCAAAAAGACTACGGCTGGTACCATCTATAATACTCTTCTTACGGTTACATTTGGCATATTTTGAAGCGTTAGTCAGTAGAAGATTTTTATATTTGCGGTTGAGAATTCACTTTAGAAAATTAGAAGAACGAGAAACACAATTTTGGAACTTCAGTGCGATGCACAAGATCAACAATGGCGTTGTGTTCCACCATGAGAGGACGTGTTGCGATTACACAAGAAAAATTGCAGGAACTTCGACACGACCGAGTCAGAATATCATTGTAGTGTGAAGCTGGCAAAAGCGTCACGAAATGAAATTGTTGATTCAGAGATCCAATAACTTCTTACGTTGTTTGGATTGAGGGTGTTTTGTTGCTTTTTTCTTTGTGTTACATAAAAAAAATTAGGAGACACAAATCAGCCAATCTGTGTTGGTTGCTCATAGTCGTGGAACAAAATTTGAAAAGCTGTCCGAGAGACACAATAGACTTCCGCTGTACGACTCTCATAATTATTTTGTTGTAAATGACGATGCAAAACTATCAATATTTCCACTCGTCTTTTATATCCAAAGTGTTAATTTGGTAACAAGTCTTCAGCTGATCTTTCGACTTTATTTCAGCTGTTATTGTTACCGGTGTTTTTGAGTCATCCTAATATTTTCCAATTGTCTGATTTACAATGCCTCACCATCAATTTTGCGAAAAATGATTTTTCTTTCAAAAGCTTTCGTTGACTTTTAGGGCGTAACCGAAGTATTTCTAGTTGCCTTCAGATTAAGACTCAGTTGTACGAGGGGGAGTTATAAGTGGGACGCTGACATCAGTTCGGGGGAAGAGGTTTAAGCGTTTGTAATACTATTGGGGGGCCATCTAGTATTGCAGTGAGCGGTAGTTAAGTGCCCTCTTAAAAAACCACACAAGCTAAAACCGAGCCAAGCAATAAAGTACATTAAGTTTCCAACCGCCTTTTGTGTTTGTTCAGATCAAAAGAAGCCGCGTTTTGTGTCTACTCAGATAAAATTCAGTCGGGCTTTGCTTCTACTCACTAGGATTTCAGAAGAAAAGAATTCCTGCCCGGATAATTGATTTCTAAAACAGATTGTTCATGTCAAAAACTGACATGATAAGAACATATTTCAGCCTAAAAAACAGAATGATACTGAACTGATTCAGTATTGGGAGTCTATGGGACCAAAGTTCGGGACAATAACCTTATTCAATTATATGATCGAAAAACATAGGAAATAGGGAAGTGCGAAGTTCTTTATTAAAAAAGCTGAAAAAAACACAGCTCCACAACACTCCGGATTTTTCATGGACTTTAAGTCAACGAGTTGACGTGTGATTAACAGTTTTTGTTATGAGATGTCAGATACATAATTTTAGAAATTTTTCAATTTTATTTCATTCAACTCGAAGAATCAGAAATACTTAGATTTCAGATAATTTTTTCATTTAGTCCAATTTAGTTTAAACTGACACGGCTTTTTGTAAATGACAGTTTGATAAGTTTTGTAACAATGATTTGAGGATCGTTGTTACAACTATTGGATCAGATTTAATCTGGTGGCTCACTCCACAATGCAGAGAACAGCGTTCTTCATAATAACAAAAAACCTATCTGCTTCATTTAACGTCGGTTCCTGGCCTGTCTGTTGACCAAAACATGAAAAAAATTGCTCGAAAATGCTCCCAATTGATCAAGGAGTGGTCGAGACAGGAAAAAAACTTGATTCTGCGTCCTGAGTATATAAAAGCAGCATTTAGTTTTGTTTCTGTTGATGACCATAAATCACCTATTCTTTTACACGGTAAGGAGCATAGACAAGAATCCGGGCAAGACCAAATCATAGAGTCTTCTTAGTGTGAATCTTTCAAAAACATCACTGATTGAAGCTGTTAATTCAGAGAGCCAACAAGTTCTAACGTTTCTGTAACGAGGCTGTTTGTTTGCTCCTTTCATTGAGCAAAACCTGTAAGTTTGCCTCAAAATTGGCACTTTATGCCGGGAAGCCTAATGCCACATAACTGGTTCAATTTTTTTCGCAACTTTGATTATAATGAATAAATTATAATGAATTCGAAAGTGAATTGTGGAGGGGGTTCTAAAGAATGTAAAAAGAGACATCATACAACAAGTTGCAGTTCCACATTCCACAGAACGTGTTCTCATCTGAAAAAGCGTACAAAGTTTTTAAATTAAACACTCGATATACGAATTAAGCCAAGCAAAAGGTATTTTCCTGAAACTAGCGCTTAATCCGGAATTTTTTTGAATGGCTCCCATGAAAATCCTAATGTAAATGACGATGCAAAACTTACAATCTTTCCACTCGATGCCCTCTATTTATACCCGTTAATATAGATTCAATCCTTTAGCATAACTTTAGACTCGCTTTCCGCTGTAGTTTTTGGTGTCTTTTGTAGTCCTTGAAATTTTTTCCAATTGTCTGATTTACAATGTTTGACGACCAATTTTTTGAATTTTTCCTTTTTATGCTTTTGTTGACTTTAACCACTTCATCAAATTTTTGCCAGTTGCCTCTAGATCAAAAAGCCGATGGATGGTTCCATCTACAAAAATTTTTTTACGGGTACAATAAACACCTTTTGAAACGTTAGTCAATAGAAGAATTTTATATCTGCGGGTGACAAAACTCCTCAGAAGAAAAAAAGAATGATAAACACAATTGTGGGAATTCAATGTGATGCAGAGCATCAATAATAAACGCTGTGCATCATCATACGAGAATCTGCCGATTTAGTACGGAATAAAAAAGCACAAAAACTTGGACAAGACCAAGCCAGAGAGTCATTATACTGTGAAGCTGACGAAAACAGCACCGAAAGAAGCTGTTAATCCAGAGAATCAACAACCTCTATCTTTTCCGAAATGAAAGACTTTGGTTGTACTTTTTGTTGAGCAAAATTTTTAAGTTTACCCTAACATTAGCATCTTAGGCCGCGAAGATTAAAGCGACAAAACTGGCTAAACTTATTTCTCAACATTGTTAATTTTGTGAAGAAGTTATTCAAATTTTTGTTTCGGAGAGAGTTTCTGAGGGGAAGCAAAAAAAAATTGACGCAAGATCTAGCAGTTCCACATTCCACAGAACGTGTTTTTTTTCTAAACAGCAGTGCACACGTTTTTAGTTAAACTCTCGATATACGAAATAAGGCGACCAAAACAAAAATTCAAATGGTTTGAGATAACCTTTTAAAATGAAATTAATTTCCCAGAAACAGCGCTTAATTCAACATTTTGCAATCAATTGAACTCAACATTAGAAAAGGAGAAAAAATCACTGTTAATTGCCCATTATCGTAAAACAAAAATAGGCGAGCTGTCCGATAGACACTAGGAAATTTTGCTGAATTTTTCGCATAAAAATTTTGTTGTAAATGACGATGCTAAATTGCCAATTCTTGCACTCGACAAATCACCTGAGAAACGCAGAGAATCAAAAACAACTGGCGTTCTGTTTCAGAGGACTTGTTGCATTTACACGGAAAAGAGGTAACAGGAAACCAAACTAGACCAACCCAATGAGTCATCTTATTGTGAATCTGGCAAAAACAGCCCTCAATGAAGCTGTTGATTCAAAGAACCAAGAAATTCTGACAAAATTTTTTAAAAATTTTGAATGTGTTTTGTTGCTTTTTTCCTTGAGCAAAATCTGTAATTTTTCCTGAAAATTGGAATTGTAAACGGGGAACGCTACAGCCACAAAATTGCTTCAATTTATTTCTAAACTTTGTTAATATAATCAATAAAATATTTAAATTTAAATTGCGGAGGGAGTTTCTAAGGGGAAGTAAGAAAAAAAATTATAAAAAAAATTATACAAAAACCAGCAGTTCCGCATCCCACAGAACTTGTTTTCTTCTGGCAAAGCGTGCAAAGATTTTAAGTTAAACACTCGATGTGCAAAATAAGCCGAGCAAAACAGGAACGTAAATTGTTTGAGACAAAAAAAATTAGGAGACACAAATCAGCCAATGTGTGTTAATTGCTCAAAGTCGCAAAATTTGAAAAATTGTCCGAGTGACACAACAGATTTCTGCTGTACGGCTCCCATAAATATTTTTTTGTAAATGACGATGCAAAACTGTCAATATTTCCATTCGACGCCCTGTTTCATATCCAAAGTGTTAATTTGGTAAAAAAAAGTTTTCAGCTGATCTTTCGACTTTGTTTTAGCTGCTATTTTTTGTGGTGTTTTTGAGTTATCCTAATATTATCCAATTGTCTGATTTACAGTGCCTCACCATCAATTTTGTGAAAAATGATTTTTCTTTCAAAAGCTTTCGTTGACTTTCAGGGCGTAACCGAAATATTTCTAGTTACCTTCAGATTAAGACTCAGTTTTACGAGGGGGAGTTATAAGTGGGACAATGACATCAGTTCGGGGGAAGAGGTTTCAGTGTTTGTAATACTATTGGGGGGCCATCTAGTATTGCAGTGAGCGGTAGTTAAGTGCCCTCTTAAAAAATCACAAAGCTAAAACCGAGCCAAGCAATAAAGTACATTAAGATTCCAACCGTCTTTTGTGTATGTTCAGAATAAAAGAAGCCGCGTTTTGTGTCTACTCAGATAAAATTCAGTCGCGCTTTGCTTCTACTCACTAGGATTTCAGAAGAAAAGAAATTCTGCCCGGATAATTGATTTCTAAAACAGATTGTTCGTGTCAAAAACTGACATGATAAGAACACATTTCAGCCTTATAAAACATAATGATACTGAACTGATTCAGTATTGGGAGTCTATGGGACCAAGGTTTGCGAAAATACCCTTATTCAATTATGTGATCAAAAAACATAGGAAATAGGGAAGTGCGAAGTTCTTTAATAAAAAAGGTGAAAAAACACAGCTCCACAACACTCCTGATTATTCATGGACTTTAAGTCAACGAGTTGACGTTTGATTAACAGTTTTTGTTATGAGATGTCAGATACATAAATTTAGAAATTTTTCAATTTTATTTCATTCAACTCGAAGAATCAGATATACTTAGATTTCAGATAATTTTTTTATTTAGTCAAATTTAGTTTAAACTGACACGGCTTTTTGTAAATGACAGTTTGATAAGTTTTGTAACAATGATTTGAGGATCTTTGTTACAACTATTGGTTCAGATTTAATCTGGTGGCTCACTCCACAATGCAGAAAACAGCGTTCTTCATAATAACGAAAAACCTATCTGCTTCATTTAACGTCGGTTCCTGGCCTGTCTGTTAACCAAAATATGAAAAAAATTGCTCAAAAATGCTCCCATTCGATCAGGGACTGGTCGAGACAGGAAAAAAACTTGATTCTGCGTCATGAGTATATTAAAACAGCATTTCGTTTTGTTTCTGTTGATGACCATAAATCACCTATTCTTTTACACGGTAAGGAGCATAGACAAGTATCCGGGCAAGACCAAATCATAGAGTCGTCTTAGTGTGAATCTTTCGAAAACACCACTGAATGAAGCTGTTAATTCAGAGAGCCAACAAACTCTAACGTTTCTGTAACGAGGCTGTTTGTTTGCTCCTTTCATTGAGCAACACCTGTAAGTTTGCCTCAAAATTGGCACTTTATGCCGGGAAGCCTAATGCCACATAACTGGTTCAATTTATTTCTCAACTTTGATTATAATGAATAAATTATTCGAAAGTTAATTGTTGAGGGGGTTCTAAAGATTGTAAAAAGAGACATCATACAACAAGTTGAAGTTCCGCATTCCACAAAACGTGTTCTCTTCTGAAAAAGCGTGCAAATATTTCAAATTAAACACTCGATATACGAATTAAGCCGAGCAAAAGATATTTTCCTGAAACCAGCGCTTAATCCGGAATTTTGCTGAATGGCTCCCATAAAAATCCTAATGTAAATGACGATGCAAAACTTCCAATCTTTCCACTCGATGCCCTCTACTTATACCCGTTAATATAGATACAATCCTTTAGCTTAACTTTAGACTCGCTTTCCGCTGTAGTTTTTGCTGTCTTTTGAGTCATTGAATTTTTTTCCGATTGTCTGATTTACAATGTCTGACGACCAATTTTTCGAAAATTGATTTTTCCTTCATAATTTCTTGTTGACTTTAACTACTTTATCAAATTTTTGCCAGTTGCCTCTAGACCAAAAAGCCGATGGATGGTTCCATCTACAATAACTTTTTACGGGTACAATAAAAACTTTTGAAACTATAGTCAATAGAACAATTTTGTATCTACGGGTGACAAAATTCCTCAGAAGAAAAAAAGAATGATAAACACAATTGTGGGAATTCAATGCGATGCAAAGCATCAATAATGAACGCTGTGCATCATCATACGAGAATCTGCCGAATTAATACGGAATAAAAAGGGACAAAAACTCGGACAAGACCAAGCCAGAGAGTCATTATATTGTGAAGCTGGCAAAAACAGCACTGAAAGAAGCTGTTGATCGAGAGAATGAACAACCTCTAACTGTTTCGAAATGAAAGACTTTGGTTGTACTTTTTGTTGAGCAAAATTTTTAAGTTAACCCTAACAATTGCATCTTAGGCCGTGAAGATTAAAGCGACAAAACTGGCTAAACCTATTTCTCAACATTGTTAACTTTGTGAAGAACTTATTCAAATTTTTGTTGCGGAGAGAGTTTCTGAGGGGATGCAAAAAAAAATTGACGCAAGATCTAGCAGTTCCACATTCCACAGAACGTGTTTTTTTCTTAACAACAGTGCACACATTTTTAGTTAAACTCTCGATATACGAAATAAGGCGACCAAAACAGAAATTCAAATGGTTTGAGATAACTTTTTAAAATGAAATTCATTTCCCAGAAACAGCGTTTAATTCAACATTTTGCAATCAATTGAACTCAACATTAGAAAAGGAGAAAAAAATCACTGTTAATTGCCAATTATCGTAAAACAAAAATAGGCGAGCTGTCCAATAGACACTAGGAAATTTTGCTGAATGATTCGCATAAAAATTTTGTTGTAAATGACTATGCTATTTTGCCAATTCTTGCACTCGAAAAATCACCTGAGAAAAGCAGAGAATCAAAAACAACTATCGTTCTGTTTCAGAGGACTTGTCGCATTTACACGGAAAAGAGGTATCAGGAAACCAAACTAGACCAACCCAATGAGTCGTCTTATTGTGAACCTGGCAAAAACAGCCCTCAATGAAGCCGTTGATTCAAAGAACCAAGAAATTCTGACAAAATTTTTTAAAAATTTTGAATGTGTTTTGTTGCTTTTTTCCTTGAGCAAAATCTGTAATTTTTCCTGAAAATTAGGTCGTAACCGAAGTATTTCTAGTTGCCTTCAGATCAAAAAGACTACGGATGTTACCATCTATAATACTCTTCTTACAAGTACATTTGGCATCTTTTGATGCGTTAGTCAGTAGGAGATTTTTTTATTTGCGGGTGACAATTCACTTTAGAAAAATAGAAGAACGAGAAACACGATTTTGGAACTTCAGTGCGATGCAGAGGATCAACAATGGCGTTGTGTTCCACCATGAGAGGACCCGTTGCGATTACACGACAAATTGTATTTCACGCAATTACACGAGAAAAGGAGGCAAAAACTTAGGCAAGATAGAGCCAAAAACTCATTGTAGTGTGAAGCTGGCATAAACAGCACTGAAGTAAGCTGTTGATTCAGAGAACTTCAACTTCAAATTTTTTTGGATTGAGGGCTTTGGTTGCAATTTTTAAAGCAAAACTTGTATGTTTGCCTTGAATTGGATTTTTAGGTGTTTTAACCTAAAATGACAAAATTGGCTAAACTTATTTCTCAATTTTGTTTTTGTTTGAATAATTCTTTTCAGTTTTAATTGCGGACAAAGGCTCTGAGGGATTGTAAAAAAAAAGATACTGCATTTAACCGAACGTGTCCTCTTCTCAACAAGCATGCAGAGATCTTAAGTTAAACACAGGAGAGACGGAAAGAACTGAGCAAATCAGAAAGGTAAATTGTTTTGAAAAAAATTTGAAATGGAAAGTATTTTCCAGAAACCAGCGCTTAATCCGGAAATTTGCCATCAATTGAATACAACTTAAAGAAAACTAGGTGATTCCAATCAACCAATCAGTGTTATTTACTCACTGAAGCGTAAGCCAACAAAACTGGTTCAACTTATTTCTCACTTTCTTTTTTTGAATAATTTACTTAAATTTTAATTGCGGAAGGAGCTTCTGAGGGAATGTAAAAAAAAGATGATACAAGAACTTGCAGTTAGGCATTCTACAGAACCTGTTCTATACTGAAACAACGCGCAAAGATCTTATGTTAAAGTTAGAAGGTACAAAAAACATCGCGCAAACAATGAATGTAATTAGTTAGAGAAATCATCTGAAACGGAAAATGTTTTGAAACCAGTGCTTAATCAGGAATTTTGCCATTAAAAAAATTTAAAATTTAACAAAAAAAGGAGAAACCACTATGTTTGACTTGCTCAAAGTCGTCAAGCTAAATTGAGGAGCTCTGCGATAGACACAACAGACTTTTGACGAATGGCTTCCTTAAACAGTTTTTTGTAAATACCGATACAAAAACGTCAACTTTTCCAGTTGACGAATTCTATATTCCAAGCGTCAGTTTGGTGAAATTCTTTAGCTTGACTTTTGACTGCTTTCCGTTGTTGTTATTGTGGTCCTTTTGAGCCACTCTAGAGTTTTCTAATTGTCCGAGTTCCAGTTCCTGATAATCAATTTTCCGAAAATTGGATTTTCCTTCATAAAATTTTGTTGCTTTCAAGGGCTTCATCGAAGATTTGCTATTTGCCTATAGATCGAAAAGACAATGGATGGTACCAACTAACTTAATTTTTTTGGGGGAAATCGATGAAAAAAAACAATTGCGGATTTTCAGTGCAATGCAAGAGATCAACAATGACTGTTGTGTTTTACTGAGAGCGGACCAGTTGCTTTTACACGAGATAAGTAAGCAAAAACTCGGGCAAAACCGAGCCAAACAATAATTATAGTGTGAAGCTGGTGACAATCTTCAGCTTAACTTTTGACTTGTTTTCCGTTGTTGTTGTTTTTTATGTTTTTGAGCCTTTTGAGTATTTTCTAAATGTCTGACTTCCGATTCCTGACGCCCAATTTTCCGAATATCGGTCTTTCCTTCATAACTTTTTCATAATTTAAGGGCTTCATCGAAACTCTGCCATTTGTCTGAAGATCAAAAAGCCTCTGGATGGTATCGTCTATAATACTTTTTTACGGGTATATCTGACGTGTTTTGAAGCTTTAGTCAAGAGAGGAGTTTTTTATTTGTGGTTGAGAAATCACTTCAGGAATACAGAAGAATCCCACAGTTGAGCAAATCCAGTGCGATATAGGAGATCAAGAATGGGAGTTTTGTATCACCTTGAGAGGATCTGTCCAATTTTCCAATTACTCGGGAAAAGGGAGTCAAGAACTTGGGAGAGACCAAACCAAAGAGTCCTTGTAATGTGATGCTGTCTAAAAAAGCACTTAATGAACCTGTTGATTCAGAGAACCAACAACGTTTAATTTTGTTTTAATCAGGGTGTTTGGTTGCTCTTATCCTTGAGCAAAAACTGAAAGCTTGCCTTAAAATTTACAGTTTATGCCGTGTTTTTTAAAGCAACAAAACTGGCTAAATTAATTTCTTAATTTTGTTAATATACTGAAAGAATTAATCAAATTCTCATTGCGAAGACAACTTTAGAAGGAATGTGATAAAGATATGATAACCGAATTTGCAATTCTGCATCACAGAGAGCGTACTCTTCTGAAAAGTTGTGCCAAAATTTGAAGTTGAACATTAGAGATACGATAAACGCGGAAGAAAGCAGGGATGTAAATTGTTTGCAAAATTATTTAAACCAAAAGTTTTTCCTTAAATCAGCGCTTATTTGGAAATTTGGTCATCAACTTAATATAACATCAAGAAAAGAAGGAGAAACCAATCAGTGATACTTGCTCAATACCACAAAACACAGTGAGAGGAGCTGTCCAAGAGAAACAACAGATTTTTTGCTGCATGGCTACCATAAAACTCTTGATCTAAAAGTTTATGCAAAAAAGTCAGTTTTTCTACTCGACAATCTCTCCTTATATCGAAAGCGTTAATTTGGTGACAAGTCTTTTGCTTAATTTTCAACTTGATTTCCTCAGTAGTTTATTTGTAGTTTTTTTGGAGTTACTTATTTTTTGTCCAACTATGTGATTGACAATGCCCGATGACCAATTTTTCCAGTATTATTTTTTTCTTCATATGTTTCTTTTTAGTTTAAAGGCTTCATCAAAGTTTTGTCAGTCGCCTGTAGATCAAATAACCTATGGATGCTACCATCTACAATACTTTCTTTTAGGCTGGCGTGGTGCGCAGCTACCGAAGTTTGCAATTTTTCTTTTTCAAGCAAATTATTTCCTAGTTGAAGCCAATTTCTTGACGTTGTCGTTTACTGTTTTGAAGAAGTTATAACTTCAAGATAATTTATTTTCATAAAGTTATATTCACTTGGTAATTTTTCATGTTTAAAACGTTTCCAAACAACGTCTCGCATTTTTTGCACTTATATTTTGCCTTTATTGTGATACTAGTTCTCAATTGTTTTGCATTCAACGGCCGTGCTATTCCCAACTATTTTTTCTAACTGTAAATCTTTGTTCCGCAGTTTTTGTTTCTCCAGAGCTCATCCTAATCTCAGGACTTAGTTTATATTCAAAAATTTTTATCCTTTCCTTGTTTTGCTCCAAGGATAGGGGATGCACCTATCGCCGAATCTTTTTTTACATTTTTAGCTACCATTACTCTTAAAATAAATTTTGGTCTCCGCTAGTTTGAGTCGGAGCTAATGTGTCAGCAGCTGCTGATTTAAACCAAAAATCAAAAAAGAGGAGGAAATCAAAAAAAAAGCTCGCAAAGAACATTGTTCATTGGAAAATCGTGCTTTTTTCACTGCCAAAAAACAGGACAATTTTTGATACCACTGATACCTAGAATGAAATCCTGTCTGCCACTTTCAGGCATTCTAACTTGGAAACGGCAAAGTACTGCGCAGTGTTGACGCTATATCTCATTCTTACAAAAAAAGAATGGAGTTTGATGTCTCAAATGAAAAATGTTTGAAAGACTGTAAGAGCAATCGATAGAGTGGAGCTTAGACTCTTGTTTCTCAAAGCAAAAGCCATCCAGGAACGTATAACTAGAGCCAATGCAATAAAATCTGTGGATGAGTACAATGAACCAGACAAATGTATTTGAACGGGGTTATTTTCCTATGCCATTCAAAAACTCACTGAAGGAGAGAAAATTGATTTCCTTTCTTTACCTGACAAGATTGACAAAAAAGTCCTGGATGTTTTACGTGAGAAATATCCAAACCCAATTAAAGCAGATTTGATTTATCTAGTGCACCACAAAAATCCAAACGTTTTGCCATTTTATCCGTCCATACTTAAAAAATTTAAATTAATAATTGTTAGGGACTCTGTCATGAAGACGCCTAGCTGCCACAGTCCTTCGGGTTTCGATTCCAACAAATATTTAAAGCTTCTAAGAACCTTCAAGGCGTCCTCAACTGATCTATCCAAAACTATTGCAAAACTAGCAATAAGCGTAGTAAGTTCTCTTTTTCTATTTCTTTCT
This sequence comes from Convolutriloba macropyga, assembly GCF_964194025.1. Classification (NCBI taxonomy): domain Eukaryota; kingdom Metazoa; phylum Xenacoelomorpha; order Acoela; family Convolutidae; genus Convolutriloba; species Convolutriloba macropyga. The sequence continues at coordinate 11,735,693 of NC_134469.1, read as the reverse complement.
TCCCTATATGCCATATCAGTAGATAGCTCTTTAAAAGTTTTTATGTCATACTGAATGGAATTTGGGAAATCATATGGCGAATTATTGGAATAATTATTGTCAAAAATGTTAAGAGTGACGGCAAGAAAAAAAGGTGGGGATCAACAGCTATGTATTAGTCCAACCGGAGGATTCGATACTCAAACTAATTATGCGTCAATGGCAGTCCCCCAGGTGAGCGTCATTCAATTGCAACAAGGAATTGAACATCACCTGGCCCTAATTTATATTTTCCATTCAAAAATAACATGCAAATCTGAAAAAAGGAAATTTTACATCAGTGGCTTCAAAATATCCGGGATTTCGGGCGTTTTGAAATAAGGAAATTGATTTGTAACTATTGAATTTTCGAAAATGAGTGGTAGATATATAGAAGTTTAAGAATTGTCCATTTTGACTCATCTTGTAAAATTAGATACACGTATTCAAAAACAGTCTGGACAAACTTGGAATGAATAAACGCGCAAAGAAATTAAAAAAACGCTCTTTCAAACTCATTTGAAATGGCAGATCTCATTTTCAACCTCTTCAAACTTTCTTCAACACTAGGAAACCTATAAATTTTCACCTCTCTTATATCTTCTTAAGTAGATATCTTATGGCGATAAACTTATTAAATAGACCGGATGCCACCCCCTGGCCTACCCTGCTTCAGTGTGTGATTGCTTGACAAACCCTGTCTGGAAAAGCTTCTAAACATAGAAGGGCTTTAGAGACAGGTGTTTTTGTACCAAATGAGATACCACTTAACAAAAACATCAGATTGCGATAGAAGAACTATTGGTGACTCACGACTGAAACACCTTGACTTCCCCAACGTAAATATTCTATCGCTTCCGGGTGCAGTTATCAAGGAGTAATCAATTTTCTCCCAGAGCCAGGTAAATAAGAAGCCCTTGTTCTATTTACTGTTGGCAACAATTTCTTTTACGGATACCTTCCCTCCTCCACCCCTATCAAAGAAGTTGCTTTGGAAGTCAGCCGCCTAGCCGACAGCTTCTTCGATGTTGCACGTGGAGTACTTATGCTCGGCATTGAACCACGCATCCCAGGAATCGCAGCTTGAACGTCTTAAAAGCACTTTGGAGGACCGCGAGTTGACCAGAGACAACGCAGTGAACATAACCTTACAATGATGCCGCTTGATTCTTTGTGGGGTTAACGTGGACTGTCGGAACAAAGTTTTTCAATAATACACCTAAGGGATTGAGAGAGCGTTCACCTAAACGAATTTGCTCTCAGTTAAACTTATCCTGCAAACAAATGTCCTGAACTAGAATTACTCAGCTGAAAAATTTGTACAAAAAGACGTATAATATACGAGTGCACGAGGCAAAGCAACTGCGTTTTTGGTCTTTTCAGAGAGTAAAGATTAAACATAGTTTCTTTTCGTCAGGATCCACTGTTTTTATCTATCCCTACTTCGAATAGTTTTCTAAGTTCTACTGAGTAATTCCGGTCTGAATTAATCATAAACTTTATCCATAGGTTCCCTACAACAGGACGCACGGTCTCAAGAAACACTGAAAATTTAAAACGATCTATACTTCTATCTCAACAATCTCTTGACGAGATTAATTTATTAAAAAAAGTGCAAAATTATGAGTGGCGACCAAAAAATTAAATAAAAAACGTTGTAAAACTTCCTTTAAAAAATTGGAAGCAAAGTTGGCTATTTTGCATTGCAAAGCATGAGGTCATTGCATGCACCTTACAAAAAAGTGTACTGGTATTTCCGAAGAGTTTATTGTTGTCATAAGTAGTATTTTGCAAAATGTTCTCTTAATACGCAAAAAATTGCCCAGAGCTAAAAAGAAGGACAAAATACTTGATGTTATTGTTAACTCGAGGCCCGACAGAAACTTCAGAGATCTTAAACAGGAATTTTTAGAAATAACAGGGAAAGCAAAATTATTTGGGAATCAACTCAAAGAGATTTAAAAAGCTAGTGAAATCAAAAGTGTACAACCCTCACCAGCTGAAACAAAGCTTGTAAATGCACCTCAAGCAATTCGGAAGAAAAATTCTGAAAAGGGAACGCTATGATGGTATCCGACTCAGAGGCATCCCTGAGCTAGTCTCCAGTAATAGTAGAGAGAGATACGAACAAGATTTAAAAGAGGTGAAAGCTATCGCAAAACGTCTCATTGTCACCGCAATGTCACAGATTGAAAGCGATCAGGCAATTATCAGGAAAGAAAAAGTCGAACCTTGGTCGTTAAAATAGACAATGACTATGCAAAAAGGCTTATTCTACTCTTGCTGGCAAAAATAGATTACGGCAAACCATTTTTTATAAGTAAAGCACTCAACCCATGTGAACAAACCATCGAAAAACAGATTCTTCAAACAAAGAAGATAATGATTAAAACAGGAGTAATTCCCAAAAACTTAGAATTTGATATCTTGAACTCCTGACAGAAGAAAACAAAAAATGGAAAAATGTCTAAACAAATGACAATCTCAAAAAATCAAATGAAAACCTTAACCTATAATGTACGAAGCCTATTTGACCTAAAACGGAGAAGTAAATTTGTAAACTGTGTGTCAATCAAAAACGATCAAGATTAATGACATTACGGACAAAGATTTTTTTCTTAAAGACTATCTGATTCATAGTAGGGTCAGTAAAAGCGATCCGAACAAAACTAAACACAGGCGAGTCCCCTATGCCGTGCGTAACATACCTCATGAGAGGGTTACTTTGAATTCTGAAAATGTATGCGCTGTTATCAATGTTAAGCCAAGAGTAATTCAATGCTAATTTGCTGTTCATACAATCCTCCAAAAAACAGTCCAAGCAGATGGTCGTCCGAATTGTTGATCTCCTTAACAAATGAACACAATATGCTAAAACAGAAATGGTGGCTCGAAAGTTTACACATGGGACATTAAATTTGTCAACACAATCTGAGAAAGAAGATTAACCAAACTTTTGCGAGTTTTTTTTTCCTGAAATTTAATCTAATTGATCAAAAAGGAACCATCGCGAAAACGACTTATAAACATGTGAACATAAGTGAAAAAAAAATTTGTAAAAAATACTATCAAATTTTGAAACTAATATAGCTTGTGGCCCGGACGACATAGATAATCTTGTGCTCAAAAACTTGCTTATTCTGAAAGTTTGATAGTCTCTTCTAAAAATCATTACTGATAGTCTATAAGGCTAAGCTATCAAAAGGTTAATTTCCCTCGTTTTCAAAAATAAGTGAAGTTATTCCCTTCTTCAAAGACAAAGACAGAGCAGAAGTGAAGCAACACCTTCTCTGCAAAACGTCAAACGGTGTCAAAAAATTTATATTGAACCAAATATATGACATTGTAAAAACGACACTACACAATGCACAGCATGGTTTTGAAAGACAGAGGTCAGTGATAACGCAGATGTTGTTGTTCCTATATCATCTTTAAAACAAATTTGATGGGAATGAAGAACTACTCTTACTTCTGTGTCTGGACTTTAAAAAAAGCCTTCAAAAGCGTTCCAAAAGGCATCGTGCTTCAGAAAATTGAAAACTAGGCATTGGTGGTAATTTTTTAACATTTATTTCCAGCAAACAAAATTATACAACACTGCAAAAAACAGTCCATACAGATGGTCGTCCGAATCATTGGTCTCGTTAACAAATGAACTGAATCAATATGTTAAAACGAAAAACTGGGACTCCATAATTATCTCAGGGGACAATTATTTTGACAACACGATATGGGAAACTCTAATTTCTAACGATGAGTATGAAGACAGAGTACTCGAGAAACACCATTTCAAGGAAATCTTTAATCGAGATAAAAATCAAATAGATGTTTTCCTTATTAATTATTCCAGGGACGTAATTAACCGTTCAGTAGTGAACAAATTTAACAGATCATTCGTTTCAAATCATAAAGCTTGTAAAAATAGTTCTACAACAAACACATGAAATTTTTTCTTAGTTGTAAAAAGACAAAAATAATGCGTCAATAGAGTTCACTGGAACATGCTAAACGCAATCATAGCTAAAAGTCATTTGAACCCTTCCTGCTTCATTAAAGTAGACGCACTTGTAAAGCAATGGTACAATAGCTTGCAAATATTTTGGCAAAAAACCTTAAAAAAAACAATTAAACACAGGGCAAATCTCCAGCCCATGGTAACAACGAAACATCACACTTAGTGAAAATTTTCATTACGTTAAAAATAAAACCTTCAAAAAAGTCAAGTAATGCAAAAATTCTAGACCAAAAAAAAGAAAATCAATTATAATAAATTTTAATCGAAGATCAAGCTGATTTTGAAGAAAAAAATTATTGAGATAGAAAATTTTCAAATCTGCAAAAATTTTTATGATACATCCATCAAAATAGGAGATATTAGATATCCCAAAGCAATGATATACGACAATGACAAATCGAATGAAGATGCACAGAAAAGTAAATTTTCAGCGAATTTTTTGCGAGTGTTTTTATAAAAAAAAATCAAATTGATCAAAAACGAATCTTCGCGAAAAGACTTACAAACATGTCAACATAAATGAAACGAAAATTTTAAAAATCCTATCAAAACTTGAAATTAATGAAACATGTTGCCCGTACGACATAGGTAATCTTGTGCTCAAAAACCTGCCTGCCCTCTGAAAGTTTGATAGTGTCTTCAAAAAATCATTACTGATAGTGTTTAGGGCTGCGCTATCAGAAGGTTATTTTTGCTCGTTTTTGAAAATTAGTGAAGTTATTCACGTCTTCAAAGACGAAGAAAGAACAGAAGTGAAGCAATACAGGTCTATAGGCCTTCTCTGCAATACATCAAAAGGTGTCGAAAAAGTTATTTTCAACCAATTATATGTTATTGTCGAAAATTTATGATATCGTGGTACGAAAAAAATGACATTTTGCTACATAAAATTGAAATGCTAGGCATTGGCCTTAACTTCTTGAAAATTTTTGCCATCTACTTGAGTAAAAAAAAAACAGTATGTAAAACTTATTGATTTTAACTCTGAAACATTGGAGGTCACAAATGTTGTTCCACATTGACCAATATTAGGTTCACTTCTATTAGTCTTTTTTTAACGGTCTTCCTCTACAAGTAACCAAGTCTGGCGAGTTTGGTTATGAAGACAATTTCAATCTTATTGCAACAAATTGTAAAAAAACATGCAATACTATAAAAATCATATAGAAGAATTGTGTTTAAACAAAAAATGACATTAATTGAAAATAGATGTTATATCTTGCTAATAAAAAGTCGAATTTCAGATCGTTGTCACTCAGTAATGAGCGTTTGGTGTTCCTCATGCAGACAAATTGGTCAAAGTTAAAGTTGAAATGTTTGATAGGAGATTTCGAAAAAAAAGTGAATCCTGTAATTGTAGATATAAAGAAAGCGGTAAGATACGACTGTAATAAATTAGATCTTTATAAATGTTAGTGCTCGTTGTGTTGATCCATTTCAAACTCTTTTTCTCAACATTTTTTCGGTAGTGTTGTGTTTGTTACATTAGCAAACCAACAAACACTTCCGTATAGCAAAACGGGCAATACCATTGATTTGTACAAGTTTAATTTAACTGACGGAGTTAGTCGTGGTGAGCTTCTTTTCAACATGAAAAGAACTCCGAGCGCTTTGTTCGCGGAGTTTATTATGTGGATGTCCCACTTAAGACACAGAAGAGAGGAAAAACAGCTCTGCAAGTTTCTGGTAATTCGTTGACGTAGATTACAAAGAGGAGAGATGCCCGAAGAGATCTTTGCGGAACACCATTTGTAACCTTTCAGAAAAATGACCATTGATTCTAACTCTTTGCGTCCTTCCCGTTAGATAAGATTGCAATAATTTGATAATTTTCCCGCGGTCACCAAGATTGAATAGTTTTGTTAAGAAAATACCGTGATCGACATTATCAAACGCTTTCTCGTAGTCAGTATAAAATATATAAAATATGTCAAAATATTTTGTTGAATCAATTGATTTATAGATAGATTCTAGGTAAATTAAGAGTTGAACGACGCAAGAGCAACCTTTTTGAAAACCATATTGAACTTGATGGAAAATTGGTTCTAAATGCCGGTAAAGACATATAAACAAACAACGTTCAAAAATTTTAGATTCAATTGTAGGAAAAGAAACCTGCCTATAATTCTCAACATCAGACTTACAACCTTTGTTGTAGGTAAGCGAAGTGTTTGGCACAAAGTTGGAAGAAATTTTGAAAATTGAAGCAAAATATTGTGAGAAAAATGAGCATTGACGAAAAGGATCATTAGCTATTGCGTTCTTAAAGGAGAGAGAGTTTGAAATTGCGGTCAACTTGAAGTTTCTGTAGTATTTGAAAAGTTTTTCATTCGATCGGGATGCTGCTAAATTTGATTCAGACTCTGATTTATCTTATTCAATCATCGTTTCAGCAATGCCCTCTAGCATTGCTATTTTCTTTATATTGTTTGCATTGTTCCTTCTAGCTGTTTCAAGGCGCCTAATTGCGTTTGACTTAAATGATTTAGTCCACGTTGATAATTGAGATCGATGCATTGTCTTTTTAAAAGCGTTTTCAAATTTTATGGGTCTAATCCAATCGTACCACTGTTCAAGCAGAACATTAATGTTACTCCAACAAAATTCATGAAAGGTAATTCAGTTATCTGTTTATTCATGTCGTCAAATCTATCCTTACAGAAGCTGTAAACTATCTTTGATTTTGTTTCACTTAGAATTGAGGAGCTTGGGTTTTGGACTCTAACTTTAAGGGCAATTGCATCATGATTCGATAATAAACTAATGTCCAGATTAATTTTCTTGCAGGATATAACTTTTGTTTTTTGGGTTTACAAAGACGAGATCAAGGATATCTGATGCTGCAGTAGGGAAATGGATGATTTGCTGAAAACTGTATAAGCTAATTAGGTCAACAAAAATCTGTGTATCTGAGTTCTTAGCTGAGTAATTGTGCCAATAAATTTCCAGCAAATTGCAATCAACATACACAATTGCTGAAAAGAAGGACTTTGACAGTGTAAAGATTTCCTCAAACAGTACATAACGATCTTGAGGTGATATAGTTTAAGGACTGGGACATGATGAATTCGGTGGGGGCACAAAAAGGGTATTCGGTAGGGCACACCAGTAAATTATGCCGAGAATTAAAACTGAGAGAACATGCTAGGACGCCTCCATCAATGCTTGTATAAAGAAAAATTTGCCTGGAGACAAAAGTGTTTTTGATAGCAATCAAAACACCTCCGTGTTTTGATGTGTTAATATCAGCTTGATCGAAATATTGCATAATTGGAAAGAAAGAGGTAAAGCTGAACAATGGCGGTAAAGCCGAACTAGAAAGCTTATGACGACAAAAGGTGCTTAAAGGCAGTGAAAGCTCAGAGGCAGTGAAAGCGTTCTCATTCCCAAAAAGGAAGCACTTCAGCTTCCACAAACCTGACCTCAAAACTTAATGCGTACGCAGGATATTTGGTACCAATTGTTACATATGCATCTCAAGCCTGGTTCGCTAACAAAACCGAGACGAAGGAAATTGAGCGCGTTCAAAGGAAAGCTACCAGTTGGATCCTAAACAAATGGGAACTGAATTACAAGAAAAGACTTGGAAAACTCAATTTACTTCCTCTCCTTGTCGAACTACACGGTCTACTTCTCTTAATTGCTTTTCTCAAGAAATTACAATGCCAACATTCCGATCACTAAAAACTAAAACTGTGATGACCCACCAAATACCAGACAATGTGAGCTAAAAAACATAAATCAAACCAGACTGAAAAAGGCAGATTAAATTTTCTGGAGGCCTTCTAGTCAGCTTTTTAATTTCATCTGTAAAATGACAGATTTAGCTATTGAAAGATTGAACAAAAAAACGATTAACCGAAGCATACTGAAACAATTTCTCTAGACGTTACTCTTATGAATTCTTGTATGTGGACCTTTTTGTGCAACTGAAACAACTGAAATCCAGTACAGAAGGTCAAATTAGCCAACCAATAAAGAGATGTCAACCCTAGTGCCACGACACTGAAGCCTAAACTACTACTCATGCCGAGCTTTGATAAAGGTCTTAGTTCCAATAATGCTTATGACTTCATTTGTATTGATTAAAAGTCAATCTAGCTTGGTCAGTGATTTTAAAGTTTCCAAAGGCATGACGGAGTATGGTAGGGCAGTGTCTCATGAATACGCACGTATTGAATGGAGAGAGAGGAAAAAAAAGTTTTTGCAACCGAAGATCTTAGATGCGTTTAACTACCTCTTAGTTTGAGCAACTTAATGCCCTCTTTAATACAACCCGTATCTGTAGTGCTAAAATTGAATATCTAGTTTGGAAAAGCGTTTGATTATACAATATAATTTTCGTAGCAGCAGAATTCATTGTAGATTGGAATTGTTAACAAATTAGTAATAAACAAATGGTAAACTGCATCTGCTACGTTGATTTCGAACAATCAGATGCCAACAAGTTCTAATACAAGAAAAAAACTCATTATTTCTCCTGGAATGTATGTTTTTCTCGGTTTGTACTTGTTACTCTTGCAATTTATGATGAATTCCAAAACTTTGTAAGGAACTTTTTGATTGACATTTACTTTTAAATCTAATTGATTTTCTTCCACCACGGAGGATTCCTTACAAAGTTTTGGAATTCATCATAAATTGCAAGAGTAACAAGTACAAACCGAGAAAAAGATTCATTCCAGAAGAAATAATGAGTTTTTTTCTTGTACTTAACTCTAAAACTCTCTCAAATAAAAGCGAGCAAAAAGATCTAGGTATAATTATGGCTACTAAGTTATCATGGAAAGCGAATATAAAGAAACGTTGTAGCAAAGCCTGGAAAGCGTTTTATTTCCTAAAACGAAACATATCAAACCTTGCATCGCAAACAACAAAACTCAATGCATATGTCGGCTACGTTATACCAGTCATAAGTTATGCCTCACAAGCATGGTTCGCGAATAAGACCGAAAGCAAAGACATCGAGCGCATTCAAAGAAAAGCAACGTCGTGGAAAATCAGTAACTGGGAAATTAGTTACAAGCAAAGACTGACCACACTGAAGTTGCTGCCTTTGTCATATTACTTCGAATTGCATGATCTATTAATGCTCATCTCACTGCTTAAAGGATCTTACAATATAAAAATACCCATTAAAACAAACAATAATGAAGTGTTGTTAAGCACACGTCAAAACGAGCTAATAACAATTAATAAAACAAGAACAAGGAAGTAGTAGTAGTAGTAGTAGTAGTAGTAGTAGTAGTAGTAGTAGTAGTAGTAGTAGTAGTAGTAGTAGTAGTAGTAGTAGTTCAGGCTTCTGCAATGCACGGGTTGAAGCACCCTTGTTGATCGTTATAAATGAGATATTTTCGAAATGGGGTTACAGTTTTTGCACAGGCCGCAAATTCTCCAAGTGCACATGTCAATTTCGTTAAAACTTCTGGAAAAGAACCAGTTATTTTCTAAATATAATACGAAAAGTAGGGAACGTCGATCTCGATCAAATTGATAAGAAATATTTAACAAAAATATACTGGAACTACTTCTTCAAAATTTATTCGGAAGTCAACTTATGTGTACATGTGGACATTGTAACCTGGTGCAGAAGCTCAGCTCAGTCGTTATATGAAGGGTGCAAACCCATGTGGAAAGACCCACAGAAGCCTAAACTCTCTCTCTCTCTCTCTCATCGTCACAAAATTTGGAGGGTTCAATTTGGTGTCATTTCTGGTTCGACATTTCATGTTCCACAATTTGTCTCAATTACACTCTTCTCTGATCATTTTTCGTCAGTTATTTTTGATGCCCAAATTAACATTTTTTAAATGATACTCACTATCAGATTGAGACTTTGCCTCGTACATTTGATTGTTGTGAAGGCGTTTTCCTCTCTCCAATGCGGAAAGCAGAACTTCTGACTTTTTCAAATTACCGAAACTTAGAACTGAGAAAATTCGAGATTTACTTTTAAATTGTAGCTTTCAAAACTTGTAGCTTGACAAATTGAATCACAAACAAAATAACGTTTTTGTATAACGTAGTGTTCGTTGACAGGGAAGAATTTAGGACGTCAATTTCTCTCTTTGGCACATATGTTAATTGCGGCTTTTTCTATAAAATAACATGTGCTGAGAAAACTTTTGGCACCCAGTCGCACCAGCATCAACTTTATCAACCAAGAGTAAGGTTTATGACAAGTTTATGAAATATTCAATTGAAGAGAAAAATGAGGTCAGATCAAGCTTTAGTTCACTTTACAGTTTTATTTTTTGTACCTCAAGAAATAACGCTTGCAGCTTTTATCCTGAGGTGTAACATGTGTGCGTACTCTGCATCTGTATAGACACGGCAATAACATTATGAATGGATATACGGGGAGATAATCCCAACATCCATTGCTGGAATTTCAAATTAGCCGTAGCTCATCGTAACAAAGCTGCTTTCAGAGGTCATGTAAATAAGCTCTAAAAATGTACGCAGGGGACTCGCAGGGATTACTTCACTGTGGAGTTTTGAAGAAAAGTCCTCCGGAAGATCAAATGCGTAAAAGAAGAAGTTGGAGGGACCGCTACTTTACATTATACCGAAAAGCCGATGGATCGATACATCTAAGATATTATCGAACTAATAATAAATCGAAAGGTTAGTGTCCTTGCATAAATGTCTATTCGGAAAGTTGTTTGCAAATCTTGTTTTCTACTTTTGTAAGTTCACTATTATTTACAATTTTTGCAGCTAGAATATTTTGTTTTAAAAAATCAAGTTAGGCAATGACGGGCTTAAAAACGCTTTGTGAACAAAAACATGAAATATAATTGATGAAATATAATTAAATTTCTGGAGCAACTAAGATTAATGGGCTAGGACTAATTTCCAAAAGCACCATATTAGTAGACCCAGGAGGTAGAGATAGATAGCCCCGTCAATTACCGCAGTGGTGCGACAGTTTCTTATTGGCGGGGCTCTATTGCAAAAGCCAATTTGATCTAACATGTATTTGTATATCTGAATTTCAAGTTAAGTCTGTATTATGTAACAGCTCTGGATGAAATGAAGGGTTCAATTGACATGGCTACCTGTCTAACACTGGAGTCTGGCCATACCTTGAAAGGCTTCGAGAAAATGTTCTCATTCAGTATTGTAACACCTCGAAGAACGTACTTCCTTCTGAGTAAAAAAGAGAACGAAATGAAAGAATGGGTGGCCAAGATCTGTGAATCATGTGGCTTTGCTGCTACAAGTAGCATCTCACCAGCGACCATACGCGACCAGCTTCAATTGAATGATAGAATGACTGCATCTGAAATGCAATCTCCAGACACCGAATACAATGATGCCTTTGCTGACCAAAATGCTGCACGTAGAGCCACTTCACCAACTCAACCGATGCCTTCAAATCCCAACTATTACCAACAGGACGCGCCGGCAAGAAGTAACATGTCTATTGACTTGGCACATCGAGTCCAAAATAGCTGCAGTTTGGCAGCGCCGTACGAAACTCTTGGAGATACATCACCAAATGCCGAATACGGCAGAGAAGCCCAGTATCATGCATCAGCGGCTACCGAATACTTCGATACTGATCCAAATTCTAGATTGAACAACCAAATTTATGGCTCCGTCAGTATGCAACCTGTTAGGAGTAATAATAACCAAAGAAATGTAAATAATAACTTCGGTGATCAAAGCGACATTTATGGTCCTACTTATGCAAGTACTGCAACAGATGGAGGTGGTGGGTACATGGCCGAATATGGTGGATACGGGATGCTACCGTCTCCAAACGAAGCTCCTATTCTAAAGTCATCCTTTGCCCCGCCTCTTCAGAATATCAACGGCGTTAATGGTGCTCAGGATCCTTATCAAGCACAGGTTTGTGAATTATTTTCATGATGACTGAGAGAAAAAGTGTCCAAAAATATGCTTAAAAGGTTTGCATTCAGTGCAGTGGCAAACCAAGGTTCTTTTTGGCAAATGGAAGCTTTTTACGGCTCTATACATTTCTTGATCCTGTCCGTTTTCAAGTTGATGGATAAATTCGGTAGTTATCTCAGCTTAATTATTAATTGCTCTCAAACGAAGTTTGTAGCAATTATATTAGTCCTGTCGGTCTTTTTTAATGCGATTTTTCGATTGACCATTTTTTCGTCTGACGCATTCGACTTTTCGTCCTCAAAAACGGGATAAACAGGTGGCGCCCAGCGGGCATTAAGTGCTCTTAGAGACTTTCAGCTCACTAGTCTTCATGTATGCGATTCACAGAATCTGTTTTGGAGACTTATACTTATGGCGCGAAAGGCTGTTATTAGAGATTGACCCCCCCACTGTTGCCACCCCATCAGTCCCCCGGTGACCCCCCCCCCCCGCTGCGCTCTTTTACGCCCCTTCAATTAAGCTAAAGCTAGCCTCACTAAACCGTGCCTAGCTACTGACGAAGCCAACCGCGCTAAGGTCGTTTGAGAGCAATTCGCCAGACGTTCATTTTGATGAGATTATTTATGTATGTTTCAGGCGAATGGTAGTGTCAAGGGGAAGCACGAGCACTATCTCAACCTTCTGCCAGATAAGCCGCAAGTCGACGTCAAAAAGTCACCCCGAGATGAAATTGACGGCCTTGAAAGATTGCAAGATCAAGCTAGACCACCCCCAGTTGACCGCTCAGCTAAACCTCAGCAGGCAAATGTTAGCTCTCCTCCCGTCCCTAATACTACTCATTTTGCTAGCAACGCTACTTCTAATAGTCATCGAAGTTTGTCCGAAAGTCGCCGAAATAAAGGTCCGGGTATTTTGAGTCTGACTGCTTGCAATCCACAGGGTAGTCGAAACCGCCAGCTCAATGATGTTTACTCCTCGATTCCTTTGAGTCCCGTGACTTCGTTTAGCAAGAAGAGAGATGAAATGCCGATCTTCTTTGAAAGTGCGCAACCGATCGGTTTGGACATGCCACCGTCACCAAGTCGAATCAGTCACGATAGCGTCAATTCTTCAAACTCTGCGTCAGATGCCGAAAGTGTGTCGCAACTTCCGGACAGCGTCTCAAGTACTCCCGGCTCTTCGTTTAATCATAAAAGCAGAATATCGTCAAGCCTTCCTGGTTCTGCCGGACCAACGCTCATCAATAACAACAACAAGTTCCAGTGGTCTCAAAAAGAGATAAATTATACTGAACTGGCCCCGGACAGCCCTGCGTATCATAACATGCCGCAAGTGTTCTTGGGTCCTGGCGGTACCCAGTACACAAACATCAACACGTTCAACTTTGCATCGGCGGCTGAGATTGCAAAGCCAGATACAGCGTCGCCTATTCAACCCAGGCTCCAAACGTCCAGATCTTTGGATCACACCAAACCAGGATCCCTAACATCGACTCCGGATTCCAAAAGGAAAGAGGTCGAATATACTCAAGTTGATTACGACAGGACCCAAGTTGTGAATAGTATGCGTGTGTTGAGGGAACAGCGAATGAAGGACAAACAGTCTCCAAAACTCTAGAACTGTCTCATGTTATCATTCATGAAAGTAGTTCGGATAAAACTCTGTAAAACTTCTCTGAAATAATTTCATCTATCTGTCTTCAAGCCTTAGTGTCGAAAGCAGCTGCTTTCGCGTTAGTTTCATTTTACTCTGAGTAACCTTTAAGCTGATTTTGCATTTCTATTCTGGTACAATCAAGATTAAAACTTTTTAACTGAAGTTGAGAGAATTTTTTGCGCCTGAATTATGATTCTCAAAATTAGTTAATGGCTCAGGAGCTTGATTGGAGCTATATCAATTAGATGATAATTTAGATATCACAGCTATAATGCGTTTGGTTTTAGGGGCGTTTGTTAATCAAATTATCACTCAACTTTAGATATTCATCTATTATTTTTCTCGGAACAGAATTCACTCACTTTTATTGAAGCTAGACTTTGCATTGCATTATGAAAGATTTTAGCTTGAGCATTGCAAGCTATAGTTGAAGAATATTAAGATAAAGCTGTTGATCTATTTTAAATTTGCTTTTATAATTGTAGTAAAAATAATTAGTAGTTGGAAATAAATATTCTCTGAACTATTTTTTAAATAGGATCACGTACATTTGAACGTAGAATGATATTTTGGGACTTTCCCATTACAGCGCCCCTCCCTCACAAAATCATAGCCCCCCTCATATATTTAAGGTAATGGAGGGATGGGGGTACATGCTCTAGCCCCAGTCAACTGGAGAGCTATAATGCTAACGACACAACATTTGGCTTTCGTTGTCACTTGGGGTGGATTTCCTTACGTTTGTAGAATTTGCTATCGTAATAATTAATGAAAGCAGTCAACATTTTTGGTAATTTTTTTGGCGAACGTCAATCGTCTTTTCAATGGCTCCCATCGGACTTCGTGCTGGGGGAACTATATGGTCAACCTGTTTTTTTTTCTGTAAAGTTTTTTTCCAATTGATGTATTTAACGTTGAGACATGAGGTGTTATTAAAGCCCGTCGAGCGTTGGATATTTTCATCGGAGGATTTTTCCGAATTTATTCTGTTTTGATGAGCTACAGTGGTTTGTTAGCATTCGGGTGAATTTGCTGTTTGTGTTCACATTCCCAGATTTTTTTATTCGCTTTCTGCTGTAATTTCCAAAATTGTCATTGGTTTTAGGTTTAACTGTTCTTGTGGTCTAAGGCCGTAAAGTAGCAGTGTTGCCGTTTTTCGCTATAATTGCTCATCTATATATCCCATAAGAATTTTTGGGTAATTTTATGGCCATTGTAATTAATAGCCGCCGTCAGCCTCTCAACGGCTATTATTTAGGTGTTTTCCTTTTTACAATCCAAAGAATTCGGTTTTTGAGTTCAAGTTAGGGGTAATGGAATAGTTTTCTACATTTTAGTAGAAGGAAGTTTAATTTTTTGATATCATTTGCACTTAGAATTAGAATTTGCACATTAAAATTTGCACATTAGAATTTGCAATTGATTTCATTTTTTTTTTGGATTTTTTCCGTCATTTTCAGGCTAGGGGCAAAGGAATGGTTTTCATCATTTTAATAGTGAATTTAGATTTTTTGATAACATTCGAAGTTTTCGTTTTATTTTATTGTCTTCTACCTAATTTATCGGTCTTTATGAGTCAATGATTTCTTAAGGCTTTCAATTGGGTTACTGGATAGCCTCTGGAGACACGAAATTGTTCTGAAGATAATAATATTACAATTTTTAGCAACATTTCATTAGAATTTGCACTTGATTTTTTTTTGAATTTTTTGCCATGTACTGATTTAATCGATCTTGAAGACCGGTGAATTTTTTCAGGTCTTTCAGATATAATACTGAACCGATTTCAGAGAAAAAAATTTGTTTTGAACAGATTTTTTAAAGAAGTATTTTCAACGGGGTCAAATTTTGCCTTCGGGGGTAAAAGCTTCGAGAGTTTTAGCTATGAGTATGTTTTTGTTTAGTTTGTTTGATTGTTGTAGTTCCTCACTTTTTGATTATTTAGTTTGTTTTGTCTTGCATTGTTCAATTTATCTGCTGGTCAGGTAGAGTACCTCTAAGTTTTTCATTCAATTCTTTGGATTGTATTTCAGGACTTGTCCTGCTATGTTTTTTTAATTCGCTTTACCTTTTGATCAAGTTTTTCGTTTTGCTTAAGTCACGATTTTCACGCTTGACTTCTGACTTACCTCATGCCATGTTTCAACTAAATGGATTTTAAATTCGTTCAGTTATTGAATTAAGTAATGCAGTGATTAATGTCAAAGACAAAAGAGCAAAATCAAGAGAAAGGGGATAAGTATATAAACTCCGGTCATTAAGTCATAGTCCATTCGGTTATCAAAGTTCATTTAAGCGATTGCTAACTGGCATTAGTAGTATGCTTAATAGCCTTCAGTTTAGTTGCTCAATTATGCTTAATAGCTCAATTTAGTTGCTCATCAATCAGCTTGATTGGAGCTATATCAATTAGATGATAATTTAGATATCACAGCTATAATGCGTTTGGTTTTAGGGGCGTTTGTTAATCAAATTATCACTCAACTTTAGATATTCATCTATTATTTTTCTCGGAACAATTCACTCACTTTTATTGAAGCTAGACTTTGCATTGCATTATGAATGATTTTAGCTTGAGCATTGCAAGCTATAGTTGAAGAATATTAAGATAAAGCTGTTGATCTATTTTAAATTTGCTTTTATAATTGTAGTAAAAATAATTAGTAGTTGGAAATAAATATTCTCTGAACTATTTTTTAAATAGGATCACGTACATTTGAACGTAGAATGATAACTTTCCCATTACATTGCCCCTCCCTCACAAAATCATAGCCCCCTCATATAATTAAGGTAATGGAGGGATGGGGGTACATGCTCTAGCCCCAGTCAACTGGAGAGCTATAATGCTAACGACACAACATTTGGCTTTCGTTGTCACTTGGGGTGGATTTCCTTACGTTTGTAGAATTTGCTATCGTAATAATTAATGAAAGCAGTCAACATTTTTGGTAATTTTTTTGGCGAACGTCAATCGTCTTTTCAATGGCTCCCATCGGACTTCGTGCTGGGGGAACTATATGGTCAACCTGTTTTTTTTCTGTAAAGTTTTTTCCAATTGATGTATTTTACGTTGAGACATGAGGTGTCATTAAAGCCCGTCGAGCGTTGGATATTTTCATCGGAGGATTTTTCCGAATTTATTCTGGTTTGATGAGCTACAGTGGTTTGTTAGCATTCGGGTGAATTTGCTGTTTGTTTTCACATTCCCAGATTTTTTTATTCGCTTTCTGCTGTAATTTCCAAAATTGTCATTGGTTTTAGGTTTAACTGTTCTTGAAAGAAGTTTGAAGCGATTATTGCAAAGGCGCGTGTCTTTTTTGATGCAAAAATTTCCTTTGACTGTTTTGATCTTTTGATTTCACTGCTCGAATGACTTTTTCACGTTTAACTTCGTGATTTTTGCTTGACGTAAATTGCTCTTATTGATAGATTGTCTATTGCTAAAACCAAAGCGATTGTTTAATAAGCTGTCACAAGGGAATGGTAGCGGAGTGGGTAATGCTTCACATTGGAGATGATGCTTCGAACCCCTCCTCGAAAAGAATTTTTCTGCACCCGCGAAAAATTCTATTAGTTACTGGTGCCTCAGAATTAAATTGCCGTGCCTGTCAGTGGTCTAAGGCCGTAAAGTAGCAGTGTTGCCGTTTTTCGCTATAATTGCTCATCTATATATCCCATAAGAATTTTTGGGTAATTTTATGGCCATTTTAATTAATAGCCGCCGTCAGCCTCTCAACGGCTATTATTTAGGTGTTTTCCTTTTTACAATCCAAAGAATTCGGTTTTTGAGTTCAAGCTAGGGGTAATGGAATAGTTTTCTACATTTTAGTAGAAGGAAGTTTAATTTTTTGATATCATTTGCACTTAGAATTAGAACTTAGAATTTGCACATTAGAATTTGCACATTAGAATTTGCAATTGATTTCATTTTTTGTTTTTGGATTTTTTCCGTCTTTTTCAGGCTAGGGGCAAAGGAATGGTTTTCATCATTTTAATAGTGAATTTAGATTTTTTGATATTATTCGAAATTTTCATTTTATTTTATTGTCTTCTACCTAATTTATCGGTCTTTATGAGTCAATGATTTCTTAAGGCTTTCAATTGGGTTACTGGATAGCCTCTGGAGACACGAAATGGTTCTGAAGATAATAATATTACAATTTTTAGCAACATTTCATTAGAATTTGCACTTGATTTTTTTTTGAATTTTTTGCCATGTACTGATTTAATCGATCTTGAAGACCGGTGAATTTTTTCAGGTCTTTCAGATATAATACTGAACCGATTTCAGAGAAAAAAATTTGTTTTGAACAGATTTTTTAAAGAAGTATTTTCAACGGGGTCAAATTTTGCCTTCGGGGGTAAAAGCTTCGAGAGTTTTAGCTATGAGTTTGTTTTTGTTTAGTTTGTTTGATTGTTGTAGTTCCTCACTTTTTGATGATTTAGTTTGTTTTGTCTTGCATTGTTCAATTTATCTGCTGGTCAGGTAGAGTACCTATAAGTTTTTCATTCAATTCTTTGGATTGTATTTCAGGACTTGTCCTGCTATGTTTTTTTAATTCGCTTTACCTTTTGATCAAGTTTTTCGTTTTGCTTAAGTCACGATTTTCACGCTTGACTTCTGACTTACCTCATGCCATGTTTCAACTAAATGGATTTTAAATTCGTTCAGTTATTGAATTAAGTAATGCAGTGATTAATGTCAAAGACAAAAGAGCAAAATCAAGAGAAAGGGGATAAGTATATAAACTCCGGTCATTAAGTCATAGTCCATTCGGTTATCAAAGTTCATTTAAGCGATTGCTAACTGGCATTAGTAGTATGCTTAATAGCCTTCAGTTTAGTTGCTCAATTATGCTTAATAGCTCAATTTAGTTGCTCATCAATCAGTTTAGTTGCTCATTTAGTTGCTCTGCGGCTATTTTCTGACAATTTGCCGGCTATGTCATTAATTGCCACTCTTTGATTTGTGTTTTAATTTATTTTAAATTACGATGGCGAATAATTTCGTTACTCACCGTATAATCTGTCGGGAATACTTAAATTTTTAAACCAAAATTCACGTCTTATCTCTTCAAACAAATCAAATTTTGTGCCCATAGAAGTGCGCAAAAGCAATGCCAACTCACTCACATAGAAATTTCTCACATTTAATTGCTTTAAAGAAGTTTTTGAGACTTAAATTTTGCGCTGAAATTGTGTGCTAAAGTTTTTTCAATGATTATTTTGCAAGCAAGCTGATTGTAAACCTAAGCTAGTCAAAACGGAGTTTTTTTGAAACGCAGTTTTTTAAAAACGTGCGTATTTGGGTATTTATTTCATTTTCTAAAAAGCTAAAGGTTTTGAACAATTTTTTTCTTTTGCTATAATTTTCAGGCAAACTGATCCAAGCTTATGTTAAATCTAAGCTTATGCTTACAATTTTGGGTCGATATGGCCTTTAGTTTTATCATAAGCATTGATCACTCATCTTTTTAATTTCTCTGACTGTCTTAGAAAGGTTTTCAAAATGTTGGTTCTCAAAATAGGTTTTCAAAGTTTTCAATTGTTTGGAGCCTAAATGGATTATTCGATCGTATTTTTGACCATTTGCTAACGCTTTTGTGGCTATTCTATGAGAGTTATAATTAATTATTTAATTTAAGTGAAAACTAACATCGCATAATCTTCCGCATTTCAAGTTTTCCGACATTAAAAACAATTTTTTATCCTGTTTACTATTTTTATTTAGCGTCTTGCAGAGTTGATTACAAGTCACCAAAGGCGTGCTTCTTTCTCGTTGAGCTTGCAAACTAATGCGAATCAATTAATATCCGGAGCAAAAGTATTTTTTAAATCGTTGACCATGATTTGGAGAAAATTAAAAAAGGCAGATCTGCTAGTTAAGCCAATTGTTTGCTCACACGTTTTACGTCTTTTTCCGTTTTTTTTATTCCACAAACTTATTTAAGTTTTTTTTGCTACGGTTACATATTATACGCATCTAAAGTCTACTTCTCAAGAAGCGTTTTAAACTTGAAACAATTCTCAGTTTTATTACGCCCCAGGTTTAAAACAAAGAGACAAATTTTCCATGGTTTTCAAACTTATCAATTTTTTCCAATTTCATAATTTTCAGGTTTTCCTTCTTGATATTATTGGCTGTTCTCTTGATTTTTTCAACATCTGGAACTTTGATTGAATTTTTGGTTAGGAAGCAATAAATTGAAGACGAACAAATACTTTTTGGGCATTCGCCGCGTCATTTCGACTCTCTCTTAATTCTCTTTGAATTCTTTTTTTTCCGTTTTTATTCCAAACTGAAAACAGAATAGTGATGGAAAATGGAAGACCAACCCCTGTTTCATTTGTCAGTCTGTTTGAAAAGACAGTTTTTTTTAATTGAAATTTTCTCCTTTTTAAATAGCTAGTTAAGGCTGGAATCTTTCTTCAATTTTTGACTGCTTTGATCTGAGTGGCTTCAAGCAATAACAAAAAAGAAGCCTTGATCGTAGGATACATACAGTTTTGAGATCGTTCACGTTTTCTTCTTTTCAACCTCATTTTAGTGATGAGAGTTGTATTCATATAGATCATGTCAGCTTTTGTTTTCAGTACATGAAAATCTTTTCGATCCTAGATCGCGATAAAAATTTGAAAGTAATTCACTGTCTCGGCATGACCATATGTATATTTTGTACTCTTGGTATTTTTTTTTGTTCTGGATAAGGATCATTATCAAGGAAACTTTTTCTCGAGGTTTGTCACTTTTGGAAAGCTGAATTTCTCCTCTGTTGATGACAAAAAATGAGCTGAGATTGGGAATGAGGTGGGTCGGAACATTGAACGTCTGCACATAACCTAGCCTCCTTTTTTCAACTTGACTGTTAGTTATTAATAGCATCACATCTCTGGTTTTAAATTTCTGTGATAATTGGGGTGGTTTTGATATTTATCTGTGGCAGTTTTGCCTGTTCATTTAGACTTTCAGTATGTCTTGGTTTTTGTAATATAATTTTCTTTAATCAAGAAGTTATATCAGCTGAAATCAGTTTCTGGTAACAGTTGGATCTGATTATAGTCCGCTCAATATAGGCCCGTCAAAGAAACCCGTCTGCTGGGAGCAATGCTTTCGAGTAGAGGCGATTTCCTTTAATGGTTTTCATTGGCTTTCATTGCGTGTCCAAGAAAAGTTATGGTGATCAGTGAAACAGGATCTAAATGTCAGTGCCGCTCGTGAAAGAAAAGTGGAGATCAATTAGCTGATCAAAAGTCAACAAAAGAGACAAAGAGTGTGGTTTTTATCGCATTGATCGAAGAGGCAGAGCCAAAAGTTGATGTGAAAAAAAATTTAGTTGAGAGCGTAGATTTTCAGTTCTGTGATAATTTTTCTATTTCGTATTTCGGTGTTACTGAATTAGAGATATTGGTGTTTTTCAATTGCCCTCAAACGAAGTTTGAATCAATTATATTAGTCCTGTGGTTCTTTTGGTGCGGTTTTTTTGTTTGACCGATTTTTGGTATGACCCAATTGACTTTTCATCCTCAAAAACGGGATAAACAGGTAACGCCTGGAGGGCATTAGGTTCGCTTAGAGCCTTACCAGTCTCCAAGAATGTGATTCACCAAAACTGTTTTAAGGAGTCAAATTCATGCTGTGAATGGCGGCTCTTAATCTTAAAAGCTTGACCCCTTCAGTCACTCCCACCGTCAATCGTTAGCACTGCCAACCCTAACTCTCATCCCTTGACCCCACCTTACGTTTGGCCTCACCGCACTCCGCTCAAACCCTCTCCCCTAATGCTGGCATCAGTACCGAAGACAACCGCTAGCCAGTTCTTTGAGAGCAATTCTCCCGACGTTAGTAGGCAATGTTTATTAGTTTGATTGTTTTCCTTTTGCGGATTTTTATTGTTGTTTGAGTGGCTGATGTCGGCGGGGTCTTGGAGGAGTTATTGGGACGGCGAAACTTGCGAAGGGTGTTCTATATATAAAAAGATTTTATTGCTCGTTTCTTCATGTTTTACCGATTTTTCGGGTATGCATTGTTCTTATTGTTTCTCAGGCTTTCTCATAAGTTGAGTTTCGTCAGGCTTTTGACCCAAAAGCAAAATAAGTAATTTTTACTTAAATCACGCAGGAAATTGGTTTATCTAAGTTCGATTGAGGATTCAATTTAAGCGATGATCGAGGTAAAAAAGATCATATTGATCTAAATTTTTATGTTCAGTGGAGCTCACATTGAATCTAGTATGTTGCGTTGAAATTATAATCTTCACAAGTACTGGTGAACTTTTTCAATAGCCGCACAGCGATAGCTGGGGCCATTATTGGCTTTCTCTTGATTTTTTTTTTGATTTCGTCGCGATTTTTGTTACGAACATATGACGTCACAACCACATCAAATCTGCTTCTTGTTCGTTTGTTCATGCAATTTCAACCGAAGTGCGTGCGTGACGTCAGTTTTCGCTCTTAGTGAAGCGAGTTTTTTTGTTCACTTGCGTGATTAAAAATTTTTGGTCACACTTGACTTTCCTCACTCTCAAAAATGACTTCCTCACTTTGAAATTGACTTTTATTTACTTTATTCCAAAGAGATAAGGTCAAATGGGTGTGTGTCACTCTAAATGAAGGTTATCTCAGAGCAGCTAATAGAGGCAGCAAAAACGTATACAGATTTTTAATCAATTTATAACTTATCAGACTTCAATGAAAAGAAGATTTTTTTTGGTCTGTCTTTTTTACTGTTTTTTTAGACTGCAGATCTACGAAGCTATTGCGGCTATTTTCTGGCAATCTGCCAACTATGTTTGTTAGAATTATAGGAAGACAGTCAAATCCTAAGAATTTTTGAGGACCATTTGATGCTTTTAAAATCATGTGTGCACTTTGAAAAATAAGCGTTTTTTATTGAATTTAGTCAGCTTACTTTTTGGTTTTAAATGTTTAATACTAGTATGCGCTCTATGAAAATTATGAAACCGTGCTTTTGAATTTGAAGATTAAGCAATCACAGTTTTTCGACAATAGTATTGCACAACAGCTATCATTGATTTTTTAAAAATAAGTAATCCAAAATCAGGATAGTATTAATTAGCCTTTGTTGGACATTAGCATAGAATGTTATTGACCTTTTATAAAAAAGAAAGCAAGATGGCATTTGGTTTGTATTGCCTGTTTGGTACATTGAAAACTTATTTGTTTCATCTTCTTTCATCAAGGTAATACTTTTGTGTTGCTAAAAAGTTGGAAACCAATAGAAGAATTATTGTAGATAGTAACGTCTTTGTCAATAAAAAAGCCTTTGATTAGATTCAATGTTTGACAGGATTGAGGGGTATTTTATATGATCAAGCCATACATAGCGAGTCTTTGTGTTTAAACTCTTTTCAGCTGTTTTTTATGTATATGTGATCATTTGATTGTAGAGTTACAGGACTTTCGGTTTTAACTTCGTTATTTTGTTATTCAGCAATAATTTTTCCACTCAACATTTTCTATTTATTCCCTTTTTTCAAGTTTTTTTTTAAAGTTTTGTTTTTAAGATTTAGACGAGGAGGTTATTCTTCAGAAAAAGCAATACCTTTTTGAGCATTTGGTTGAACCTTTTTGAAATTTTTTGAAAAAATTTGAACAGAGTGGAATGTATAATTGAAAGAACTTGCTTCATCGACTGAGCCTCTGTATCATTTTGGAGTATAACTATGCTAAATTTCAGCAACAGAAAACGTGTGCGATTGACAAATCATAGCCTTCAGTGTTGTAGTTATCCTTAGAATCATTATTCATTCCAGATAATTGATGTAGCAGTAAGTCATTGGAGAAAGATGGGAATCACTCATCGCGTTCCGATATGTAAGTCTTATTTTACAAATCAGAACAGTCATGAAAATGTAGATCTACCCCCCCCCCCCCCCCAGCTTACGGGGCATATAACTTTTACGCACCAGGCACATGTGCTGTATAACATTACTTTAATTGTGAGTGGGGGTGTGTGGTCATAAAAAACAAGGGGTGTGGAGGTGGGTAGAATAGATCCGAAAATTTTAGCAGAGGGTAAATGTCGCTAGCGGTTTCAGCTGTTGCTGTAATTAGCTTTTGACTTACAGTTACCAACAGCAGTTCTAGATTACTTTGTTTATTAAAAGCAACAATAAATTTGAACGTGATCCGGACTAAGCGATCATAATTTTGTCTTATTTGATCACGAGCTTTTGTTTTCTTTTGAGATCAATTTCTTAAGGATCAAGCATTAAAGTCTGTGATGCAAACCTAATTGACATGAAACTGCGTAACAGTCAAAGAAGCTCTTTAAGTGTGTGATACTAGAGTAAACTCTCATCACTCATGTCGAAAACACTTTTGATTACAACTTCATTTATTAACCTTCATCTCCAATGTAGTAAATTAATAGTCCCTTGTTGCAGTATAGTCATACGTTACACGTTGTACTCTATTTATTCTTTGTTGTGTCATTCGTAGCACGAATGACTATCTCCTAGCTGGCAGGTACTTGACCTTGCCTAGCTTTTAGATGCGTTGGCAGCGAACTGTCTAACTGCAGTTCTGCCTTAATGTGTATGAATAAAAGTTGTCAACGCCTACGTCTTTTGCACTTAACTTAAGACTTATCGGAAACGCATAACATGGCGCAGTCAGAGTTAAAAGGTAAAACCATACTCGGTCTAGAACCATTTTGGGAAAGACCCAGTAGCAACCCACCAATACCATGGGAAAAGTGGAGAAGCCAACTCAAGATGGCAATCGTCGCTAAGACAAATATCCAAGTGGAAGACCTCCTCAGAGAGAAACCGACATCAGACACCTACCCCCCAGAACCGGCGGAAGAGCCACCTGTAAACAACCCCACCCAAACAATGGAACGAGAGAGACTCACCCGTTACCACCAAGCCATTACAAAATGGAAAAACGAGTGCAACATCATCGACCGTGTAGGAGTATTGTGCGGAGAGAAACCGTGGGACATGGCAGACAGGAAGGTCAAGTCATTAATATATCTTAGCCTAGGAGTAGAAGGCAGGAAAATGCATGGCAGAAAGTTCCCCCACACAAATGTCGAAACGAAAACCACACAAGAAATTTGGGAAGAACTAGAAATAACTTTCATTAGACCCAGGAACGTGACGTTCGACAGATACCTATTACTAACACGTCGCCAACAACGAGGGGAAACAATGGAACAATTCCACTCAGCACTCCGCTCACTAGCGGAACATTGCCAACTAGGCCATTTAGAAGACGAACTTTTGCGTGACATATTCACAGCAAACATGACCGACCTGGAAATTCAGAAAGAACTATTAAAAGTCACCCTATCCCCAGAAAGAGCACTCGAAGTAGCGATTGGAATAGAATTGGGAGCAAGAAATCAACTCACAATCCAATCAAAGAACACACTCACACCAATGGACAAACAGGAAAACGTGATGGCCATATCGAGCTCACGATTCAGAGGAACAGGAAGACCCCCACGAACAAGCACATCCACAATGACAAGACAAACAAGCCACAACTGTCGAAACTGCGGTCAACCGTGGACAATCGACCATAGGTCCAAATGCCAAGCAATGGGCCAAACATGTAGACGATGCAACAAACCGAACCATTTTGCGAGGGTATGCAAATCCAATCTGAACCGCCAAATCAACACACAACGAGTAAACGAAATAGTCAACAACAACGTAGAAGCAGTCACTGAAGACGTCAACAACATATCGATTGAAAATGAAGTACATTCACAGTACACTAATTCAGAGGACGATTATTCAGTCAATATGCTGTCCCCTGAGAAAGACAAGACGACCCCAGCAAAATTAGAAATACAATACGGAAACAGCAGATATTGGGTGATGGTGGACTCCGGTAGCTCAGCAAGCCTGGTAACAGAACGAATGGCGAAAGAGATAGAAGAACGAGACAGTAATACATGGTGGAGCCACACCACGAACCCAGTACAGCTACGTAGCTACACAAATGACACAATCCGTAATAAAGGGACCTTGTACAGTGATATCCAATGCAATGGATGGAATGCAGGGCGAGCAGACCTCATCGTCGTCCCAAACAGTCACCGGGCCATCATCGGCAGAGACCTCTTTCAAGCATTAGGAATCACCCTACATCAACAGGACCCCACAAACGCGGAAGGTAAGACAATCTACAACATCAGTGCCCCATCCACATGCCCACTAAAACAGGAGATTGCTATAAAATACAAAAACCTAACAAGCAGAATAGGTCGATCAGTCAATCATAAGGTAAAATCTAAATTTAAGTCGTATTACACCCCCATCCATCAAAAGGGACGCAGAATCCCACTCCACCTCGAAAAAGAAGTAGAAGAAGAACTAAAGAAACTCCAAACAAACGGACACATCACTAAACTAGACAAGTGTAGCGAAGAATTCTTCATCTCGCCTATTGTCATAACAGTCAAACGGGACAAATCAATTAAACTGGCTATGGACGCAAAAACGATTAATAAGGCAATCCACAAGAATAAGTACCAAATGCATAACATCGACTGCCTAATGGATAGCATCGCACAAACAATCACTCAAGCGTCCGACGATGGAGAAGTACTATTCTCAACCATTGACCTACGCTACGCGTATAGCCAACTCCCACTGGACAAAGAGACAGCGAAACACTGCAACTTCAACATCATAGGCGGACAAGCCACAGGAACATACCGATTCAATACCGGATTTTATGGTCTAACAGACATGCCAGCCGAATTTCAAAAAGCTCTAGACATTACTCTAGCCAACCTCACAAACACATTCAGCTTTCTCGACGACATAATAATAGTCACAAAAGGGGGAATACAAAATCATAAAGAAAAACTATTCAAATGCCTAGATAAACTAGACGAAGAAAAGCTAGCAATAAACATCGAAAAATGTCATTTTGCAAAACAAAAAATATCATGGCTTGGATACGAAATCAACAAAAACGGCATTAAGCCAATAGTCTCAAAGACACAAGCAATCCTTAACCTCCAACAACCAAAAACACAGAAGCAACTGAAATCATTCTTAGGTAGCATCCACCACCTAACGAAATTCATCCCAAACCTAGCTGAAACATGCAAAGACTTCCGCAAACTTTTACAAAAAGAAACAAAATTTGTATGGCAAGAGCAACACGAAGCAGCCTTTAACAAAATAAAAGAAACGATACGTCACCTAACTGAAAACACACACTTCAATATAAACCGTAAGACTAGAGTAAAAACAGATGCCTCGAGAGGAGGGTTAGGTGCGGTACTAGAACAAGAAACGTGCGGCGGTTGGGTCACAATCGCTTACGCTTCCAGGTTCCTAAACAAAGCAGAAGAAAAATATAGCATCAATGAACTCGAATTACTGGGAGTAGTGTGGGCACTAGAACATTTCAAACACTATTTATTAGGACATAATTTTATCGTCCAAACGGACCATCGAGCACTTTTGTCCATATTGAAAGAACGATCATCAAAAATACACCAAAGCCGCCTAACACGGTGGTGTGACAGGCTTATCCCATTTACATTTACAATTGGACACATACCAGGATCAAAAATGGGGATGGCAGATTACATGTCACGAAACCCAGATCAAATAGCAACCCCACCTAGCACATACGACGCTGACTTTATAATCGCACAAATCAACGTTATTAAAAACACACTAAATATAATCCGCAAACGGGGACGACCCAAGAAAGAAGCTATAGAAAAAGCCGAACATACAACAAAATTCAAAAGGCGCAGAGGCAGACCTAGAAAACAGGATATAAACACACAACACACCCCCCAACAAAACACCCCTAACCCGTCCCACGAAAACAACAACCAACCAACAATAAGGGTGGAATCGCGCCACGAATACAACAAATTCAAAAAGTCCGTGGAATCGTCGCACGATTCCAATCAAGAAAAGTGCAGGCTAAATTTGCTGCACGATTCCACCACAATGAATACAAAAGACCAAAAATGGTGCCACAATAAAGATCACATGCTACAAAACGAGCAACCACGCGAGACATCAAGGACAAAGAACAATTACAACAACAATTACAACTTACGCAACAAACGCAAAAACGCAACTGAACACATTCCAAACACGGAATATGACGTCATAAAAAACAAGATAGTTTTGAACCACACAATTAAGAAAGCGGATTTGCCAATTACTTTATCCCCTGCTCAGAAGCATTCACAAACTTTACACTTATCCGAATCTAGCAAAATGAGTAAATCTACAGAAACCCAAAATCCACAAGCCTCGCCAAAATCCACAAAACAAGACCAAAGTTTTCAATGAGTAACTTCCTCAGCCCATCCAAATCACCATCAGCAGAAACGCAACAACATCCAAAGGACAAAGAAGTGAACGATCTGATACAGGGCGTATTTAACATGAAGTTAATTGCAGCAATGACTAACCGAGACTCTGTCCTACGAGAAGTTAGAGATTGTATACTCACCAACGACGAACAGAGATGCAAAAAGCTCTGCAAACAAATACATGGGCAATGGAGGAACCTCAGCACCCACAATGGCTGCATACTAGTGGACAATAAACTCGCGATCCCACACGTTATGAAAGAGCCAGTCATGGACATACTGCATGCAACCCACCCCGGCGCATGGGGAATGACAGAGCTTGGCCAACGTTTATGGTGGCCGTACATCAATCGGGACCTTATAAACAAATCAAAGACGTGCAGACCATGTACTGAATTTGGTAAGAATCTAAAAAGCTTAATACCAAAAACAAAGTGGGCCCCCCTCCCACGATGCTCAGAACCGAATGAAGAAATACAAATCGATTTCGGTGGCCCAATCATAGACGGGCATGGTCGTGAAATATATTTTCTAGCCTGCATAGATCGTTTCTCAAAATTCCCAACACTCAAACTGTACAACAATGCCAACGGCCCTAGTATTGAAAAATTTTTAAACAAATATATAGTACAACACGGTGTACCACGAAATCTAAGAATAGACCAAGCGCGTTGCCTAAAAGGCAACAAAGTACAACAAGTTTGCGACAAGCATAACATTAATATAATCTTTGCCCCAGCCGGTGATCATCGTGCCATTGGTTTAGTCGAACGCCTCGTACAAACAGTCAAACGGCGTCTAGGATGTATCAAATTAGACACTAAACAAAAGCCATTTAACATAAAACAGGCACTAAGCCAAATAACTTATGAACTACGTATTTGTAGGAAAAAATCAACAAAAGTCTCCCCATTTGAGGCACACCATGGGAGAAAACCTAATACCGCCTTAAGTAACGCAACTACAAACGCACATAAGAGTAATCTTGACTGGTCTAACACAATTAACGCATATTTAGATGACAACATTATCGGACAAGAAGACCTAATCAGCGACGAGAGGTGGGAACAGTCAGATCTAGACAGCGACAGCGAAGTCAAGGCGGCAAAAGCCAAAAAGCTGAAGGAAGCAAAAGAAGATACCGGGGACATACCACGCGTTATCAAAATGGAATCATCCAAATTCGAAGAACCATTAGCGAAAACAAGTCCGAGTCTACTGCTAGCAAGAAAGAACCTAGCGACCACCCGAAGTAAAAAGAACTTACAAGGGTTGTATGAAGCTGTACCAGAGGGCACGGTATTAGTGAAAACGACGGACGCTACCCTCACCCTAAAAATTCCCGGACAAAAGGACACGGTCCTCCATAAATCAGATGTTGCAAAGTTCGGCACCCCCGAACAAAGGAATATACCTCTCATAAACTTTGCAGCGCGAAAGACAGTAAGAAACCACCACAAAAAGCTCGAGGAACTTATGCGGAGCCACGGGAAGGCCCAGATGAACAAGATCATGGGAATTCGAACCATTCGTAAAAGAGACACGCAGCCACGGGAGCCCCACGCGAGATCTAATCTGGAAAAAGTTTCGAGGACCAAGGTTCCACCTAAGCGCAAATACATCCAGTCACCGAAAAAGGGCAAACCGAGCAAGGATCGATCGCGTGAATCGTCTCAAAGCTCCCATGAGGACCCCGCCCACACCAACCAACAGAAGGACGATAGCGCTTCTGACCCCTCAGAAGAGTTCGAAGTCGATACGTCGAACCGGCCATCCCGCCGCAGCCAAAGAGTGAGAACACGAACCACACTGTACGGCACAGACCCCAACGACAACGAGGACTCGCTATCAGAAAATGAATACCCTCCAATGAAAAAGTTCTCTGGATTATCGAACTTCCAAGCACCCCAGGCCCCACAAGCACAAACTTCCACAGCCCAAGGTACGGGAGAAGCACACGGACAAACCACTGCCATCATCCCCACAGCGAACTCCCCTGAAAAACAACCCGCAGTACAAGCAAGCGACGAAGGAAGGGAGCTCAACCCTGACGAACTCTAACGTTGCGACTCAGATAAACTGAACCAAAATTTTGTAACTAACGCGACAAAATTTTCTCATAAGCAGGGAAATGTGATACTAGAGTAAACTCTCATCACTCATCATGTCGAAAACACTTTTGATTACAACTTCATTTATTAACCTTCATCTCCAATGTAGTAAATTAATAGTCCCTTGTTGCAGTATAGTCATACGTTACACGTTGTACTCTATTTATTCTTTGTTGTGTCATTCGTAGCACGAATGACTATCTCCTAGCTGGCAGGTACTTGACCTTGCCTAGCTGTTAGATGCGTTGGCAGCGAACTGTCTAACTGCAGTTCTGCCTTAATGTGTATGAATAAAAGTTGTCAACGCCTACGTCTTTTGCACTTAACTTAAGACTTATCGGAAACGCATAACAAAGTGTAAGCATCGGAAACGCAGATATTGTTATTTATATAAACTATATTTTTTTAGCTGTTGAAAAATGGAAAATTGCAGCCGGAAGTAAAGGTTGAACAACGCTTGTAATTTACTCTCGTAGAGGCTCAAGAAATATCCACCAGTAAAGTGTATAAAAGTTGTTGATGACTTTTAGCTGTGGAAAAATGGAAAATTGCAGCCGGAAGTAAAGGTTGAACAAAGGTTCTTTGTCAATAAAAAAGCCTTTGAATAGATTCAATGTTTGACAGGATTGAGGGGTATTTTATATGATCAAGCCATACATAGCGAGTCTTTGTGTTTAAACTCTTTTCAGCTGTTTTTTATGTATATTTGATCATTTGATTGTAGAGTTACAGGACTTTCGGTTTTAACTTCGTTATTTTGTTATTCAGCAATAATTTTTCCACTCAACATTTTCTATTTATTCCCTTTTTTCAAGTTTTTTTTTAAAGTTTTGTTTTTAAGATTTAGACGAGGAGGTTATTCCAGAAAAAGCAATACCTTTTTGAGCATTTGGTTGAACCTTTTTGAAAT